>NW_026045910.1:0-365000 GCF_023898315.1 Schistocerca nitens | reverse complement strand
AACAAGATCCCCCCTTTGTGATGACCCGGTGGAATATCTCACAAACGTTATCCTTACTGCTGCAGAACGTTCCATCCCCCGCGATTCCCCTTTACCACGTCGTGTCCCAGTCCCTTGGTGGACTGAGGCATGCTACGACGCAATTCGCGCACGGAGACGTGCTCTCCGCGTTTTTAAACGCCACCCTACGCTGGCAAACTGCATTCATTATAAACATGCGTGCAAAGTGTCGTCGCGTTCTTTGGAATAGCAAAAGACGTAGCTGGATTTCATTCACTAGTACTTCTAACAGTTCCATCCCTTCCTCTGTCATGTGGGCCAGCCACTGACGGCTCTCTGGGACCAAAATCCATTTCCCAATCAATTTCCGGTCCGACAGTAGCAGACAATATTATCACGGACGCTGTTGCTATCTCCAACACTTTGGGTCACTATTTTGCGGAAGTTTCGAGGTCTTCCGACTATCGTCCTGCCTTTCTCCATCGGAAACGAGCGGAGGAGGCTCGGGCGATACCCTTCTCTTCTCTTCTCCGAATAGTGAGTGCTACAATGCCACCTTTACTATGAGGGAACTAGATCATGCTCTCTCTTCATCCCGATCCCCCGCCCCAGGGCCAGACGCAATCCACATTCAGATGTTGCAGCACCTTTCTCTCGCGGGCAAGCACTTTTTGCTTAACACGTACAACCGCATCTGGGCAGAGGGCACATTTCCTAGACGCTGGCGTGATGCCTCCGTCAGACCCATACCTAAGTCCGGTAAGAACAAAAACCTTCCTTCTAGCTACCACCCAGTCTCTCTTAGCAGCTGCGTTTGCAAGGTGATGGAACGTGCTGGCTGGTGTGGTGGCTCGAGTCTCGCCATTTACTAACGAATGCACAGTGTGGATTTCGAGTGCGGCGTTCTGCAGTTGACCATCTCATTACTTTGCCCACCCCTGTCATGAATGGTTTTCTGCTGAAATCCCAGTCTGTGGCCGTGTTTTTCGATTTGGAGAAAGCCTACGACACCTGCTGGAGGATTGTTATCCTACGCACTCTCTACGTGTGGTGCTTCTGTGGCTGCCTGCCCCGTTTCCTTCCGGATTTTTTAAAAGACAGTTTTGAAGGTGAGTGTGGGTTCTGCCATGTCGGACACCTTTATCCAGGAAAACGGTGTGCCTCAGGGTTCCGTCTTGAGCGTCGTCCTCTTTGCTGTCGCTATTAACCGTATAATGGCCTGTCTCCCTCCAGGCATCTCTGGCTCCCTTTTTGTTGACGATTTTGCCATCTATTGCAATTTTCTACGGACCTGTCTCACAGAGCGGCGTCTTCATCGCTGTCTTGATCGTCTGCACTCCTGGGGCATCGACAGTGGGTTCCGCTTTTCCACTGACAAAACCGTCTGTATGAATTTCTGGCGGCGCAAATGGTTTCTCCCACCATATCTACATCTTGGGCCTGTTGCCCTTCCGTTCGTTGAAACTACGAAATTCCTGGGGCTCATGCTCGACAGGAAACATTCTTGGTCCTCCCATGTACCTTACCTGGCAGCCCGCTATACGTGGTCCCTTAATGCCCTACGTGTCCTCAATAGTACTTCCTGGGGTGCCGATCGAACCACTCTTCTCCGTTTTACCGGTCCCTCGTCCGTTCGAAACTCGACTATGGGTGCTTTGTGTATGCGTCTGCAAGTCCATCACTCTTACACCGTCTCAACACTGTCCACCATCATGGCATCCGTTCGGCCACGGGCGCCTTTTACACCAGCCCGGCTGAGAGTCTGTATGCTGAAGCTGCAGAACTACCACTGTCCTGCCGCCGTGACTTTCTCCTCAGCAGGTATGCACGCCGTTTGTCTGCCATGCGTGACCACCCCTCCTATGCCGCCTCCTTTGATGATTCTTTTGATCATCAGTATCGGGCCCGTCCCTCTTCTGTTACCTCCTGGAGTCCGCTTTCGGCACTTGCAACGGCGGCTAAACTTCACACTACCTGCAACTTTCCCGGTCGGTGTGATCCCTTCACCACCTTGGCTTCGTGAAGTGGCCTATGTTAACCTTGGCCTTCATTCGCTTCCTAAGGACACTACTCCAGCCTCCGTCTATCGCCTTCAGTTGCACGAGCTTCGGATGGAACTTCGCGATAGTACCTTTGTATACACTGATGGTCCTCTGACTGTGGGGTCGAGTGTGCATTCGTCGTTGGCACCCGTGTCTTTCTATATCGACTTCCGGCACACTCCTCAGTACAAAATTGTTAAGGCTTTCGTGGCCACTTGTTGACAAACTGCCTATTGGCTTCTGTCTCGGGTTCTTCGGCCGACGTTCATCTAATGATTTTACTGACGTTTCGTCAGCACGAGTGGCTGGCATTGTCAAAGCTTCACCCACCATTGCCGGTGGTGAACTGGAGCCGAGCTCGCGGCCGCAGACTGTATGTACTTGGTGCACCAACGTCCAAGGACTTCTTCGTGGTCATCTCCGGTGCGGTTCTCCTCTTGCTACCTGCGACGGTCATTCGCTGCAGCAGGGGAAGCCAGGATCCGTTTATCTTAAGGCTTTCCTCTTTCTTGTTGAAGCTGTTCGCGTGTTTTTGTATTTCTATAGCTTCTCTGAACAAGCGCGTGTGATAGTGCTTCTCTACAGCCAGAACTTCCGTGTCGGCGAATTTTATTACGTGGTCGGTCTCATTCAGTGCGTGCTCTGCCACGGCCGATTTCTCCACCTGCCCCAACCTGCAATGTCGCTTATGCTCTTTGATCCTGGTGTTGACGGATCGTTCAGTCATTCCGACATAAACTTTTCCGCATGTGCATGGTATACGGTATATTCCCGACATTGCAAGTGGGTCTCTTTTCTCCTTCGCCGATCTAAGACACTCTTTGATCTTCCTTGTCGGTTTGAAAATTATCTTTACGCCATGTGTGCGCATATACGGCCGATTCTGTACGTCACTCTGGGAATGTATGGCAGAAAGGCCGTACCCGACATTTCTTTTTCTGGTTCCTTACTTCGCCGAGTGTTTGGCTCTGTTACACTTCTAATATAATTTGTGGAGTACCCATTGCTCCTCAGGACAGTTTCCAGGTGTTGCATTTCTCGTTTGAGGTGTTGCGGCTCACATATTCGTCCTGCTCTCGTTACGAGCGTACTAATCATGCCTCTTTTCTGGCTCGGTTTACGATACACGCTGTGTCCCAGGTTTTCGCCGTCTCTTGTGACCAGCACATCTAGAAATAGCAGTTTCTTGTCCTTTTCTACTTCCATGGTAAATGTTATGTTGGCATGGAGGCTGTTCAAGTGTCTTAGGAAATCACCGAGCTGTTCTTCACCATGGCTCCACACCACGAAAGTATCATCGACGTACCTGTACCACACCTTAGGTTTGCAAGTCGCCGAGTCCATTGCCCGTGCTTCGAATTGTTCCATGAAGAAGTTGGTCACCACTGGACTGAGAGAACTACCCATGGCGACGCCTTCCAGCTGTTCGTAGAAATCGCCATTCCACGTGAAATAGCTCGTGGTGAGACCTGCATGGAAGATCTTTCTGATGTCCTGCGGGAAAATGGATCCGATGTGCTCCAGAGCGTCACTGAGTGGAGGAGCAATGGGTACTCCACAAAT
This sequence comes from Schistocerca nitens, assembly GCF_023898315.1. NCBI lineage: Eukaryota > Metazoa > Arthropoda > Insecta > Orthoptera > Acrididae > Schistocerca > Schistocerca nitens. The sequence continues at coordinate 361,395 of NW_026045910.1, read as the reverse complement.
TATATTAGAAGTGTAACAGAGCCAAACACTCGGCGAAGTAAGGAACCAGAAAAAGAAATGTCGGGTACGGCCTTTCTGCCATACATTCCCAGAGTGACGGACAGAATCGGCCGTATATTGCGCAAACATGGCGTAAAGACAATTTTCAAACCGACAAGGAAGATCAAAGAGTGTCTTAGATCGGCGAAGGAGAAAAGAGACCCACTTGTAATGTCGGGAATATACCGTATACCATGCACATGCGGAAAAGTTTGTCGGAATGACTGGACGATCCGTCAACACCAGGATCAAAGAGCATAAGCGACATTGCAGGTTGGGGCAGGTGGAGAAATCGGCCGTGGCAGAGCACGCACTGAATGAGACCGACCACGTAATAAAATTCGCCGACACGGAAGTTCTGGCTGTAGAGAAGCACTATCACACGCGCTTGTTCAGAGAAGCTGTAGAAATACAAAAACACGCGAATAGTTTGAAGAAGAAAGAGGAAAGCCTTAAGGTAAACGGATCCTGGCTTCCCGTACTGCAGCGAACGACCGTCACAGGTAGCAAGAGGAGAACCGCACCGGAAATGACCGCGGAGAAGCCCTCGGACACTGGCGCGCCAGGTACATATAGTCTGCGCCCGCGAGCTCGGCTCCAGTTCACCACCGGCAATGGAGGGTGAAGCTTTGACAATGCCAGTCACTCGTGCTGGCGAAACGTCAGAAAAATCATTAGATGAACGTCGGCCGAAGAACCCGAGACAGAAGCCAATAGGCAGTTTGTCACACTCCTCAGTATTTACAGCCGAGCTTTTTGCCTTGTATCAGGCCACGGAGTTCATCCGGCGACACAGCCTTTTCACTTTTGTCCTTTGCTCAGACTCACTCAATGCCCATCAAAGTCTATGTGCGCTGTACACTGCCCATCCCTTAGTGCAGCGGGTCCAGAAGACTGTCACTTGCTCACTCTTGGTGGATCCAGTGTCATGTTTCTGTGGGTTCCTGGTCATGTCGGTCAACCAGCAAACGAGGCTGCTGACGCTGCTGCCAAAGCTGCAATCCTCGTACCTCAGCCTGCGAGTTCCTTTGTTCCCCTCCGATGATCTCTTTGTTGCTGTCTGTCAGGTGGTGGTGTCCCTTTTGGCATCGCCAATGGTGCTCCCTTCACGGGAATAAGCTTCGGCTTATTAAGCCGCTCCCAGCGGCATGGACTACCTTCTCGCGGCCCTCCCGCTGGGAGGTCATTTTAACTAGGCTACGTCGTGGGTCATGCCTTCTTAGCCATCGCCATTTGATAAGTGGCGCTACCCCACCACTTTGTACACATTGCGCCCAAATTTTAACTGTCCGCCACTTCCTGATGGAATGCCTTTTTTAACCATTTACGTTCCAGCTTTGGTTTTCCGTCAGATTTATCAGACGTTTTAGCGAATGACGCGCGGGCTGTCGACCGCGTTTTACTTTTTACCCGCCGGAGCAATATAGCGAAGGCCATTTAATTTTTTGTTTTGGACCTCCGTTTCTGTATGGTGTATTTTTTAGCCCTTCTTCCACGTGCCTGTTTTTAGCTGTCTTCTATTCTGTCAGTTGGGACTGACACATAGTCGTTTAACTCCTCTCTGTGTTCGTTTTCTGTAGTTTTGACTTGGGCGTGTATGATCCCAGTTGTTTTTTGCGGCCTAAAGCAAAGCAAAACAAAACACATCAACTCGATTTTGTATACCTACAAAGTGTTACACCCAGGTATTTGTATGTGTTCGCTTGTTCCAACAGTGACTCGTTGATAATATAGTCATACGAGACTGTGTTTTTTCTTTTTGTGTAGTGCACAGTTTTGAATTTCTGAGCATTTAAAGCAAGATGTCAGTCTTTGCACTACTTTGAAATCTTATCGAGATCTTCCTGAATATTTATAGTACTTATTATAGGTAATGCATCTGCATAAAGCCTGAGTTTACTATTTTTTCTGCAAGGTCATTAATATACAGAATGAACAGGAAGGGTCTCAACACACTTCCCTAGGGCACACCCGAAGTTACTTCTACTTCTGACGACGACGACTCCATGCAAGATAACATGCTGTGTTCTCCCCAAATAGAAAGTTCTCAATCCAGTCGCTAATTTCGCTGGATACCCCCGTGTGATCGTACTTCCGACAATAAGCGTAGGAGCGGTACTGAGTCAAATGTATTGACCCAATCGCATCAAATTACAAGCTGCAATCGCGTGAAATTGCTATGGCATTTAAATCAAATGGCGTGCTCAGCTCGCAAATGCGCTTCTCTATGTGAATCCACGGAGTCAAATTTCTAGCTAATGTATGGCTCTAGAAATCTGTTCCAAGCGAAGCACAGGTCGTGTGTGTCGCGTTGTAGCTGATATTTAACAACCAACATGGCTTAGAGAGCAATTCGTCGTCGTCATGAAGAGAGTGTATAGCAGCTTGTTGATATTGTTTTCGACAGTAATAGTGACATTAGTCATGTCTTACAGTGATTCAAATTCTAAACAATGGCAAGCAGTAATTGAAAGTGAATCTTTGTCGGAAAGTACTGATAGAAGTGACGACAATTATGAGTGTGCACCACTCCATTAATGTGTTAGTATTGTGGGACTAGAAAAAAACTGATTTTTCCTTCATGCTTAAGGGGGGTTTGTGAAGGTTTGTTCAATAAATATAAATCACAGCGTGCATTCGAATATATATATATATATATATATATATATATATATATATATATATATATATATATATATATGGCGCCATTCTTGGGACTGATTTCGGACGAGAAAATCATTTCGCAATAAAGATAGACGATAACTGGTTGATATGTAAATTAGTAATACTAGGAGATAAGTATTAAATCTCAAACCAGTTATGAATTTAAGTATGATCTTATTGGGTCAAGCACAACTAACTAGTTTCGAGCGTGTACTCATTTAATGTACATCAAGTACATAACAGTAATCACATGCCACGCTGTGTTACGCATAGCGTTAGCTTCAATGGACGCAACCTTAGTAGTAATAGTAGTAGTATCTTTGCCAGTGCCACTACCAGGAACGGGAGCGGTATTATTTATTTGGCTTGTATTGTATAGGATTTGTTGAACATTGGGCCATATAAATGTTACCGCCCTTGGTGGTCGCATTCCTACGTCAAATAGCATGTAGCTCACACAGCGGGTTGCTGTGTAACCCTCTCTGAAGTTCTTTTGACAGGCGTTGATTATAGTTTATGTATAGACATGATGAGTGCATGCCACACCACTGTTTCGGCTATCAGAAACAGAACAAAGTTTAATGAAGGGTTTCTGCTGTGCACAACGCCAGCCGCACTGTCTATTTTTGGGCCGTACTCGCCACAACTGGTGTATATGACTGGACGTATGTTGTGATATTTGAACGATGACCTGTCAATTAGTCATGGACAGTTTCTATTCTCCAAATAATGCTGCTTCAATATTTATTGATGTGTATATTCTTCATATTGTGCCCAGCACAGTATGATCCGTACGTTTTACTGATATTGGGTGACTTTTGCACTTGATACTGGCTATAAAACTGAAATCGCGGTAGTATGGAATAAATGACTATTAAAACACACAGCCAAAATGGCTGTAATGTCATTAAGAAAAACTATCACAGCCTTGACAAAGTCATAATTTACAGTATGTAAAATTGAAGTGTTGGCTCATCATTACCAATGTTAGAACTAGCACTACAAATATGAACGCGGGTCTGCAGACTGCAGTTACGCGAGCGAGGAAATGAAGCGAATGCCGTTTCTCTGTCGTTGCCGACTGCGTTAAGAAAAGTAGCCTTTTTACTATCTTGTTTTTGTTAGTGCAAAGATCTATTCGTTTGTCTTCCCTTATTGTGCTTCTGCCGGCTCTAGCTGTGGACTCGCGAAGCGTGTCTGGTTCATCGCTGAACCAGGTTCGATCAGCCTGTGAAGCGGCTGTGCACCTTTCTTTAGCTGGCTGGAATGTTTTCGACCGCAATCTCATCCACGTGGGCAGCAGCTGAAAAGTGTCCTTTGTTTTAATTTGTAGAATCCCTCACGATTTTGATACCCCTGAGTTTCGATGTCACTTTATTCTGCGAAATTTAACCGTGTAATTTGGTAATCGATCTACGTAAAGGTTCTATCCCGTACACATTTGTGAATAGATGTGACTGGGTTGTAACTATTTGTGAATGCGGCGTCCTGGGTACTTACCATGCGTAGATCCAAAGGAACGTCATGTATTCCATACCCATATGTATATGCACGCATGGTAAGTATCCAGAAAGCACGAATTTACAATTACTTGCAGTCCAGCCACATGTATTTACAAATGAGAGCGGGATAGTTTAAAAACTATCATATAATTATACACATGTGTTTAAATTGCAAACAATTGCGCATGCCTGGTTTTTGGATACTTGTTCCTAAGTGTACCTTGTTTACCTGAGCATGGCGTGTGACTTTCGTAATATACTTAACGAGGACGATGTGTTCACGCCCATTTGTGCACTTCAACCTTCATGCGCTCGCGCTAGAAATAGTCACGCGAGCGTTCGCGCGGGCGGTCGGCCCATCAATCTCTTGAGGTTTTCCGTTTTTAAAGGTCATATTTCGATAAAATATCGACATAGGATATCTTACACAATACTGCAAACACATTTGTAATCAAAATTATTTATTTAACAATAAAATATACAGTGGAATACAAAAAGGAAGCCAAATACCCAAATGAAATGTAAGAACATTTTTTAATTGTAATGTTTTGGGACTATATAATGTAATACTTAAGACTAGAATCATTCACTGTCTTAACTCGTCACAAGAAAAGCTAATTTTGCTTTGAAAAAATAATTTTTGATTGAAAACGTCACAAACATTTCTGTCAGATGAAAAATGCTGATCAGTCTGTATCCATTTCATTTTCGTTTTGAGGCTGACAACAATTATTGCATGTAACTGTCGTGGTTGAATGTCGTAGACAGACGTTTCTTCCACACTCACCGCATTCTCGCTTTGTTTGTATATTCTTTTTTTTGAGCCATACAAATAACATATTCCTCTCCTTGTAGGTGTTGATACAGTTGGATAAACTACGTCACTCTCTCTTTAATTTTCCAAAAATACTAACAAATCTTTTGGTAAATGCTTCAATTTAGCTCTTTCTTTCAGGTTTTCGCTCATCAGTTCCAAAGATAACACATGTAAGAATTGTCTTCTCGTTTATTCTTTCATATTACCTATGTTGAATTGAAAAATGCGTAACGAATTTGCATTGTGGAGAGCACTACTACAGCTTTCCCTTTTTTTATTATTATTATTATTATCATAGAAATCAAAGTTCTGTCATCTTGACAACCGAACATGTAGTCTCCTGCCACTGCATTTCCATTTACTGTCACAAATTCTGGGGAATTTCGTTTTTATTTTTTCTCATTGTACCTAAAAAAGTGAGGCCTTTGCTAAGGAGGTATTCAGCCAACGGGTAACTTGAAAAATAACCAGTTGTTACATTTCTATTTGTTCCTTCTGTGCATTCAACCAATCTAGCGACCAAGTCGTATGGTTTGCTGGAGAGTACGTTAGGGCCTGGCACTTGTTTTCCGCAGTACACTTCTAAATTATATGTATAAAAAGTGCGTGCATCACACAATGCATACATTTTAACCCGTATTTGGCTGGTTTTTGAGACATGTACTGGATGAATGAACATCGTCCTCTAAACTCAACCAACATCTCATCAGCAGTGACAAATTCCCCTAAACTGAATGATTTTTGGCTGTTAGCAATGAAAGAAGACAAAATTTCTCGTATAGGAGCAAGTTTGTCCGTTGCTTGACGTTCCAATCTCGTGTTTAGGTCATCAAATCTTATAGCTCGTAGCAAAAATCTAAATCTATTTTGGCTGAAATTGGCTCGCAAAATTGTCAGACCTGTTCCATTGCTATTGAAATATTCAGAGAAATTTGCACGGTTTCCTCTTTCGACCGCAATCAAAATCAGAGCACCAAACAATGCTAGCATTTCAGCCGTTGTTGTCGGCTGATAATCCCTTTCACGTACTTCAGTGTTACTGCTTCCTTTTGCCAGTGCTTGACGTGCCAATTTTTTCCTTTCAATATAAATATTCGTGCACCTTTCGATCCCTTCTACCATTTCGGGAGTTGTTATACACTGAAAACTTTCCAGTCGAGTTTCACATTGTCTGCAGTCGAGTTTCACATTGTCTGGCTTGTCCTCTAGGACCTGGTAGAGTTTTGATTATATTTTTTGACTTTGATTTTGTGCTGGTAATATTGGCACTACTAGCCCAAATAGTTTCTGTGTCCTAACCTATATAAAATCTGATGTCATTTGTTAGTAGCTCCTGTTGATCTATGTCATTTTCTCCCCCGTTTTCCAAATCAATTTCCGACTCACTTTGATGTATATCATCTTCAATCCCTTCATGTTCACAATCTGGGTCATCGGAAACGTCATCTCCTAGGGATGCCTCATGGCCTTTCCCCTCTGCTTCCTCTCACTCCAATTCAGCCAAGATTCTATGTATGTCAGCAGACGTAAGGTTTCGTCGTTCCTTTTAAAAAATAAAAATAATTGTTACTTTTGCCAACAGAAATTTCTTAGAATGACGAAGTGCTAAAGTAGAAAGAAAAACAGAATTTGTGAATGGCAAAATTTATAGAAAGTAATGCACATTCACAAGAGAATTGGAAGAGTCTATAAAATTGAGGAATTACAGGGGAATTACAAAAAGAAATACTTACATTCCGAAGTAGACGAGTAAAACAAAGTCTTGTAAGCGCTCGCAAGGCGGTAACTGATCGCCGAACGTGTTCGGACCTATTCGAACTTGTCCTGAGAGGCAGAGAGGTGCGACTTGGACGAACTTTGCGCAGCATCTGTCGGAAAAAGGTGCAACTAGAGAATACATGTCACTCCCGCCGCCTCGTCACCTTTGTGGAGTAAGTATGGCGCGAAATTGCAAAAAGGCGGTCACTTCACCGCCCGCGCGAGCGCGTGAAGGTTAAAATAAGCACTTGCTCGAACCTAGACGGTAGTGCTTAATAAAGTACTCATTTAAATTAAAAGTTTAAACTGAAAGATGTCATTCTTTGAATTAGTCCAGGCTGCGATGGGCACACAAATGAAGTCCATGCAATATTGCGAGTGAAAATACAGCAACGAAACAATTTTGCAAGTAAATACCAAGGACTGATCTTTCAACTTGCCAAGTAACCACTCCCTCACTTTCAAAAGTTAACCTCACCTAGGCCGCGCGGTCTAGCCGCGTCTTGCCACGGTTCGCGCCGCTACCCCCCTCGGAGATTCGAGTCCTCCCTCGGGTAAGGCTGTGTGTGTTGTCCTTAGCGCAAGTTAAAGTTAGATTAACTATTGTGTAAGCCTAGGGACCGATGACTTCAGCAGCTTGGTCCCACAGGAACTTACCACAAGTTTCCAAATTTAACCTCACCTCCCAGTCTCACTTTCATTACTCCCACGTATGCTTGCAACGCAGACACCTTTGGAGGGCATAAAACGTCCAGGGCGCGCTTGCAACGGCTGTACTGGACAGTTCCCATCACAAAGAAAGAAAGGGAGGGACAAATAAAATCAGTTTTGATAATTCCAACCACAGATTCGAGTTACCTACAAATCTTCGAACTCATTGACGATAATCTGAGCCCGAACAGTTCACTGCCTAACAAGTCACCAATCTAAATCATTTTATGCAATTAGTCATGTTCTCCAGCCAATGAGTATCACCAAAGGACTGTTTACATGGAGGATCGCCAAATGGAAGCAGCAGAATGGTTTTCACATTCTACATTTGGTTAATGTAGCAAAGGATCAAAATGGTGAATTTCCATTACAAGAGTTTCTGACCGTTACGTTTGAATGCAAGATGAAGCCACGCGGTAGCGTGTTGGCATACGAGTTGTCCCTCGTTCGCAGAAAACCTCTCGCAAACAGGTGTCCCAACCTGAGAGGCAAGGCGGCCCAGCCGGGGCGAGGCTGCACCGACGTTTCGACCCCTCCCGCTGTCATGTTGACTACTCGGACCTCCTTACAAACGGCGGACGCACATCGCGGTGCCGTGCGCAAGTTTACAAACAGCACCACAGAGCCACGCTCCAGGCCGTTCCACTTCTGATCTCGGTCGCCTTCACTTCGCGGACAGTAGTCTTGCGGAAGTTACCGCAGTTTTGTTATTGAAGCGTTGTCCCTCATCACCTCGGGAGTGGCCTTGTGTTAATGCCGTCCGTGCAGATCAGCAGGATTCGCTTTCGGAAGCTTGCAGCAGTCAAGTTGGTTGCTACCTGGGAATTACACCGCTTGCAACCGGCATCGCCACCTCACAAATCGTAATGAGATAAGCTTCGTCGTTCGGCCCCTGCTCCTGGTTTCGTCATACGCATCTCGTGGCTAGCATCTTAACCGTTCCTCGCTCTCTGAGGACTGGACGTAATCTCGTTTAACGTCGTTGTTTTGATCTAGTTTCTTGTGTTAATTCGCGAGCATGGTGGCTTCGTACCAAGTAGCTAAGATTTGTGAGTGCATGCTAGAAAACTTGTGATAGGGCCAACTCAAATTCCTGTATTTTACTGCAATATGCGCTGAAGAGCCAAAGAAACTGGTACACCTGCCTAATATCGTATAGGACCGCTGGGAACACGCAGAAGTGCCTCAACACGACATGACATGGTCTCGGCTAATGTCTCAAGTAGTGCTCGAGAGAATTGACACCATGAATGCTGCAGGGCTGTCCACACATTCGTAAGAGTACAAGGGGGCTGGAGATCTCTTCCCAAAAGCACATTGCATGGCACCCCAGATACCCTCAATAGTGTTCATGTCTGGGGAGTTTGGTGACCAGCGGAAGTGTTTAAACTCAGAAGTGTGTTCCTGGAGACATTCTGCAACAATTGTGGACGTTTGGGTGTCGCATTGGTCTGCTGGAATTGCCGAAGTCCGTCGGAATGGACAATGCACGTGGATGGATGGAGGTGATCAGACAGGATACTTAACGTCCGTGTCACCTGTCAGAGTCGTATCTAGACGCATCAGGGGTCCCATATCACTCCAACTCCACACGCCCCACACCATTACAGAACCTCCAACAGCTTCAACAGTCCCCTGCTGACATGCAGGGTCCATGGATTGATGAGGTTGTCTCCGTACCCGTACACGTCCATCCGCACGATACAATTTGAAACGACACTCGTCCGACAAGGCAACATGTTCCGAATGATCAACAGTCCAATGTCGGTGTCGACGGACCCAGGCGAGGCGTACAGCTTTGTGTCTTGCAGTCATCAAGGGTACACGAGTGGGCCTTCGGCTCCGAAAGCCTATATCGATGATGTATCGTTGAATGGTTCATACGCTGACACTAGTTGATGGCCCAGCATTGAAATCTGCAGCAATTTGCAGAAGGGTTGCATTTCAGTCACGTCGAACGATTGTCTTCAATCGTCGTTGAGCCCGCTCTTGCGGGATCTTTTTCCGTCCGCAGCAGTGTGGGAGATGTGATGTTTTACCGGATTCCTTTTATTCGTGATACACTCGTGAAATGAAATGGTCGTACCGGAAAATCGCCACTTCATCGCTACCTCTAGATGGTGTGTCCCATCGCTCGTGCGCCGACTGTAACACCACGTTCATACTCCCTTAAAATCTTGATAACAACTGCACCAGACACTTGCCTATACATACGCGTTGACGGCCACAGCACCGTATTCTGCCTCTTCCCATATCTCTATATTTCAATACGCATTCCTATACCAGTGTTGGCGCTTAGGTGTATATTTCTCCGTAGTTTGTTCTGTAACTTTCCCACTGAGCCTCCCCCCCCCTCCAACCCCGCCCTGTCGTGAAATTAAGCTATCAATTAGGCGATGAAACGCGTACCGGGAGTACTAGTCAAATACGTTTACGTTCCAGAGACGGCATATCAGCAGGTGTGTGGAAGTTCCTGTATGAGAAGGAAAGGCGACGGGCAGAATACCCCGATACCGCATCAGTCGCACAGTTCAAAAAGCAGGCCAGCACTTATATCGTGAACAATGATATCGGATATTGCAGTCCTTTTCTTTGAATCTGTGCTTCATCAGAGGCAGTGTAGCTCAGATGTGTGAATGTTTTCTCTGGTGTTGTCCGGCTTTCATTTTAGAACCCTTAGTGGATCTTGCACTTGCTTCAGAGGTAGCTTACTCTTCGCGTCACCTTACGTTGGGATAGGAGATCAGCTACGTCTTTTGTCTGCGAATCGTGTAATTTTTTTGTGCACCGGATGTTAGGGTGCTGCCTTTCTGACACGAAACGAGCTGCACATTGGCCTAAGTGCTCTGTTATTCGCGTGTTTCCCTTCCATGCACCTCGCCGTCCACGTACACACTCGGCAAGCCACTGTAGAGTGCGTGGTGTGAAGTGCTGTGTACCAATATCGCTCGTCATTCCACCTTCTTCTCCCGCTCGTAAATGGAGCCCTGCTCTCCCTCATCCCAAGTGTGCGATCCTAAACGCGGCGGACGTCGGAAGCCATAGAAGCGTTCTGCAGCCTGTCCTAGATACTGGTTCTAAGCTCCTCTGGCGGAAACACCAGTGACAGCGAAAGTTTGCGGCAGGCCTAATGGTTACAGCGACCGACTGTGATAAGCGGCAGATTACGGGCTCTAGTCCCGGTCTCACACGTTTTTAACACTTCGGCTACCACGAGGGCGCATGTAGCCACACGATCCACCACTGTGATTGGAGAAAAAATATGGAGACAGCAAGGACACAACGGTTTATCGTGTCTAATATGGTGCGAGAAAACCATTACGTTCAAAACAGCTGCCAGTAATCTCTGAATAGATAAATACAGGCCCTGTAAGTGTTTCAAAGGAATCTTATCTGTGGTAGGCAATGAAAACCTCGTAACGCCATTTTGTTAAATTTAACAGGAGAAGCAAAAACGGTTTCTTAAAAAATAATATAATGTTGCTACATGTGTAACTTCCTAGAAGCCTCATTATTGGCAGATTAGAGAAATCCATGCACTTTCAACTCTTACTTTGATAGTGGAATTACTGATTTTGGAACTACGAGGTTTTCACATACAGGTGGTTTTTATTGTTCACCATCGTTATACTATTCTTCCTGCAAAGTAGTGGCAAGTTCTGGTAACGGTAATGAAGGCAGGTAGCGATCAAGTACCCTTCTCTCCAAAGTAGAGCAAACATTGGGACATGGTGACGAGTGTGATGGCCAGGGGAGATGAGACAGTTGAGCCTCGTGCTCACATAACCATTTGTGTTCGACGCGAACTGTGTGAACAGAAGCCCTATCTTCTTGGAACACGGCATCACTATTGGGGAGGAAACATTGTACCGCGGTATGCACCTGATCAACGAAAATGGTCACATATCCTGGACAGTAATGCAACCTTGCAGAGTAAGCTTGGGGCCCATACACTATACGATATGGCTGCCCAAATCACCGAACACCCACCATGCTTCACTTCTGGGACGTAAACTTGCCCCAAAGTTGGAAATACAGTACTGGCCAGTAAGATGTCTACACCAAGAAGAAATGCAGATGATAAACGGAAATTTATTGGACGAATATATTATGCTACAGCTGACACGTGCTTACATTTTCACGCAATTTGGGTGCATAGATCCTGAGAAATCAGTACCCAGAACAACCACCTCTGGCCGTAATAACGGCCTTGATACGCCTGTGCATTGAGTCAGAGCTTGGATGACGTGTACAGGTACAGCTGCCCATGCAGCTTCAACACGATACCACAGCTCATAAAGAATAGTGACTGGAGTATTGTGACAAGCCAGTTGCTCGGCCACCATTGACCAGACGTTGTCAGTTAGTGAGAGATTTGCAGAATGTGCTGGCCAGTGCTGCAGTCGAACATCTTCTGTATCCAGAAAGGCCCGTACAGGACCTGCAACATGCGGTCGTGCATTATCTTGCTGAAATGTAGGGTTTCCCAGGGATCGAATGAAGAGTAGAGCCACGGGTCGTAACACATCTGAAATGTAACGCCCACTGTTCAAAGTGCCGTCAATGCGGACAAGAGGTGACCGAGACGTGTAACCAATGGCACCCCATACCACCACGCCGGGTGATACGCAAGTATGGCGATGACGAATACACGCTTCCAATGTGCGTTCACCACGATGTCGCCAAACACGGATGCGACCATCGTGATGCTGTAAACAGAACCTGGATTCATCCGAAAAAATGACGTTTTGCCATTCGTGCACCCAGGTTCGTCGTTGAGTACACCATCACAGGCGCTCCTGTCTGTGATGCAGCGTCAAGGGTAACCGCAGCCATGGTCTCAGAGCTGATAGTCCATGCTGCTGCAAACGTCGTCGAACTGTTCGTGCAGATGGTTGTTGGCTTGCGAACGTCCCCATCTGTTGACTCGGGGATCGAGACGTGGCTGCACGATCCGTTACAGCCATGCGGATAAGATGCCTGTCATCTCGACTGCTAGTGATACGAGGCCGTTGGGATCCAGCACGGCGTTTCGTATTAACCTCCTGAACCCACCGATTCCATATTCTGCTAACAGTTATTGGATCTCGACCAACGCGAGCAGCAGTGTCGCGATACGATATACTGCAATCGCGATAGGCTACAATCCGACCTTTATCAAAGTCGGAAACGTGATGGTACGCATTTCTCCTCCTTACACGAGACATCACAACAGCGTTTCACCAGGCAACGCCGGTGAACTGATGTTTGTGTATGAGAAATCGGTTGGAAACTTTCCTCATGTCAGCACGTTATAGGTGTCGCCACCGGCGCCAAACTTGTGTGAATGCTCTGAAAAGCTAGTCATTTGCATATCACAGCCTCTTCTTCCTGTCGGTTAAATTTCGCGTCTGTAGCACGTCATCTTCGTGGTGTAGCAATTTTAATGGCCAGTGGCGTGGTATGAAACAAGACTCATCCAACCAAAAGACTATTTACCATTGCTGCATAGTCCACGTCTTAAGGCTTTGGCACCGCGTTTTCCTGTTACGGGCATTCTAATCACGGATGAGTGGTTTTGGAATTTCAGCTCGTCCTGCACTTCCCTGCTTATGGAACTCCCTTCGTGTTGGTTTTGTGCTGACAGGATGCGCTAGTTCGATATTCAGATCTGCAGTGAATTTTGCAGCTGTCATCCTGTTACTTTCGTCGCAATCGTTGGGGTGTAAATGTTTGATATGGTGCCTCGCTACTTTCATTATGGAAGTACCCACCATACAATTTGCATTAAATTTACATTAAATGAAGCTATCAATTAGGCGACGAAACACTTACCAAGAGTAGCAGTAGTCAGACACCTTTACCTTCCAGGTACCGTATGTCAGTAGGTGTGTGTAATTTCCTGTGAGCGAGGGAAAGGCGATAGGCACAACCACTCCTTAACACATCAGTCACACAGTTCAAACAGCATACCGGCACTTACATCATGAACAACGATATCGCATATTGCAGTCAATTTTCTCTGAATCTCTGCTTCTTCACTGGTAATGTAGCTCAGATGTTTGAGTATTTTGTCTGGCGTTGTCCTGCTCTCACTTTAGGGGGCGCACAAAACAAATCTTCTGAACCCTTCGTGGATTTTGCACTTGCTTCAGAGGTAGATTACTTTCCACCTCACATTACGTTTGAATGCACTGAGCTCCTGCATAATGCTCTCACAACTACACAGAACACTATTTTGACTATAAGTGACACTTGCAACGTGTTGAGGTCACTGTACAGGTCAAGTTGGTGGTCAAATACAACAGCACCACCTGCGATCTTGGCAAGATCAGCATTTAGGTTCAAGCACGTATTTAACGCGGAGTACCCATAATTTTGTCCTCCCCCCCCCCCCCCCCAGTATGTTTAGTACAGTATACCTTTGGATGGCATGTTTCTAGTGCCGCCGCAGTCACTGTAAATCTGACCTCGGATTAGCGACGTATTATCGCCATTTAGTATTGGTCGCAGTTGTTGCATCTTACAGTTCTGCTTGGTGTAGATTTCTTGGTACTCATTGCCAACACAATTCTTGTCATCTCCACTGCTTGTGCGACCAGTTGTGTCCACAAACATAGTCTTCGTCAGAAATCTTCGATAATACTGGATGACCTACACCAAAATCTGATTCTTCCAACGCCCTCAGTAACTATAACCAATCGGTTTTTGACGTTTACAATGTCGTCCCGCCCCACTGGTTGGCGGTAAGAGATCCATTTGAGCCAAGATGTTTTATGCTCGTAGTGTACGATAAAGCGAAGTTCACTGTTCGTAAGCCGGCCGCGGCGGTCTCGCGGTTCTAGGCGCGCAGTCCGGAACCGTGCGACTGCTACGGTCGCAGGTTCGAATCCTGCCTCGGGCATGGATGTGTGTGATGTCCTTAGGTTAGTTAGGTTTAAGTAGTTCTAAGTTCTAGGGGCCTGATAACCACAGCAGTTGAGTCCCATAGTGCTCAGAGCCATTTGAACCATTTCACTGTTCGTACCAAAATAAAAGTTAGCTGACTGCCGTATAATGGATGTACAGCAACGATGAAATGTCGCAAGAATAAATAATAAAAAACACTGTTGAAGTTAAAATTGCAAAAAAGACACAATTCGAACCGTTGAACAAGGTGCTGTACCTAATTTCTTGTTCACCGTCGTCGACTGAATCAAGAAATACAAACGAATGCACGGTACTGATCTGTGTGCTGTACTAAGCTGAGTGTTACTGCCGGCGCGGCGTGACAGTTAATAGTGTGAATTGTCGCGGCGTATTCACTCGCTTCGTGAAAAGTTCGCCTTCTTCCCTTCAAAGATTGCCATTCACGTTCACGAAATATCTTCGAAAGACGTACTGATCGACCCTAGCAGGGTGCCTCAGAGTCGCATCAATGTTTTCCTTGTTGGGTTTAAACTGAGTTGGTAGATTTCGTATTCTGAGTGGTTACTGCCATGTAGGTTTCACTCTCGCGATTCCATGGTCTGACTACTGAACACGCAGCGTAATAGAGAATAATACATGCATTTTCTATGGCAATGTGTTGTTCGAGGCTTGCGTTAAATCTGTTAGCATCCTGTAAATAGCAACAGTGTTGGTACTTCTATCGTAAAGTAGTTTCATTTAATTGCGGGTATTGATTTATCTGTTTTCAGCGAATGTAAACGGTTAGATATCTTTAGTAAACACGTTTGCAAGTCCTGTAAGACATTTGACGGCGCCAGCGCCAGGAACCAGTAGCAGACGTTAGGCCAAAGCTAGCAGCCATTTTTCGGCAGCGGTATGTATATTACAGGTTGCACCGCAATTAAAATTCTCTACAGTAGTATTGTTTTCTGCTCAACTTAAGATTACAGCCTTCAGTTGTAAGAAATATTGCCAGTTAATAAGTTACTTCCAGGGTTTTAAAAGGGCAGGATATAAGCAGACCACGCTGTTTTTTTTGTAACGGGGTGCATCTGCCCCCTCCACTCCCCCCCCCACCACTACCACACCCACCTACCACTACTCACCCCCCTCCCTCGCCCCCCCCCCTCACTACACTACTCCCTCATCGATCGGATTGTCCCTTTGTAAACCAACGATCACTGCTTACTGCGCTGTTCCTTTGTCAGCCAACACCTGCGCGCTCACTGCTCATCGGTAACGGCACGCAAACAAGCGTTGTATGTACACTGCCTGATGAAAAAATGTGAAGCCCCAGAAGGCAGGGCGGCATTTCAGTGTAACTTCGTACATGTACAGACCATCGGCACCTATTTAAATGGTTTCATTTACAATATTCTGTAACAGGTAGATCAGCCAAGAGAGTGCGTTAGTGCTTGCTTGTGTTTGGTGTGGTTACCACGACTGGCAGAGTATGTAAGGCTCCTGAACAGCCTCAGACGCTTAGTGGTCACTGTGAAGGACATAGGCATGTGGCGTATCGATCGAGTGAGAGAGCGTTATCAGCACCTGACAGTGTTTGAGAGGGACCTCAGTGGGACTCTCCATTTGACCAGCTCGTCGACTCGTGGAATATCCAGATTTGTGTGACATTCGGATGCGACAGTGGCCCGATGTTGGACTGTGTGCAAACCTGAGGGCAGGCATACTTGTCGTCAAAGTTTTGCTTAACAAAGTGTGCTTACCACAAGTGAAGATTGCTGTGTCGTACACCAGGGACATTGTCATCCGTTCACAACTGTGCCTGCCATCGGAGAACAAGTAATGTACTCCATTTATTTATTTTTATTTGTTTATTGTTCATAAATACAGCCTATTATCTGAAAAGCTGAAATAGGCCATACAAATCACGTTTCCTTGAATAGTAATAAATTATGTATTAATTAAATATTTCTGATACTTTGTTTTATACGAAACTAGTTTAAATCCTTAACCAATTACCCAGCTACTAATCTGCTACAAACACTACAGAATTTGTTCTCCGTTTGCTCGTTTATTTTGGTGCATTTAACTTGCAGATGCTTGTCTCCGCTACTGGATTCGCCCCCACAGTACCCCGATCAGCAACCATAGTCTGCTGGATTCCTTAGGCGTCGGGCAGCACGTCAGTAGCGTTTCCACTATTGCAAGTAATTCCACCCACCACTGTTACATATTAAAGTCTACACTCCCGTGATCATTTTCACCAACACAGTGTAGATTCTTGGAGCAGTATTTCACTCGGTGGTCGCCGACCTCGGTCATCTTCTCTCCATCTGCAGCATGATGGACTCCCTGAATTATTCAGTGTCACAGTGCGCCATTGGTCGGAGACAAGCTGGAGCCGGGCTAGCGAACTGCCATCCCACGCGTAGGCTGCTGCTTAACACAGGCCCCTGCGTTTGCAGGCGTGCCGCGACCGTTAAGTATGGACTGCTGATGAACGGCGTCGCATTATCCCTGGAGGGGTCCCATTCTTTCTATGTTTTGGAGAGAGTCAAAGCGGTGTTACTGCTGGCCCCATGTTGTGGGGAGCTATCGGGTACGCCGGTAGTAATTGAAGAATCTGTGGCTGTGCAGCGTTACGTCACGCGTTATGACGTGTTGTCTCTCATGCGACATCGCGATGACATTTCTCAACAGGACAGTGTTCCTACACACACGGCTCGTCTCTCTTTGAAGCGTCTTCGTGATGGTTACATACTCCAGTGGCAAGCCAGATCCCTGGATCTGTCTCCGATAGAACAGCTCTGACGTAAAATCCAGCCTAGTGGCGGTATGCAGGATATGAAGGACCAACTAAAATAGCTGTGGGCCATCTTGCCTCAGAATAAGGAAATTTGGAAATTTGTGGTAAGTCCCTAAGGGACCAAACTGCAGAAGCCATAGTCCCTAGGCTTACACACTACTTAATCTAACTTACGCTAAGGACAACACACAAACCCATGCCCGAGGCAGGACTCGAACCTCCGACAAGGGAAGCCGCGCGAACCGTGGCAAGTTCCCCTAGACCGCGCGGCTACCCCTCGTGGCAGGATAGGATACAACGACTTTACGACGCCGTTCCCAACTGAATCAGTGCGGGCCTACAGACCAGAGGGGGTTTGTGTTACATTAATGAAAAAAAGAAACACATGAATGGAAAGAAAAAATTTATAGGGTAATACAATTGCATTATTAGAAATGTTCTGCTTGTGCTAATTTAGGCTGTTCGGGCCTCCTTTCTTACATTTCAATTGTAGATGCAGGCAGCCCACTTCAAGAACACCAGTGCGAGTAAACATTAAGAAAATCCTCGCTACTTGGTTCCACTTCAATAATAATACTTAATACTGTTGTTGAATACTGTCATATTCACACACACACACACACACACACACACACACACACACACACACACACACACACATAACACAACACTCGTAATACTTCATACTTTTAGCCATACATCATCACCCTACATACGAGAGAGTGAGAAACTAAATCATGTACCAAGAAAAATGATTTTTTTTTTTCATTTGTCTGGGCCCTATTGCTCATTCACAATTAATGTCTTTGCCTACGCTTATGGCCGATCGCTCTTCCATTTTTTGTTTTTTAATAAATTTTAACTTTACGATATCCTGGGGGTTTTTCACCATGTACCTACACAGGTTGCAGTCTCATGTAGGCTCATAATGCCAAGTTAGTTGTAAATTTGACGCTATTTTGTAATCGCTAGAGTATCATTATTTACCCGCTCAACCTGTGAAGTTTCATTCCGTTTCCTCCTCGCTATCTGGTTGCTTGACTTTTCTTTGCCACGCAGTGTAGTTTCTGCGTTCATAAAGAAATCACTTGTAGGCTTCTGTAAGGCGACTTCACTATTGCTCCCTTACCGGCTATCTGCCGTTGCCCAATCTGTGTGTCTTTATCTGCTGGAAACATTATGAAGTTATCTTTAATTTTTCTTTTACTGTCAAGTGTCGAAAAACCTTACGTCGCTACAGATTATCGTTCATAGCTGCCTAAACCATACTAGTTGTATACAGTGAATTACCTTCAGCCGAAATTTAGCCTACAAAAAACTGATGTGGAAATATAATTCACAAACGTCAACATAGGCAGAACTTGCAGTGTTTATCGTAACTGAACTTCGGAAAATGGAATTACAAGACGTGGAGCAGTGCGTCAAGACGTATCACACTTCCGTTTACAAGTTTTATACCACGCAACTGGTATTGAGAGAGTTAAAACTTTCTAAAGGAATATCGCAAGCATTATATTAGTCGAAGCAAAGGCAATACTTGTGGAAACATGGCATCCTGAGCTTACGTCTGATTTGGGACGATACCATGGTTCATCGTCGATATAAGCGCGTAGGCTTCCGTGGTCAGTGGGAATTTCAGTAAAATCGTGTTGATCCGCTTCACTATAAAACAAACGTTACGACTTTATTCGCAGCTGCGCTCTCCAGGACGACGAAATCGCTGGTCCCTGGAGATATCTTCCGTACATATAACGCACTGAGCGAGGTGTCGCAGTAGTGACTTCCCTAAATGGCTTCAGGTAAATACCGGGATGGTTCCAGTGAAAGGGCACGGCCGACTTCCTTCCCCATCCATCCCTAATAATCCGATGGCACCGATGGTCTCGCTGTTTGGTACTCTTCCCCCAAATCAACCAACCGATTTATACCGTGAAACTTTCCTTTCATCCGGGATCCGGAAGTTTCTCGGCATCATACGAAGTTACATTCGCGGCCACAACCAGAATGCACAGATGCACAGTTGTCTTGCCGATGTTGTGCGGCGCCCGAGACGATGTACTACTCCGTGGGTTTAACTGGAAACCTTTTATGGCGGGCCCGGATTAAGTCTTCGCACTGCTAAACATGTAGAATCGTTTTAAATGAGCGTCGACAGCCTTGGTTTGGCCCGCGAGACAGGGTTAAACTTCTCACAACTCAAAAGTCAGTTACTAAAAGCCGTGTAGGTACCGAACTACTTCCAGGAAAAATTGCAAGAGTCAGACCACCGCACTGGAATATGTTCACCGCAACCATTCAGTACGCCACCTTCAACTGGGCGTTGGCGGTTGCTCTTGATCATTTCCATAACAACAAAACGGTGAGCGTTCATCGGAGGTGAGGATATCATCTGGAGTGCTCCAGGGACGTGTGGCAGGTCCGCTGTTGTTTTCTATCTACATAAATGATCTTTTGGATAGGGTGGATAGCAATGTGCGGCTGTTTGCTGATGATGCTGTAGTGTACGGGAAGGTGTCGTCGTTGAGAGACTGTAGGAGGATACAAGATGACTTGGACACGATTTGTGATTGGTGTAAAGAATGGCAGCTAACTCTAAATATAGATAAATGTAAATTAATGCAGATGAATAGGAAAAAGAATTCCATGATGTTTGAATACTCCATTAGTAGTGTAGCGCTTGACACAGTCACGTCGATTAAATATTTGGGCGTAACATTGCAGAGCGATATGAAGTGGGACAAGCATGTAATGATACTGGTGGGGAAGGCGGATAGTCGTCTTCGGTTCATTGGTAGAATTTTGGGAAGATGTGGTTCATCTGTAAATACCTATTCTTGAGTACTGCTCGAGCGTTTGGGATCCCTATCAGGTCGGATTGAGGGAGGAGATAGAATCAATTCAGAGGCGGACTGCTAGATTTGTTACTGGTAGGTTTGATCATCACGCGAGTGTTACGGAAATGCTTCAGGAACTCGGGTGGGAGTCTCTGGAGGAAAGGAGATGTTCTTTTCGTGAATCGCTACTGAGGAAATTTAGAGAACCAGCATTTGAGGCTGACTGCAGTAAAATTTTACTGCCGCCAACTTATATTTCGCGGAAACACCACAAAGATAAGAGAGATCAGGGCTCGTACAGAGGCATATAGTCAGTCATTTTTCCCTCGTTCTGTTTGGGAGTGGAACAGGGAGAGAAGATGCTAGTTGTGGTACGAGGTACCCTCCGCCACGCACCGTATGGTGGATTGTGGAGTATGTTTGTAGATGTAGATGACCACAGTTCAAAATCAAAAGGGCAATAATCACTCAAAGTACCACGCTCAAATTTTCACGCTAACAAATGAAGTCTTTGACATGAATTGGCACCAGCGAAGTGCGTCACTTTTAGCCCATACCACCTCCATCTAGCTAACGGCCCCAACGTCGAATCTGGGATCACTCTTTATCCCGAAGTAGTGCAGAGTCATTGGCTAGAAAAGTAGAAAGGCGTCTCACGCGAGCAATATACCACACCCACGCCCGGGAACGGGTTTCGAATTTGCATAGTGTTCCGCAACGCACTCAGCAACTGGGTTGTTTGCAGAGGATCTGCTACTGGCGATTTCAGAAATACGTAATGGTGACACCACCCGCCCAAGAGGTCACACGGCTTCTGCACCCGTCCACGAATTTTAACATACAGGGCTTTCAGCCAATCAGGAGCTTTTTTTATATGAGAGGTGGAGCCCCTCCACGCCCACACCGGCATGATGGCCAACTCAATAGGTCTACTGCCATCTCTGCATAAGGGTTAGTATTCACTAAAGTGAGGTGTCGCAGAATGTGTGTACTGCGATGTTTGGGTACGTCTGGTTAAGGTTAACCATTAATACGCGCTCATCTGGAGATAGATTGGGTCGAAGTCGAACGAAGGGTAGCGGTTTGAAGGGCAGAGGAAAAAAAAGTGCCAAGGCAAGAGCCAAGGGCCGGCCGGTGTGGCCGAGCGGTTCTAGGCGCTTCAGTCTGGAACCGCGCGACCGCTACGGTCTCAGGTTCGAATCCTGCCTCGGGCATGGATGTGTGTCATGTCCTTAGGTTAGTTAGGTTTAAGTAGTTCTAAGTTCTAGGGGACTGGTGACTTCAGATGTTGAGTCGCATCGTGCTCAGAGCCAAGGTTCAAAAAAACCTCTGCGATAGTTAGGTCGGGTGGTAAGAACAGTAGCGGATGTCTTGCTGCCTGCGATAGGTCGTGCAAGGGTAGGCTTTGTTAGTAGTGGGTATCATGCATGTCGATACCTTTGACGTTGTGCGGTTGTGTTGCTCGTAGGCTGGCGCTGGGTGCCGGTGTAGAGCTTTCGTTCGGCGTCAGCAACCTGCAACAGTTAGGTTTATTATCGTTTTTGTGTCCGATAAGTCATATATCGGATGCACAGTGTAAGGTAATGTTGACGGTTTGTTTGTGGGTCAGTGGGCGAGCTCGTCGGTGTCCCTGCTGTGGCCTGTTGGTCGGCTCTAATAGCAGCTGGTAATTACAAGTCAGTGTTGCTGATATGCAGGGGCTTGCCGTCGTTTGTCGCTTGTTTGTGTATGTTGGTTTACCATAGGTTGCTATGCCCTAGCTAGTAGTGTCTTTGGCCGCTTGTGCTTCCAGCTATGGTTGTGAAGGAGCAGAGTGGTAGTCGTTCTTATAGGCTATTTCGTGCTGCTGCCTGCGGCTCTTCCGGAAGGTGGTCTCTTGGCGGGACCTCGAGAGCTTTCTCCGCAGCTGCCGTCAAGGGGAAATTACTCTGCTTATGAGTCGACCCGAACCCATTTGGCAGGAGTAAGGAAAATACAGGCCGAAAAGAAACCACCGTCCCCCTCCCCTCCTCTCTCCTGCTACCTGAAACTTGCGGAGACGCCACCATACTGAACAGGGCGGGCGACCAGTTGATGAGTTATCAGGTGATAGCGACGTGACGTTCTGGTATTCCACTGGACACTTCGGAAGTCGGGATGACCGAGCAGCGACGGCTGTGCGGTAGGGTAGACTGCTGCCTGCGCTGCTTTGGCAAGTGGTTGGCAGGCGATAGGCGGCAGGGAGTCTGCAGCTTGTACGCGGGCTCAGCTTTGTCCACTGTGTGCGAGTGCTTGGCTGGGTGCCTCGGAGTGCCCGGAGAGAGCAGAGCAGGGCCGGTCGGTCGCTGCACCATGTATAGGCAGGCAGGCGGGCGGGCGGCGGCGCCGCCGCCTCCAAGGCCGGCCCGCGACCCGCGCTGTCCTGTCCGTCGGCTCCGCTCCACTCCACCGCGGCCGGCCCCCTCCACGCGTCCTCACGTCTCCGCGCTGCTCCCGCGGACGACCGCCGCCTCACCACGGAAAAGCACCCGCTGCCGTCTTCTGAGGGCTCAGTTGTGGTCTGAGGGCTCAGTTGTGGTATACACGCTGCTCACAGGAATCCAACTCGCTCCTCACCTCTCAGCTGCCCTGCCCGTCCCAGCTAAAGAGTCAGTCGTCTTCCCAACCCCACCCTGGAAGCGTCGTAAGAGTGCTCCTTCACGTGACGTAAACACAACTGAGCCAATACCTGTCAACATATAACTTACAGGGTGAGTCGCGTAAGATGTAAAATCAGTTTTTTTTTTTCGTGAACGGTTCACAATATCGAAACGTGGTTTTCGTCGAATGACAGTATCCAAGCGAAGGGGGGCAAATAAGTAATTTTCTTGTATGTTTAATCCTCTTAACTGTATATTTAATCCTCTTAACTACTGTATTAACAGATGTAGTGAAATAAGGGTATACGAGGTGTGCGTGCGTGTGCGTAAAGTAATGAGATTATTTTTGTATTTACCAAAGCTTTTATTTTACTTTTTCTTTCAAACAGAAAGTGTTCTCTTCAAAAGTAGTTCTCATCGACAGCTATACACCGGCACAATCGTTGTTACCAGCCTTGGTAGCACCACTGAAAGGCTTCAACTGGCAGGACCTTTAAGATGCCGTTCACATTCTTTTGAATGTTTACAGATTCCCAAAATTACTTCCTTTTAAGACCTTTTTCAATTTCGGGAAAAGAAAAAAGTCACGAAGACTCAGATCAGGTGAATAGGGGGGCTGTGGAATAACAGGAATGCCTTTTGAGGTTAAAAAGAGTTCCTCGATGGAAGTGACCTTCTGACGTGCGTGATCGTCATGCTTCAGCATCCACTTATCTGCAATGTCCGGTCTCACTCGCCCTACCCTATTCCTGAGCGTTTCAGTGACATCTTTGTAAAATACTTGGTTATGACAGTTTGCCATGGAGGAACAAATTCTTTATGCACGATACCCCTACTGCCAAGAAACAAATCAGCATTCTTTTGATCGCTGATTTGCTCATTCGAGCTTTTTTTGGTCGAAGAGACTTCTCACTGTGGCAGTCCTCACTTTACCGCTTTGTGGGTACTCGAAGATCCAGGATTGATCACCTATTATCACACGACTGAACCATCATTCGTCGTCATTATCAGTCTTCTCGAAAAGGTGAACGCACACGTTTCTTCTATTGTCCTTCTGCTCTGTTGTGCGGTTTTTCGGCACCATTTGAGCACAAACCTTTCGTATGTGAAAATCTTCCGTCACAGTTTAATGTACGATGAAAGCGTTTAGCAGGTCACACATCGTCCTTATTCTTAAAACATCGGTCTGATCTCACAAGAGCACGCACACGTTTGACGTTTTCTTTTTTGTTTTTGATTAAGATCTCCCTGAGTGAGGTTCATCATCCAAAAATAATTTGTGCCAGCGAAAAACTTGTGCCCTCGATAAGGAATGTTCCCCATAGGCCTGTTCCAATATTTCTGAGATCACACTCGCGGTTTCCCCAAGTTTATCACCAAACTTGATTGCATAATTTTGCTCTAAAGTTCGCTGTTCCAGTTTCGTAACGCACAACAAAACACAAGGGTTCAGTGATGGCGCTCTCAAAAATTACGTGATGCCTGTAAGGAACTGGGTCATTTAGAAGGGACGAATACCTCGATGTACGCAAGTGCAACAACACAGCGTTGCCAGATCGTTCAGTGTCTTCAGCCCCATAACTTTTCTTAAACATCTTTTATATGGCTTGCAATCTGCTGGTAACACTTTAAGCGACGTAGCTGAAACCAGATATGTTGAGCATTGGTGGTATAGAGCGAAGTCGACATACTAGCCCATCCAAAAAGCTTTCCATTGGGTTCAGATAGGGACTCTGCGCAGGCCAGTCCATTTCAGATATCTTACTGTCCACAAACGGTTGCCCCCAAAGATGCTGCCTTATGACAGAGTGCATTCTCATGCAGTCATTGTCTCCGAACTGTTCCTCTGCTGCACGCACATACAATGCTGTAAAATGTATTCATATCCTTCTGCATTTAGCATTTCATTAAGCGCAATGAAGGGAGCACATACTAATCACGAAAAACGCCCCCACACCGTAACACCACCTCCTCCGTATACAAGATGGCAGGTAACGTCTCCTGGCATTCGTCAAACCCGAACCCTTCCACAGATTTCAAGCCACAGGGTATATATAACATGCTAGTTCACTCCAAATCACTCGTTTCCAGTCACCCACAGTCCACTGGCGCCACTCTTTACACCGCCTACTAGTGACTACGGAAATGTGTGGCTTATGAGGAGCTGCTCGACCATTTTCCCCACGTTCTTTTTTAACTCCCTTCGCACAATAATTGTGCCAGCTAGACTGTCGGCAGCACTTGGAACTCTCAATCATTCCTTGCGCGCTGATTTCGTGCTGTTCTTACCAACTACCCTCCGCAACGCTCTATCGCCCCGTCTCGTCAGTGCAGATCATCTGCTGCCTAGCCCTGTTTTACCTGTGACTTCGCATTTCCACTTCACAGTGACACCACCAACAGTCGACTTGGGCAGCTTTAGAACCGTTGAAATGTCCGTGATAGATCTGTTACTCCAGCGACATTCAGTGATTAAATTCTGTTCATCATACGAATAAACCTGATGTAAACATTACCCATGTATTCTTCCGCGTTTGCTTGAATCTCATTGGATATACGAGGCGTATTTTTTAAGTAAGTCCCGTTTTGAAATTGAAAAAAGACGTGCTAAGATATCTCAATAATTTTATTTTTATATGAAAGCCTGTTCCTTAATCTAGTTTTCTACATAATTTCCGTCAATATTGAGGCACTTGTCATAACGTTTTACCAGTTTTTGAATACCCTCCTCATAGAAGCCTCCCACCTGACTTGTTAACCACTGCATCACCACTCTTTTGACTCCGTCATCGTCTTGAAGACGCTGACCGCCCAGGTGTTTCTTCAAGTGCAGGAACAGATGGTAGTCACTGGCCGCAAGATCGGGGCTGTACGGAGGATGATCTAGAGTTTCCCATCGAAAAGATGTGATGAGATCTTTATCCTGATTCGCCACATGCGAATTCATGAAAGAATATACCAAATGAATAAAAGTCAAACTCCTTTTTGTGGGAAACTGATGAATATATCTAGTCATGTATTTCATGCAGTTGTTCCTCTGGCGACATAAAATACCGGGTGTATCAAAAAGAATCATCCGAACTGGAACGCCCATATTTCTGAAACTAATAAACCTGTATGAATTTTGTTCTTTGATGAACTGGGAACGCAAAAAGATTTCTTTAATATCGTTTCGTAGGTGTTCAGTACACTGCCCGTGAAATGCACGGGAGATGACAATGCGGTATTCAAATTGTTCCCACATTGCAGCGAGCATGCCTTGAGTACAGGTTCCACAGCTGCTGTTACGCGATGTCGCAATACATTCATTCTTATTGGTAACGGAAGTATATAAACAGTCATTCATAAACCCCCACAAGAAATAATCACATACAGTCAGGTCCGGTGACCTTGGGGGGGGGGGGCAGTAAAGTAAGGCTAAATCATTTGGTACAGTGCGACCAATCCATGGTTAAGTACTCCTTTGATTTAAAAATTCCCGCACTTCCAGATGCCAGTGTGGCGGTGCCCCTTAGTGTTGGTAAATGAAGTCGTTCGAATCAATCTCCAACTGTGGGAAAACAAAGTTCCCAAGCATATCAAGATATGTGCTTCTTGTAACAGTGTTCTCGGCAAAGAAAAAGGGACCTTCTCCCATGAAACTGCACAAAACACATTAAATGTTGGGGAGTTCCTGTCATGTTGTACAACTTCACGTGGTTGTTCCGTAACCAATATTCTCACATTATGACGATGCACCTTCCCATTTAAATGGAATGTTGCCACGTTACTAAACACTAAGTGTGGAAGAAAACTGTCGTCATCCATCTTGCAAAGAACTAAATTACATGACTCCACACGTTGTAATGTCACCTTCATGAAGAGCTTGCAGTAGCTGAATTTCGTATGGTTTCATGTGTAAACGTCGACGCAACACACGCCAGACTGACAGCGGGGGCATGTTGAGCTGTCGAGCTGCACGGCGAACGGATTTCTGCGGACTCCTGAAACTATGGCGGACGCGTTCGATGTCTGTCATACACTCTGGGACGGCCCGGCGATTTACGTTTACACTACCAACCTGTTTCTCGAAATTGTTCACGCCATCGACTAATGCTCTGTGCCGTAGGATGATCCACTCCATAACTAGAACGAAAGTCACGCTGAACAGTAATTACTGACCCGCACTGCGCAAAACGTAGAACACAAGACGCTTTCTGTTGTCCCGACACCGTGTTTGCTAGAACTGAAGTGGGCGAACACAGCAGCTACCTAGCGGGAACCATGTGAAACTCGAGTGTTTGCCCTTTCCAACAGTACGTTGTTCACACCTATACACCATGTGATCAAAAGCATCCGGACACCCCCAAAAAACATAAGTTTTTCATTTTAGGTGTATTGTTCTGCCAGGTAATCCATATCAGCGACCTCAGTAGTCATTAGACATCGTGAGAGAGCAGAATGGGGCGTTCTGTGGAACTCGTGGACTTCGAACGTGGTCAGGTGATTGGGTGTCACTTGTGCCATACGTCTGTAAAAGAGATTTCCACACTCCTAAACATCCCTAGGTCCACTGTTTCTGATGTAATAGCGAAGTGGAAACGTGAAGTGACACGTACAGCACAAAAACGTACAGGTCGACCTCGTTTGTTGACTGAATGAGACCGCCGACAGTTGAAGAGGGTCGTAATGTGTAGTAGGCAGACATCTATCCAGACCATCCCACATACTGCATCAGGAGCCACTGCAAGTACTATGACAGTTAAGAGGGAGGTGAGAAAACGTGGATTTATTGATCGAGCGGCTGCTCATAAGCCACACATCACGCCGGTAAATGCCAAACGACGTGTCGCTTGGTGTAAGGAGCGTAAACATGGGACGATTGAACAGTGGAAAAACGTTGTGTGGAGTGACGAATCACGGTACACAATGTGGCGATCCGATGGCAGGGTACGGGTATGGCGAATGCCCGGTGAACGTCATCTGCCAGCGAGTGTAGTGCCAACACTAAAATTCGGAGGCGGTGGTGTTATGGTCAGGTCGTGTTTTTCATGGAGGGGGCTAGTACCCCTTGTGGTTTGGCGTGGCACTATCACCGCATAGGCCTAAATTGATGTTTCAAGCACCTTCTTGCTTCCCACTGTTGAAAGATGCAGTCGCCATCCCCGAATTGCTCTTCAACACGATCGAGCACCTGTTCATAATGCACGGCCTGTGGCGGAGTGGTTACACGACAATAGTATCCCTGTAACGGACTGGCCTGTACGGAGTCCTGACCTGAGTCCGATAGAACACCTTTGGGATGTTTTGGGGCGCCGACTTCGTGCCAGGGCTCACGACCGACATCGATACCTGTCCTCAGTGCAGCACTCCGTGAAGAATGGGCTGCCATTCCCCAAGAAAGCTTCCAACACCTGACTGAACGTGTGCCTGCGAGAGTGGAAGCTGTCATCGTGGCTAAGGGTGGACCAACACCATGTTGAATTCTAACATTACCGATGGAGGGCTCCACGAACTTGTAAGTCATTTTCAGCCAAGTGTCCCGGGTACTTTTGATCACATAAGGTAAGCTACGATTTTTTTAAAATCGCATGATTGTTTTTGATGCATCCTGTATCTCATCTGCGGTGTAGAATGCAAGAACACGGAAGCACCAGAACAGAGAACTTCACGAGAGCAGTTTTCTTTTCTTTTGATTAATTACTCGTACTTTTGTCTTCCTTGATTACCTTCAGCTATTTCTTCACACACAATCATTTACTTGAAATAGCCTTAATAATTTAGGATACTCTTTTGTGACCTTTTGTTTATCATTTTATCGATTACATAGCAACCGAGGTGTGGTGGATATTACTGGCGGGGATTCCTGAATCAGATTCGTGCTAGATCTTCTCTTCGGTATCCCGCACAAATCGAAAATACATTCAGTACAGGGCAGGTATTCCGAGAATGTAACACCTCGGTTCTCAGCGTTGTAGGTGGCTGTGTGGCCGATCATCCAGAGTACTGAATCGTGTTTTGGTAATTGGGTACACGGCGTGCGGTCAGGCGTCGTCAGTTCTCGAGCGTTCAGATGGCGTGTGCTCGT
Organism: Schistocerca nitens; assembly: GCF_023898315.1. Lineage (NCBI taxonomy): Eukaryota > Metazoa > Arthropoda > Insecta > Orthoptera > Acrididae > Schistocerca > Schistocerca nitens. The sequence continues at coordinate 332,709 of NW_026045910.1, read as the reverse complement.
CCTATCGAATCTGGCCAGTCGGTCGGTGGCTGACGAAATCCCTCACCCTCTGCGCTGCTCCACAAACAAATCTATGCGCAAGCGTGTCCACGTGTCCGCATTTGCGGCAGGCCGTTGTTGCACTGGGGTGGTTTCTGTGCATTCTATCGTTCGTTGGGATTTTGTCACTGACAAGCGGATACCGTCGTGAGCGGCTGCGTGAACGCCGGAATATCTGGCGAATATTACAGCACAATGTTGTCCAGTTCATCTGTGGTTACCTTCCTTCAGTGCAGTTTCAAAGTGCTTGTCATGATTTTTTTTATATAGTCTTGGTAATAAGCTGCGAGGTGTTTGATTTACTTGCACAAAATACACAGTGACAATTATTGAACTATATGAAATAAAATCGTAATAACTTCTGAACGGTTTGCCTGAGGACGTTCAAACTGCACGGTTGGCCGCGGGGCATGATGGCAATCAGTAAGCGCATGTCATGGGTTGGTTTAGCGAAGAACTTTAATTTGGATGGGTTCGTCAATAAGCAAAACTGGCGCGTTTGGGGGACTGTGCATCCGCATTTCCTTATCGAAAAGTCTCTTCACCCTCAACGGATGACTGTGCTGTGTGCAATGTCCAGTCACGGAATAATCTGTGCGATGTTCCTTAATGGTACGGTGACTACCGACCGATACCCCATCGAAGCAGGAGAGTGTTTGATGTCCTGGAGGAGCACTTTGGGGACCGCATTGTGGTTCTCGGGTATCCAGAGGTCACTGGCATGGGCCTCTATTGGCTGCCATATTCTCCGGATCTGAACTCATACGGCTCCTTGTTGTGGGGCTGTATTAAAGACAAGATGTACAGCAGTAACCCCAAAACCATTGCTGAGCTGAAAACAGCCATTCAGGAGGTCGTAGACGTTCCGATACTTGAGCGGGTCATGCAGAATTTCGCTATTCGTCTGAGCCACGTCATCGCCAAAGATGGCAGGCGTGTCGAACAAGTCATAACCTAAATCCAATTATCTGCAGTTACGTTTACATGTTGAATAAAGTGTGTGCACGCCGTGGTTTTTAACTGATCTACGTTTTTTTTTTTTTTTTTTTTTTTTTTTGACATAGTTCAATAATTGTCACCCTGTATAAGGGGTGTTGCGTCTTAAAAGGAGACGGCACGACCGTGGGGTTGGTGAAAGAGGACCCCTGACACCTCACGTGGTTAAAGTATTAGGACGCACTACCAGGAAAATACCGGGAAAAATCGATCCAAAGTTTCTTAGGTGCCGTATGAGTATATAATGTTCGTCCATCGCCGAACCCCCCTGCGGGTTCGGGGGGGTTAGAATAGGCCCGCGGTATTCCTGCCTGTCGTACGAGGCGACTAAAAGGAGTCTAACCTGTTTTAGCCTTTAATGTGATGGTCCCCATTGGGGTTTGACCTCCATTTTTCCAAATTCTACAGAAGTACGAGCCTTTTGGGGAAGGACGCCTTACGTGGTGCACCATCAGTCCTCTGTGCCCTAAGACCTTGGCACTCTTTATCGTCTTGGCGTCATAACTGCACCCTCCATCCCTCTTTTTGCGCATACACACCTGATGGTTTGTGTCAGTTACACCATTAGTGCGTCACCATCTGCACCCACGATACCTCTGGGCTTCCCATGGCACCCAAAATCCAGCACGGTAGCCAGCCCGTTGTGGTGGGGTCGTCATGTACCCTCTTGGTTGTAGCCCCCTGACAACACAGGGATCGTACTGCCGATGCCTGAGCTGACACCTCCCCACGTAAGCCAAGGAGTAGATGCTCGTCTCTCTGGGGCATCAGGACTCCCGGCAACGGCCATCCTGCCAGGTGGCCTTTGCTGTGGCTGGATGGCGCCCGTGGGAAGAGCCCCTGGTCGGAGTGGGTGGCATCGGGGCGGATGCCCCGCAATGAAGCGGGTGAAGTCTCAATCTGGTGGCCGCACGACCACCAACGTCTCTAAGCGCGGTAAGACAGAATTTAATGCTGTGACACATAACCCCAAATCGTTCCCTTCCCTAGCCACACCATGGGAGGAACGTAGGGCTGCGGACAGACAGGAGCCGTATTCACCGCGATACCTTGTGTGTAGCAGAACCGATGGGGATTCGTTTTTGGGGACTAAGCCTCTCTTCTTTGTTCACCATCTTGAAGATAGGTTTGGGGAAGTGGCATCTCTTTCCAAAATGAGGAGTGGGGCTATTTTGATACAAGCAGTTTCATCTGCACAGTCACGGGCGTTACTCGCCTGTGAGAAGCTCGGTGCCATCCCCGTTCACGTCACTCCCCATAAGTCCTTAACTTTGGTCCAGGGAATTATCTTTCATAAAGATCTTCTGCTACAGTCTCATGACGAGCTACGGGAGAACCTGGCACAACGAGGTGTGCACTTTGTCCGTCATGTCTTTAGGGGACCCAAGGATAATAGGGTCGCTACCGGTGCCTTCATCCTGGCCTTTGAGGGTGACTGCTTGCCTGAGAAGGTCAAGGTCATGATCTACCGGTGCCATGTCGAGCCCTATGTCCCGCCCCCCTATGCGATGCTTCCAGTGCTGGAAATTCGGACACATGTCCTCCAGGTGCACTGCCAGCCCCACGTGTCGTGATTGTGGACGACCTTCGCATCCTAATGCTCCATGTGCTCCGCCTACCACCTGCGTTAACTGTGGGGAGCATCATTCTCCCTGCTCACCAGACTGTGCAGTCTACCAAAGAGAGCGGAAGATAAAAGACATTAAGACCCTGGACCGTTTAACCTACCAAGAGGCAAGGAAGAAGCTAGAACGGCTCAACCCCACATCTTTGTTGAGGAGTTATGCTGCTGCAACTCTGCCGCCACCAGTTCCTGCAAAGACTCCCTTCTCAGTTGGCGCACAGAACGGTCCAGTTACGCCTGCCCCACTGCTGGTAGGGGCCACACTCTTTTCCGCTGCTCCCAAAACACCCGGTTTCGGAGCAGTGGACCCCCGACCAGCTGGGGACATCCATCCCCACCTCTCAGCCGGAGAGGCAACAGCCTCCTCCGGCTGCTCAGCCGGAGGAGGCAACAGCCTCCTCCGGCTGCTCAGCCGGAGGAGGCAACAGCCCTCTCGGGCCTCACTGCTCCCTTGGGGGAGTCCCTTCCAAGGACTTCCCCAGTGTCTCACAAGACACTAGCCAGTGGCTGAAGAAGCCACCAGCTGCTGGTCGAAGGGCTTCACGCTCTTCCTCTGTTCCTGATAATGTCAGGAAAGCCCTCCCAGCATGCAAACCCTCCTCCCAAAGACAAGAGAGAGAAGAGGAAGCTCTCCAAGAAGCATAAGGACCCAGTGGTTCCCGCGCCACTGCTTCCTGTCAGCTCAGCCTCTGAGGATGAAGTCGAGCTCTTTGCGTCCCCTGATGACCTCGATCTCGCCGTCTCAGAATCGATGGCAGTTGCGACGTCAGTCACTCAGTCGGTGGCAGCATGTGAACCTGTGAAGTAATTCGCTTTTTCAGTGCCTTAATGCCCCTACAGGACGCGCTTTGTACAATCCTCCAGTGGAATTGTGGCGGTTATTTTAGCCATCTCCCTGAGCTACGACAGCTTCTAAGCATGTCACCTGCTTTCTGCATTGCCCTCCAGGAAACCTGGTTCCCGGCAATGCGAACCCCAGTCCTTCTTGAATACAGTGGTTATTACTGCAACCGTAGCACTTACAATGGTGTGTCAGGTGGAGCCTGCGTGTATGTCCTTACCTCTGTATATAGTGCCCCTGTGCCCCTTCAAACATAATTGGAAGCTGTGGCTGTCCGCGTAAGGACGACCCAGGACATAACTGTCTGCAGTGTCTATCTCCCTCCAGGTGGTACAGTCTCCCTGACCGAATTGGCTGCACTTGTCGCCCAACTCCTCACGCCTTTTCTTCTCCTGGGGCATTTTAACGCCCACAATTCCCTGTGGGGTGGAACGAAGGTTACTGGCCGAGGCAGAGAGGTCGAGAATCTCATCTCCCAACTCGACCTCTGCCTCTTAAACACTGGCGCCGCCACACATTTCAGTGTGGCGCATGGCACGTTCTCGGCCATAGATCTGTCGTTCTGCAGCCCAGAGCTTGAACCATCGGTCCACTGGAGAGCCCATGATGACTTGTGTGGTAGTGACCATTTTCCCATCTATTTTTCACTGCCCCATTGTCATTCTTCTGGGCGCCTGCCTCGTTGGGCTCTCAACAGGGCTGACTGGCCGGCTTTTACTTCCGCTGCCACCATTGCGTCTCCCCCACAGGGTGACACTGACGAGGTGGTCCGTGTCTTGACCACGTCAATCATTTCTGCGGCCGAGGCTGCCATCCCCTGCTCTTCTGGACTCCCTCGGAGGAAGGCTGTACCCTGGTGGTCGCCGGAGATTGCTGAGGCTATTCGCGACCGTAGGCGGGCTCTCCAGCGTCATAGGCGGCACCCGTCTCTGGAGACCCTCATCGTCTTTAAGAGGCTTCGTGCCTTGGCCCGTCGTCTTATTGCATGGCGTAAGCAGGAGTGCTGGGAGAGGTATGTCTCATCCTTGGGCTCCCGTGTCTCCCCCTCGCACGTGTGGTCCCGGATCCGGCGGATTTATGGATACCAGACCCCTATGGGTGTCCTTGGGATCTCCCTGGACGGCGCTGTCTGCACGGACGCTGCCGCCATTGCTGACCGCCTTGCCGCGCACTTTGCTACGAGCTCTGCGACTGCAACTTACCCCCCGCCTTTCGCTCTCTAAAGGAGCGGGCCGAGCAGACGCCGTTATCATTCCACACGCGTCGTTCTGAAAAATACAATGCTCCTTTCAGCGAGAGGAAATTCCTCGCTGCCCTCGCCGATTGCCCTGATACAGCACCAGGACCAGACTGCATCCACGCGCAAATGCTGAAGCATCTCTCCAGGGACTGCCAGAGACACATCCTCACCATCTTTTACCGCATTTGGAGCGAGGGCGTGTTACCGTCGCAATGGCGAGAGGGTGTTATTGTCCCCATCTTGAAGCCCGGTGCGGACCCACTAGCGGTGGACAACTATCGTCCCATTACCCTCACCAACGTTTTGTGCAAATTGCTCGAACGTATGGTGGGGCGGCGTTTGTGTTGGGTCCTTGAGTCGCGCAGTCTCCTTGTCCCCTCCCAGGGTGGCTTCCGTCGGGGCCGATCTGCTGCGGACAATTTGGTGCGGCTGGAATCTGCTATCCGTACGGCCTTTGCCCGACGTCAGCATCTCGTTGCTGTATTTTTTGATCTGCGGAAGGCGTATGACACCACATGGAGGCATCACATCCTTGCTACGTTGCATGCGTGGGGTCTTCATGGTCAGCTCCCGGCTTTTCTTCAAACCTTTTTATTGCGCCGCTCTTTCCGGGTGCAAGTCGGTGCCGCATCTAGTTCCTCTTATGTACAGGAAAATGGGGTCCCGCAGGGCTCGGTGTTGAGCGTCTCCTTATTTCTAGTGGCCATTAATGGTCTGCCTGCAGCCGTGGGGTTGTCGGTGTCTCCTTCTTTGTTTGCCGACGACTTCTGCATCTCATTTAGCTCAACGACTACGGGAGTCGCCGAACGCAGGCTGCAAGTAGCCGTTCGCAAGGCAGCATCATGGGCTCTGACTCATGGTTTTCAGTTCTCTGCAGCCAAGATTCTAGTTATGCACTTCTGCAGGCGTCGGACTGTTCACCCTCATCCTGAACTTTACCGCGACGGCCATCTACTTGAAGTGGTGGACACTAGCCACTTCTTAGGACTCGTCTTTGATGCCCAGCTCACATGGGTTCCTCATATTACTCAGCTGAAGCAAAAGTACTGGCGGCACCTCAACGCCCTCCGCTGCCTGAGCCACACGTCTTGGGGTGCAGATCGCTGCACGCTGTTGAGATTGTACAGAGCTCTTGTTCAGTCCAGGCTTGATTATGGGACCCTAGCCTATGGGTCTGCATCGCCCTCAGTGTTGACGTTGTTGGACCCCATACACCACTGTGGGGTTCGGCTTGCAACTGGCGCTTTCCGTACGAGCCCCGTGGATAGTCTACTGGTGGAGGCCGGGGTTCCCCCGCTGTGGATTCGCCGCCATCGACTGCTCGCCGACTATGCGTCCATGTGCATTGCTCGCCGGGCCATCCCAATCATCACCTGCTTTTCCCTGCCATGGTCCTCCATCTGCCCGAACGGCGACCTAGGTCTGGGCTTTCCATTGCTGTCCGCGTCCAGTCCCTGCTGTCGGAACTGGGGTCATTCCCTCTTCTGCCTCCCTTCCGGGTCCGTGCACCTACGCCTCCCGTCCGTCCGTCCGTCCGTCTGGACTTCGCACGGGGACCCAAGGACTCGGTTCCGCCTGTGGCCCTCCGTCGCCGTTTTCTTGCGCTCCTCACCTCATTTTCGGGCTGTGAGACTGTCTACACTGATGGTTCCCTGGTTGATGGTTGTACTGCCTACGCTTTTGCTCACGCTGCCCATGTTGAACAGCGCTCCTTGCCGGCTGGCTGCAGTATTTTTACTGCAGAGCTGGTGGCCATATTGCGCGCTCTTGAGCATCTGCGTTCCTGCTCAGGTACGTCCATCGTCATCTGCAGTGAGTCCCTGAGCAGCCTCCAGGCGATCGACCGCTGCTACACCTCTTCTCCTCTGGTTTCATCTATTCAGGAGTCTGTTTCTGCCATTACCCGCTCTGGTCGTTCGGTGGTCTTCGTTTGGACGCCAGGTCATGTTGGCATCCCGGGGAACGAACGTGTCGACAGGCTGGCCAAAGGGGCGATCGACGCCCCAGCTTTGGAGATCGGCCTCCCGGCTCGTGATCTGCAGTTGGTGTTGCGCCGTAAGGTGCTTGGGCTGTGGAATGATGAGTGGCGTGGCCTGACATCCCCGAATAAACTGCGGGCTGTTAAGGAGACGACCGATGTGTGGCGGTCCCCCCTGCGGGCTTCTCGCAGGGACTCTGTCGTCCTGTGTCGGCTCCGCATCGGCCATACCTACCTGACGCACGGCCATCTTTTGCGTCAGGAGGATCCCCCCCTGTGTCTGTGGGTCCCGGCTGACGATCGCCCACATTTTGTTGGAGTGTCCCCGACTGCGCACCCTCCGGTAGTCTTTTAATCTCCCGGGCACTTTGCCTTTGGTTTTATGCGACGATGCTTCCATGGCTGACGACGTTTTAAATTTTATCCGTGGTAATCCTTTTTATGGTTCCATTTAGGGAGGTCCTGCACCTTTCCCTTTCTGTGTCTCTTGTCCTCGAGCCTCTCATAATTGGTTGCTGTTTTGGTGTGTAGTCGGATGGTTGTCTCTTTCCCTTTTTTTTGTTCTCGTGGTCAGTCAACCAGTCTCCGGCCATCTTCTTTTCTTCTGTTTCTTTCTGTCTGGTGTTCATCTGTACTCTTCTTGTCTGTAGTGTTTGTTGCCGCATTTGTGTTCTTTCAGTGCCTGGGGGAGGGGGGGAGAGTCTCCTTCCCCCTGGGGTTTTACCTGCTCCGCAAATTTTCGTCTCGCCTGTTTTTGGAATGGGGGACTGATGACCTTCGCTGTTTAGTCCTCCTTAAACATCCCAACAACCACCATCCATCGCCGAGCCGCCGTCCGGCGTAGATGGTTAGGACTCGGACTCTTAAGCCAGATGTCTTGGGTTCGATTCCTCCTCTCGCACTTTTTTTCTTCTGTTTCATTTTCTTTTGTTATTCCACCAAATATTCAGAAAGTTTCCCAAACCTACATTATCTTTATCAAATTAGTTACATTATTGAATAAAAATTATTTTCTTTTTGTCCAACTACACAATTCATGGCGATGGGTTTTCCATTTTACATTGTAAAGTATGAGGAGGAGCATTGAGTTTTTAATTAGAATAACAAAGTCGATTGGGAAATATTCAATTTTTATTCATATAATAATTATAAACAAGATTTATTCCGAAGATGTCGATGCAATTAAATTATTTTCCATCAACAGCTTTTCATAATACACCACTGCGTCCTTCAACCGTAATTTTGATAGATCACTATGAATGGATTCTTCAGGAATTTCTTCTCCTATTCCAGACGAGCCAGCAACTTCTTCAGTCGACATGTTTAACCTCGGATCGGAATAACACGTTGCAATTTGAAACAGGCACATCTGTTCACGACGAAATCGAAAAAAAAACTGCAATTTACTTCTCACGTCTCGCGCACAGTCCTTTGCGCAGATGACCGTTATAATCCCAAGGGGACCCATAAAAAGTCTCTTTAAACCTTGAAACCCCATAAAACCAAATACAACAACGAGGACGTATATTTTTCAGTGAATAATTGATAGAATAACAAAAGAAAATGAAACAGAAGAAAAAAAAGTGCCGGAGGAGGAATCGAACACGAGACATTTGGCGTAAGAGTCCGAGCCCCAACCATCTATTCCGGACGGCGGCTCGTAGATGGTCTAACATTGTATACTCATAAGGGACCTAAGAAACTTTGGAACGATTTTTCTTGGGATTATCCGGGTAGTGCGTCCTAATACTTTAAGCACGTGAGATGTTAGGGGTCCTCTTTCACCACACAAAATTTCGGACAAATCCCCGACCTCACGGTCGTGCCGTCTCCTTGTTAGAAAACTCCAAAAGTGACTGCACAGTGCGCGGTGGAATTTGCTCTCTTCCATTCGCGTGTTGTGCGTACGATAACTAACTGCCTTTACGCCTCTTTACGTGCCCTATTATCTCACTTCATCCGGCGCAACATACACGATGGTAAGCATCTTCTTTGAATGGAGATTCTCTAAATTTACACAATAGGGCTCCGCGAGAACAAACATGAGTTTCGTACAGATGTTGCCGTTTGAATTCTCCGACCATCCCTGCTTACATTTTCTTATGGGCTATACTGCCCTGCTGCGAGACTAACAGGGCGTTTCTGAATGTGTCCGATCTCCACTGTTACCCATACTTAATACACTCCTGGAAATGGAAAAAAGAACACATTGACACCGGTGTGTCAGACCCACCATACTTGCTCCGGACACTGCGAGAGGGCTGTACAAGCAATGATCACACGCACGGCACAGCGGACACACCAGGAACCGCGGTGTTGGCCGTCGAATGGCGCTAGCTGCGTAGCATTTGTGCACCGCCGCCGTCAGTGTCAGCCAGTTTGCCGTGGCATACGGAGCTCCATCGCAGTCTTTAACACTGGTAGCATGCCGCGACAGCGTGGACGTGAACCGTATGTGCAGTTGACGGACTTTGAGCGAGGGCGTATAGTGGGCATGCGGGAGGCCGGGTGGACGTACCGCCGAATTGCTCAACACGTGGGGCGTGAGGTCTCCACAGTACATCGATGTTGTCGCCAGTGGTCGGCGGAAGGTGCACGTGCCCGTCGACCTGGGACCGGACCGCAGCGACGCACGGATGCACGCCAAGACCGTAGGATCCTACGCAGTGCCGTAGGGGACCGCACCGCCACTTCCCAGCAAATTAGGGACACTGTTGCTCCTGGGGTATCGGCGAGGACCATTCGCAACCGTCTCCATGAAGCTGGGCTACGGTCCCGCACACCGTTAGGCCGTCTTCCGCTCACGCCCCAACATCGTGCAGCCCGCCTCCAGTGGTGTCGCGACAGGCGTGAATGGAGGGACGAATGGAGACGTGTCGCCTTCAGCGATGAGAGTCGCTTCTGCCTTGGTGCCAATGATGGTCGTATGCGTGTTTGGCGCCGTTCAGGTGAGCGCCACAATCAGGACTGCATACGACCGAGGCACACAGGGCCAACACCCGGCATCATGGTGTGGGGAGCGATCTCCTACACTGGCCGTACACCACTGGTGATCGTCGAGGGGACACTGAATAGTGCACGGTACATCCAAACCGTCATCGAACCCATCGTTCTACCATTCCTAGACCGGCAAGGGAACTTGCTGTTCCAACAGGACAATGCACGTCCGCATGTATCCCGTGCCACCCAACGTGCTCTAGAAGGTGTAAGTCAACTACCCTGGCCAGCAAGATCTCCGGATCTGTCCCCCATTGAGCATGTTTGGGACTGGATGAAGCGTCGTCTCACGCGGTCTGCACGTCCAGCACGAACGCTGGTCCAACTGAGGCGCCAGGTGGAAATGGCATGGCAAGCCGTTCCACAGGACTACATCCAGCATCTCTACGATCGTCTCCATGGGAGAATAGCAGCCTGCATTGCTGCGAAAGGTGGATATACACTGTACTAGTGCCGACATTGTGCATGCTCTGTTGCCTGTGTCTATGTGCCTGTGGTTCTGTCAGTGTGATCATGTGATGTATCTGACCCCAGGAATGTGTCAATAAAGTTTCCCCTTCCTAGGACAATGAATTCACGGTGTTCTTATTTCAATTTCCAGGAGTGTAGTTTTGAAGTCTTCAATCCGAAGACTGTTTTTTGTGCAGCTCTCCTCACCTACCTATCTTACATAAGTCACTTCACTTCTGCGTAAATACAGCTACCTACCTACTTCTGTTTGGACCAGCTTACTGTAGTCAAGCCTTGGTTTCTTTCTATAATGCCCTCCCCCTCACCCGCCCATACGCTCACACGCGTCCCTTCATCAGCAAACTGATGATTCCTAGACACTTGAAGATGTACCCTATGAACAGATCCAACCTTTTAGTTAGGTTGTGTCATAAATTTCTTTTGTACCCAATTAAATTAATTACCCTTACATCTACAGCCAACTTCATGAATGGGGACGACGTGGACGTCTGCCGCTTCTTCTTATCCAATCCTTTCTCGCGGACCGGCGCTTTAGATATCGCGTTGGCGATGCCTTGTCTGACTGCTGTGTTCAAGAGAATGGGGTCCCCAAAGTCGGTGTACTCAGTGACACATTGTTTGCCATTGCTTTCAGTGGCATTTCCTCCGCAGTCAGGAGCCCTGTCCAATGCTCTTTGTTTGTGGATGACTTTGCAATCTTCTACTCTTCCTCCGTTCTTACAATGACGACGACGCAGCTACAGCTCACCATCAGGAGGCTGGAAGTCTGCGCCAGGACGACTGATTTTCTGTACTCGCCCAAGAAGACTACGTGTATCAGTTTTAACTGTGCTCGTCGAAGTTTTAACCAACCAGTGCTCACTGTGGTGCACAGTGTTTTACGTTTTCAAGAAAATGTGCGGTGTTTGGGTTTATTACTTGAGTAGAAATTAACTTGGCTCTCATACCTGAAAGACCTACGAACAAAAGGCTTCCAGTCATTGAATGTTTTGAAATCCCTTGGCGGAGAAGCATTTGGGAGCTCACAGGTGCCGCCTCCTGCAGTTTTGTACGACGTTTGTTCGATCACGCCTAGATTGTGGCAGCCTGGTCTGCAGATCACCCCGTATTTCCTATCTCAAGGTGTCTCCGCTATCCACCATTAGGATATTCTGAGATAGACAGGAGCCTTTCAGACCATCCCAACTTGTGTGCAGAGACTGGTGAACCACGGCTCTGGATTCGGCGACATGTCCTTTTTGATCGACAGACGCTGAAAATCTCAGCGTCACCTCAGTCATTGGCATTTAGTGCAGTGGTCCAACCCAACTTTGAACGGAGGTTCAGGAATCGGCCCCATGCGACCACGCCATTCGGCATTCGTGCTGTTGACTGTCTCAAGGATCTGGATGTATCAGACCTCGGAATACACAGTCAGGAATGGAACGCATTGCCGCCTTGGTGTCTTCAAAGGCCCAAAGTGACTTTAAGCTTCACGCGGTACAAGAAAGCTTGTACTCCAGATTACGTTTCTACAGCTTTGTTTTCTTAAATTTTTATTACGTACCACAGCTGTATCGTTGTTTACACTGATGGATCCCAGCAAGAGAATGTCCTAGATTGTTCCCCCATTTTCCCGGGTAGGGTTTTCAAATTGCGTCTTTCGGAACAATTTACAAATATGATGTGACGTTTATGGCATTATGATGAACTGGCGAGGATTTGCAGACATCATCGTACAAGATTTCTTTCTGTCCGACTCGCTTAGTGCATTACAAGCCCTTCACCAAATGTAACCAGTAGACCAGTTGATTCAGCTCATACATGACTCCTTACAGCGCTTGCAAAACCGTGGCAAGAAGGTGAACCTTTGGTGGATACCTGGCCACTTCGGGATACGGGGAAACGACGTGGCGCACAATGCAGCCGGGGAAGCATGTCAGGATGGTGGTGTCAGTCAGTGTTCCTTTCCGTTGTACGCCATCTTATTTTGTGACAGATGCATCATGCATCAGCGGGAGACTGAATGATAGGTGACAGATACAATGTGCGAGCTTTATGGGAAATTTAGTTATCGCTCAGATCGACCATACATGCATGGCGGGCTTCGTGTCAGCCTCACTGCTGGAAGGAGGTTCTGCTTATCAGGCTGCGCATCGAACATAGCCCTTTAGCATATGGCTTCCTCCTCCGGTGGGAGGATCCGCCACTCTGTGAAGTTTGTGGTTGCCACTTCCAGTTTAGCATATTTTGGCAGCGTGTGTCCTATATACTGGTATTAGGGCAGCCGTCAGTCTCCACGGAGGCCAACCACCCTCGCAGATACTGGTTCCAGTGTTAAGAGTGGTGAAATATTGTGAACTGTCAGACCTCATCCCTAAATTGGTGGGGAAGGACGGCAGACTTCAGTGCATTATAAACTGCTCCGCATGTGGGGACAGCTTTTGTCCCCACCCTTCAGATTGGCATGCTGACTGTCAGGGCGCCGATGGCCGTGATGTTGAGCGCCCCTCACCCAAAATAATCGTCATCCATCATCATCATCTCTACATCTACAAAGAATAATATCTCTTTGTAATTCATACAGATCAACAGTTTTATTCAGATCTTGAAGAAATTTCGCACACTTTACCTTCAAGAGAAGATCACTGTCTACATACGATTTCGTGTGTAAAGTTGTCGGTGGATTTACTTCAAATTTCTGCATTCGTATGCAGCAGTGAAGAAAATTAATGACAAAGTAAATGTCTAACAAACTAAATACAGGGTATTTCAAAAATATTTACCGATAAAAAGTACTATAAACGTGGTACGAATTGCAAAATAGTCACAAAATCTTAGTTTTAGCTAAGTTATTACAAATGTTCTGTGTGTCCACCAGCAGCAGCATGAACAACACCTAGACGATAACTAAATTTCTCATAAACTTCACACATTTTATCTGATTTCACAGAAGTTACGGGGGTGCGTCATAACTTGCGCGTATGGGGAGTCCAGAATCCTCATGACGTTCTTGAGCATGCAAGAGATTCACGTAAAGTGAACATTTGTTTGTGCCATTGCTCGTGAAACAGTGTACGATCGCTTCTTTTTTGAGGAATGTGCTATCCTCAAATGGTGCAGAACTGGCTTTTTTCACTTCAGGAGGTCTCCGGTAACTCCATTTTGCAACAGGATGGAGCACGCGGGACCGCGAGAGAATGCCCTGATTACTTGGCCTCCAAAATGGCCAGACATAACGCCATGCGACTTTTTCTTGTAGGGATGTATGAAGGAAAAGTGTTCATCTCCCCTTTACCTCGTGAGATAGAAGTGAAGAACAGAGTAACAGCCGCTATAACTTCCGTAGAAGTAGATACGTTGTGTATAATTTATGATGAATTTAGCTTCGTGTAGATGTTATTCGTGGTGCTGCTGGCGGACACACAGAGCATTTGTAATGGCATAGCTAAAACTTCATTTTCGTGAGAATTTTGTAATTAAGTCCATGTTTGTAGTATGTCTTTATCAATAAATATGGAGTTTTGAAGTGGAATAATTAGTTTTTTTAACATCTTTTATATAGTGGTAAACAGACTGTAATTCTTGTCCCGAGAAGCAATTACAGCGACAATATCCGTCTTGGAGGTGGTAGTCAGTAGATCGTGGGACGAGCGAATGCTCGAGAATTCGAGGGAAACATGATTGCAAACTCTTATGTGTTGATTAGTTGCCGTTGTTATGTATGCAACGGAACCAGGCTGCCGTGAAGAACGTATTGCCGTACTTGCCAGAGGCCACAGGGGTATGCCGTAGGTGAAGACGTATTCATTCCTCGCATTCGATTGGTTACCCTGTGATTTAATTATGGCATTCGATTTACAGCAGCTGCAGTTCCCATGCGGCTCGCACTCGCTCTGAGTATCACCAAGGCACAGGGCTAGTCACATTGTGTGCCAGATATAGGACATTCCGGTCAACACCGGGCACTGCAGCTGGTTAGCTATACAACCCATCCATGTACTCCTCAGCATTCCACTGTAGCTCCACGTTTCGAAAGCTTATATTCACTCCATTTCTGCGCTGTTTATCCCACTTCCGTTAAGGACCACACTCCAGACCTACTTTCAGACAAGACTTGCTAATACTTCAGTTTCTGTCGTCAATATCCCCAGCCATTCTTCCTCAGTTTCTACACAAATTATGTTTGTAATTTAGGCGGCAACGAATATTATCCGTCTTTTGTAAGTTTTGTGCCGGCCGGTGTGGCCGAGCGGTTCTAGGCGCTACAGTCTGGAACCGCGCGACCGCTACGGTCGCAGGTTCGAATCCTGCCTCGGGCATGGATGTGTGTGATGTCCTTAGGTTAGTTAGGTTTAAGTAGTTCTAAGTTCTGGGGGTCTCATGACCTCAGAAGTTAAGTCCCATGGTGCTCAGAGCCATTCGAACCATTTTTTGTAAGTTTTGTTTTTAACCAAACGTGTTTCATCCATTCATATTCGGCAACATCAGTGGTTTTTATGTTTCCTGTTCTTTTTGCGTGGCCTTTGGCCCTTGTTTAGGCATTAGATGAACACGCTGAGATTTCCAATTGATAGTAAGTCACAATTTTGCATTTGAGTGTACCTAACCATTCTTCCCGCACAGTGCACATGACCTCGCTGTAGGGCTAAACCCTAGCCAGTAGCCGTGCAGATTTCAGGAATCATCTGAGTGTGTACTGGCCGCTTCACGTTCACACTACACCACATTATTAATATCATAGACTCATCCGATCCTCCTGTAACATGGGGTTACACACCTCTCAATCTTTTGAGCCTACAACGTCTGTCTTACTAATCAACTCAAGTACAGGGACACCGAAATAAAATTTAAAAAATCGTTGTCCTGGAAGGCCTCACCTACCTCATTACTGGCAGTCTCCCCAGCATTGCAGATTTCTGAGGCTCGGTGCAATAGGACAAGTCTATACATAAAACACGCCTCCTCCCCCTGCGCTGATCGCATGTATGGCTGTAGTGATTCACAGCTTCTTACAAACTATTTTGCTTCTGTACTGTTAATGTAGGGCAACATCCAAATGCCCTTCAGTCTATCTCAATTCAGATAAAAGCAACGGAATATTGTGGACTGTAGTTGGAAACGACAGAACTTCACAGCGTACACGAATGCACAATCAGTGATTCACACATGCATTCATATTAGCACACGCATTCAGCACGTGCATACAAGTACGAGACTATAAGTACATGCCGTGTTAAACGCATGCTCGATGACGTCAACAATTACGTCGATGACTCAAACAAAGAGTGTTATGTGATCATCTTTTGTCCTTGCGAAGGTTAGCGACTGAGTTATGCGTCGGCGAAAATCTGAAGCTCCAGGTCACTCGAGTTGCAGAAGTTTATCACTCGCTTCAGTTTTGCAACAGCAAGAGTGTGATTAGGCCTATGTAGCCTCTTTGTGGCCAGCACGTACTTCTGCGTGTCAGACGCTGCAATTAGCGAGCCGCGTGGTCGCTTGCCAGCACACAGCAAGGCGTACGCAACAGACAGTGACGTGAACGGAAAAAGTGACATCCATGTAACTACTAAAAGGAAGCCGTTAATTTTCGGTTACACGTTAAATCACACACATTGAAAGACTGCCAGTTCAACTAAATACCGAGGAATTAAAAACTGCCTTTACTGGAACGATCAGATAGGTAATGTTATGTAGGGAGGCAAAGTAAAGCTGCGTTTTATTGCGAAAACAGTAATTGTTATAAAATGCAGCAAGTTTGCTAAAGAGTGTGCTTACAATACCCGTGTCAGTCCTCTGCTGTAGTATTGCTGTGTGGTATGAGATCCATATCAGGCACGAATGACGGAGGACATCAAAAAAGTTGGGCAACTCGTTTTGTATTATTAGGGGAATGTGTGTTACGGATATGATACACGATTTGGGGTGATAGTCATTAAAACAAAGGTGAAATATTTTCAGGAATTTTCAATGACCAACTTTCTCATAATGCGAAGTATTTCGTTGGCTCATTTTGTTGGCTCCCACCCACAAAAGGAAAACTGATCATCGTAGTTATAAAGAGGAATCATAGCTCGCACGGTGTTCGTTTTTCACCGTGCGCTGTTAGAGAGGAATTGTAGACAAATAGGGAGAAGATGGTTCGAAGGACTCAACCAGGCAGTTAAGTGTGAATTGCAGAGTAGTCTTTTAGATGTTTCTGCGGAAATTCCATTACTAGCATCATGGTGATGATACTGCTTGACCCTGATGCAAGCAGGAAATCAGTTGTGATTGTCAAGGCAGAATAGATCAAATTTGACACAGAGGTTATTAATATTTTCGATTGTGGTTGCAGAAAAGGTGGCATGCGAATTTGTTAGTAAATAAATTTTTGACAATAGGTTTGTTTATAAATAAAGAAATCTTCTGCTACCAGTCACGATTTTCTTTATTTTACTATTCGCACGACGCGTTTCGAGAAATAATTCCCATTTTCAAGTGCGTTTTTTTTATGTGTGTTAAGCCATTTCTTTTGATGTTGTCAGTGTGTGTGAGTCTGCTTCATTTTGTTGACTTTTACTGTAATACATAAGAAATGCGATTTTTGGTTGGGTATCAATTCTTCTGTGAGGTTAGTGGCTAAAGTTTGAGAACAATTTGTGCTTACAGTTTTCTAATGGTCCATTTGTGTAGAGTCACACACACTTAACATCACACACAACTTGGACATTTTACACATCGAAAATATCTTATATAAACAAAACAGTTACAAAGATCTTCTTACAGGTAGTTCACAGAGATACAATTATAGGTCTTCCACAGATTCTGATATGCTTTTGTACAGAGGTTAATTTATCTTTACAATTTGGCTCATGAATTACTTAAACTGATTTTACAATTGTGCTTATTTCTATGTTTTACTATTTTTATTTAAGTATATTATCGAAACATCTGAAGAAATTCACTGATTCACTTTCAAGTTTTTCATTTAATATTTTATCTTCATATTTTCTGTAATGTGAATATATCTCCAGTTCTTCAAGCAAATCCATTTTATGTCCTTTATTTAGTCGGTGGAGTACTTTGACATTTTGCTCTATTTTTCCAAATGGGTGTCCTGTATTATGTATGTGTGTTGCTATTGCTGATGTGTGTTTGTTGTGTGTGTATGCTCTAATGTGCTATGTGTACCTGGTGTAGATATTTCGGCCTGTTTGTCCTACATAGAACTTGGAGCATTCCTGGCCTGTTACTTTGTATATTCCAGAGTCTGAATATGGATCATGATTACACTTTATATTATGTATTAGTTTTTGGTGTAGTTTATTGGATGTAGAAAACCCAATTTTTACTCTGTGATTTTTGAAAATATTTGCAATCTTCTGTGATACATTGCCTATGTATGGAATGCTAGATATATATTTGTTTTTCTCTTTTTCTTCTGTGGTGCAGTTTGTACCTGGGTTTCTCTTCACTTTGTCTAAGATTGTGTCAAACATGGAAGCATTGTAACCATTGGCAACTGCAATCTTCTTCACTGTGTTTATTTCTTGTTGCATATTTTCTTGGTTCAATGGTATTTTTGTTGCCCTATGCAGCATTGACCTGTAAGCTGCCTGTTTATGAATATTTGGGTGACATGAGGTTGCAGGGATTGTGGTGTCATTCATTGTGTTTTTCCTATAAATTTTGAATGTGCATGTGTTGTTGTGTCTTTTAATATTTAGGTCCAGAAAGTTGATACTTTTATTTTGCTCATGTTCCACTGTAAATTAGATTTTCTCATTTAGATTATTGAAATGATTAAGAATGTCTGTGATGTCTTTGGTATCTCCTTTCACTAACAGTAGTGTGTCATCTACATATCTCCTATAAAATTCTATTTTCCTTAGGCAAGGTTCTTGGCTGTCAAATAATTTTTGTTCTAAGTGATTTATGTATATGTCAGCTATGGTACCGGATATACATGATCCGATTGCTAGGCCATCTGGTTGCTTATAAATGTTGTCATTAAAGGTAAAGTAGTTGTAACTTAGGGTTAGCTGAAGGAGTTCCATAAATTCGACAATCTCTGTGTATGAAAGTTTCTTGTGTTGCATAAGGTTCTTTTGTATTACTGTTAGAGCTTCTTGTATGGGTATGTTTGAATAAAGGTTGGTGATGTCAAGTGATATAAACTGTGCATCTTGGGGGAGCTTTCTGGTTCTTAGTTCTTTGGCTAGAATCATGCTGTTTTTTATGGAATATGTTGTTTCATATGTATAATTTTTCACCAGTATGTTATTCAGTTTTTGAGACAGTTTGTATGCTGGGCTGTTTATAGAGTTGACCACGGGACGTATCGGGTATCCATTTTTGTGTATTTTTGGCTGTGCTCTTAGGTGTGGTGCTTTTGGATTCATGTAAGGTATTTCTTTTCAGTTTCTATCAACAGGAAATGTGTGTTCTTTAATTGTTCCTTAATTTTACTTTGGAATTGTTTGGTTGGGTCTTTTTCAATGTGCTGAATGTTATTAGCAGCAAAAAATTCATTTGTTTTGTCTATGTATTCTTTTTCTTTCATCACAACTAATGTATTACTTTTGTCTGACTTTACAACTATGGATTGGTTGTTTTTCAGTTTATTATTTATAGATTTTAAAGTTTTTGTATCATTTATTGTATATTTAAATCTAAACTTATCTTTATTCATTTCTTTCTCAAGAAGCTTGCTTACTTTGTGACCTATTGCTGCTTTTCTATTTGAATTTAATTTTGCAGCATCTGCTGCACTTTTAGTTGCAGCTATAACCTGTTTCAGTGTATGGTTGTTGAGGTTAGGTTTTACGTTTTATTTTAGTCCTTTTTGGAGTAGATAGTTTTCTCTTTTACGTTGTATTTTAGTCCTTTTTGGAGTAGATAGTTTCCTCTTCCGCCCATGAACCATCGACCTTGCCGTTGGTGGGGAGGCTTGCGTGCCTCAGCGATGCAGATGGCTGTACCGTAGGTGCAACCACAACGGAGGGGTATCTGTTGAGAGGCCAGACAAACGTGTGGTTCCTGAAGAGGGGCAGCAGCCTTTTCAGTAGTTGCAGGGGCAACAGTCTGGATGATTGACTGATCTGGCCTTGTAACATTAACCAAAACGGCCTTGCTGTGCTGGTACTGCGAACGGCTGAAAGCAAGGGGAAACTACAGCCGTAATTTTTCCCGAGGACATGCAGCTTTACTGTATGATTAAATGACGATGGCGTCCTCTTGGGTAAAATATTCCGGAGGTAAAATAGTCCCCCATTCGGATCTCCGGGCGGGGACTACTCAAGAGGACGTCGTTATCAGGAGAAAGAAAACTGGCATTCTACGGATCGGAGCGTGGAATGTCAGATCCCTTGATCGGGCAGGTAGGTTAGAAAATTTAAAAGGGGAAATGGATAGGTTAAAGTTAGATATAGTGGGAATTAGTGAAGTTCGGTGGCAGGAGGAAGAAGACTTTTGGTCAGGTGATTACAGGGTTATAAATACAAAATCAAATAGGGGTAATGCAGGAGTAGGTTTAATAATGAATAAAAAAATAGGAGTGCGGGTTAGCTACTACAAACAGCATAGTGAACGCATTATTGTGGCCAAGATAGACACAAAGCCCATGCCTACTACAGTAGTAAAAGTTTATATGCCAACTAGCTCTGCAGATGATGAAGAAATTGATTAAATGTATGACGAGATAAAAGAAATGATTCAGGTAGTGAAGGGAGACAAAAATTTAATAGTCATGGGTGACTGGAATTCAAAAGTAGGAAAAGGGAGAGAAGGAAACATAGTAGGTGAATATGGATTGGGGGGAAGAAATGAAAGAGGAAGCCGCCTTGTAGCATTTTGCACAGAGCATAACTTAATCATAGCTAACACTTGGTTCAAGAATCATAAAAGAAGGTTGTATACCGAAGAATCCTGGAGATACTAAAAGGTATCAGATAGATTATATAATGGTAAGACAGAGATTTAGGAACCAAGTTTTAAATTGTAAGACATTTCCAGGGGCAGATGTGGATTCTGACCACAATCTATTGGTTATGAACTGCAGATTGAAACTGAAGAAACTGCAAAAAGGTGGGAATTTAAGGAGATGGGTCCTGGATAAACTGAAAGAACCAGAGGTTGTAGAGTGTTTCAGGGAGAGCATAAGGGAACAATTGACAGGAATGGGGGAAAGAAATACAGTAGAAGAAGAATGGGTAGCTCTGAGGGATGAAGTAGTGAAGGCAGCAGAGGATCAAGTAGGTAAAAAGACGAGGGCTAATAGAAATCCTTGAGTAACAGAAGAAATATTGAATTTAATTGATGAAAGGAGAAAATATAAAAATGCAGTAAATGAAGCAGGCAAAAAGGAATACAAACGTCTCAAAAATGAGATCGACAGGAAGTGCAAAATGGCTAAGCAGGGATGGCTAGAGGACAAATGTAAGGATGTAGAAGCTTGTCTCATTAGGGGTAAGATAGATACTGCCTACAGGAAAATTAAAGAAACCTTTGGAGAAAAGAGACCCACTTGTATGAATATCAAGAGCTCAGATGGCAACCCAGTTCTAAGCAAAGATGGGAAGGCAGAAAGGTGGAAGGAGTATATAGAGTGTTTATACAAGGGCGATGTACTTGAGGACAATATTATGGAAATGGAAGAGGGTGTAGATGAAGATGAAATGGGAGATAAGATACTGCGTGAATAGTTTGACAGAGCACTGAAAGACCTGAGTCGAAACAAGGCCCCGGGAGTAGTCAACATTCCATTAGAACTACTGATGGCCTTGGGAGAGCCAGTCATGACAAAACTCTACCATCTGGTGAGCAAGATGTATGAGACAGGCGAAATACCCACAGACTTCAAGAAGAATATAATAATTCCAATCCCAAAGAAAGCAGGTGTTGACAGATGTGAAAATTACCGAACTATCAGTTTAATAAGTCACAGCTGCAAAATACTAATGCGAATTCTTTACAGACAAATTGAAACACTGGTACAAGCGGACCTCGGGGAAGATCAGTTTGGATTCCGTAGAAATGTTGGAACATTTGAGGCAATACTAACCTTACGACTTATCTTAGAAGAAAGATTAAGAAAAGGCAAACCTACGTTTCTAGCATTTGTAGACTTAGAGAAAGCTTTTGACAACGTTAACTGGAATACTCTCTTTCAAATTCTGAAGGTGGCAGGGGTAAAATACAGGGAGCGAAAGGCTATTTACAATTTGTACAGAAACCAGATGGCAGTTATAAGAGTCGAGGGACACGAAAGGGAAGCAGTTGTAGGGAAGGGAGTAAGACAGGGTTGTAGCCTCTCCCCGATTTTATTCAATCTGTATATTGAGCAAGCAATAAAGGAAACAAAAGAAAAATTGGAGTAGGTATTAAAATTCATGGAGAAGAAGTAAAAACTTTCAAGTTCGTCGATGACATTGTAATTCTGTCAGAGACAGCAAAGGACTTGGAAGAGCAGTTGAACGGAATGGACAGTGTCTTGAAAGGAGGGTATAAGATGAACATCAACAAAAGCAAAACGAGGATAATGGAATGTAGTCAAATTAAATCGGGTGATGCTGAGGGTATTAGATTAGGAAATGAGACACTTAAAGTAGTAAAGGAGTTTTGCTATTTAGGGAGCAAAATAACTGATGATGGTCGAAGTAGAGAGGATATAAAATGTAGACCGGCAATGGCAAGGAAATCGTTTCTGAAGAAGAGAAATTTGTTAACATCGAGTATAGATTTGTCAGGGAGTCGTTTCTGAAAGTATTTGTATTGGTTATAGCCATGTATGGAAGTGAAACATGGACGATAACCAGTTTGGACAAGAAGAGAATAGAAGCTTTTGAAATGTGGTGCTACAGAAGAATGCTGAAGATTAGATGGGTAGATAACGTAACTAATGAGGAGGTATTGAACAGGATTGGGGAGAAGAGGAGTTTGTGGCACAACTTGACTAGAAGAAGGGATCGGTTGGTAGGACATGTTTTGAGGCATCAAGGGATCACAAATTTAGCATTGGAGGGCAGCGTGGAGGGGAAAAATCGTAGAGGGAGACCAAGAGATGAATACACTAAGCAGATTCAGAAGGATGTAGGTTGCAGTAGGTACTGGGAGATGAAGAAGCTTGCACAGGATAGAGTAGCATGGAGAGCTGCATCAAACCAGTCTCAGGACTGAAGACCACAACAACAACAGTTTTCTCTTTGGTTGAACTTTATGTCAGTGTTGTTTACCACTCTACTGTAAAATGTGTGTTTGCTTTTGTCAGTTATCTCAAGGTTGGATCTCTTGTCTTGTTTGGATGTCAAGGTCTGTAATTTCTTGTTATGTGTGTTGCAAATCGTCAAGTACCCCTTGTCGACTATTTCCTGGATATGCCAGCAAATGCTGTCATAAACTGTAGGTTCCATGTTGTTTGCTGCTTCTATCTGCATGTTGAGTAGCTTTCTGTTTAGTAAGTCCTTTTTCTTATGTAACTGCCTTATTTCGGTTTTCAGCCAGAGTTTTTCTGCTTTATGTTTTTAAGTTTTGCTATGTTGCTGCTAGAACATATTTTCACTTTTATATATTTCGGAATTATGCCTAGTTGTTGACAGTGCTTGTTGAATCTTATGTGTGCAACTGTTTTTAGTACTTTCATTTTGAGGTTTTTGTATTTGTATGTAGCTTTCATTGCCTGGCTTGGCACTAATAATCTGATTTGATCCATTATAAATGCTTTTTGAAAGCCTGCGACTGTAGATACAATAAGTTTGTTTATAAATAAATAAATCTTCTGCTACCAGTCACGATTTTCACACTCTCTACACAAATGGACCATTAGAAAACTGTAAGAACAAATTGTTCTCAAACTTTAGCCACTAACCTCACAAAAGAATCGATACCTAACTAAAAATCGTGTTTCTTATGTATTACAGTAAAAGTCAACAAAATGAAGCAGACTCACACACACACTGACAACATCAAAAGAAATGGCTTAACACACATAAAAAAAAAATAACGCACTTGAAAATGGGAATTATTTCTCGTAACGCGTCGTGCGAATAGTAAAATAAAGAAAAATCGTGACTGGTAGCAGAAGATTTATTTATTTATAAACAAACCTATTGTATCTACTGTCGCAGGCTTTCAAAAACCATTTATAATGGATCAAATCAGATAATTTTTGACAAATGGGATATCACTCTGAAACATTACCCTACAAGGCAGTGTGTAAAAACGCTGGCAACTGCCGTAATTCAATATTTATAATTGTGCGTATTGAAAAGAACTGGAGTTGGAAAGTACACATACAGATTCTCGTAGATGCTTGAATTGTCCGTATTCTTTTCTGGGCGTGAGTGCTTATTTTGTCAATGAACTTGTCTTGTTTATTTCCATTCATTTATCTCGTACAGAATGCTATGGGATAATGTTAAGCCTAAGTACAAAGTATACATTGCAGTGAAAAAGCTGCTAACAGTAACGTGGAGTGCAGATCCTGAAATACCCTGTACGCGTCTAGTTATTAACAGCCTCCGAATAAATGTATTCAGTTGTCGAGATTGTGATAAACAGTCGGTCACAATTTGAAAACGTTACCTCTATTCATAGCTACAACACTACGGGCATAAACGACACAGACAATAATTATATTTCAAACCAAAGTTTATGAACCAGAGTAAGGTTAATATGAATACAAATCTGCAACATATAAACGGAAGAAAAACGCTATTTTCGCAAATCACCTGACACGGTTTACGTCATACGAAAATATTTGTAGCTGTCAACTGAGGGGGCGTGTATATGAAAACAACTTTCTGAGAAATAAATAGATATGGTTTGCTGTCCTCCTGATGTGCCGAGCAGGCAGAAGGTCGCTGGAACTGGTGTAGAATTACTGTCAGAGCAGGCTTATAGACGGTCAGCACGCCGGTTATCAGCGAGTGCCGCAGGAACCGAAGACCTGCTGACAGAAGCAGCAGTGGCGTGGCTTCGCTGCGCTCAAGAGGAGAGAGATAAGCCCACGGGCTGAAGTAACAGCAGCTCTGCTCTCCTCTGCCAGCTGCGCCTCCTGACACTCCCGTTCGACTCCTCAAGATAAGTATTTAGATTTGCTCAACAGAAATCTTCCCCACTGCTGATTTCCGGCGGGCGTTGAATTTCTTGTCACGTCGTATTATTACCCCTAGATAGGAATCCGATAAGACAAGCTCCGAACGCTTACCAATAATCTGGAAATCGGTTACTGTCTTGCTCTCTTTATTTGCTATGGCTACTACCGTGCATTTATCCACATTTAAAGAAAGAGGTATTCAGTACTCGGAGGAAAACAATGCTACGCTGTTCGGCATTTCCTGGCCATCACCCAGCGACAAAACGAACATGGTAGGAGTTTCGGGGATGTTACTCAATAGATCGTTAATGTATATTCACAATAGTAGCGGTCATATGTCTCTTTCTTTTACCCGCCCAATGTTAGCTCCATTTCTAACATTCAGCGTCCATTATGAGGTACTCGGTTCTGCTCGTGTGGTCTTCATACCGAAGACGGGTTTCATACAGCTTTTCTCGCTAGTATATGCTATTCAAATCATTTAATTTCTGCATAGCTACTGCACCCTGCATCATCTTGAACCTGATCTTCAGCGTTCTTCGGTAGCGTAACATTTCAAAATATTTTTCTCTCTCGTCGTGACGATTTATTGTCCATGTTCCACTTTGTAAAAGACACCACTCCAGACAAATACCTTCAGAAAAGACTTCGTGGCATCGTAATCAATATTAGGTGTCAACAGAAATTGTTCAAATGGCTCTTAGCACTTTGGGACTTAACATCTAAGGTCATCTGCCCCGTAGAACTTGGAACTACTTAAACCTAACTAACCTAAGGACATCACACACATCTATGCCCGAGACAGGATTCGAACCTGTGACCGTTGCGCCTAGAACCGCTCGGCCACACCGACCGGCTAGGTGTCAACAAACACATCTTTTTCAGAAAACGTTTTCTTGATATCGTCTGTCTGCATTTTATATCCTGTCTACTTCGGTCATGGTGATTTACTTTGCTGTGTAAACAGCAAAATTCGTCAGTTACTTTTATTAGCACATTTCCTAATCAAACTCCCTCAGTATCGCCGCCTGATTTGATTCGGCGAAATTATAGTGAAACTAGGAAAGTAGGAGATGAGGTACTGGCAGATTTGAAGCTGTGAGGACGGGTTGTGAGTCGTGCTTGGGTAGCTCAGATGGTAGAGCACTTGCCCGCGAAAGGCAAAGGCTCCGAGTTCGAGTCTCGGTCCGGTACAGTTTTAATCTGTCAGAAAGTTTCTATCGCCCTTCTTTTAATTTGTTGATCTTCTTATTTTCTCCTTTCAAAACACGATCCATCCCCACTAACTGCTCTTCAAAGTATTTTGCTGTGTCTGACAGTATTACAAAGTCATCGGCAAGCCACAGAATTTTTATTTATTCTCCCAGAACTTTAATTCCCTCTTCGCATTTTAGCTTCGTTTCATTTGCTGCTTGCAGCGTTGGGGATAGGCTACGACAGTGTCTCATCGCTCCCATCTCAACTACTACCTCCTTGTCATGTTCTTAGACTCATTATAATCACACTTAAGATTCTGTATGTATTGTATTTTGTATAACTGTTCGCTGACGACGGCGCCGCCGCCGCCAGTTAGGTAGGTGCTTGGCGCCTCTGGGGATGAGGCTGCCCAGCTTCACAGGGCCCACACAGCTGGATCACTTGGCCAGCCTTAGTTTTATCGCCTGTCAGTGTGTGTTGAGCGGCCCCTGATTAACGACGCCGTGCCAGCGCGTGAGCCGGCCAGCCACACATAAGAGTGATGGCGGGAGGGGGGGGGGGGTCCCAGTCGTGCGCCATTCCATTCAGTTAGGTGACCGGCGTGCGTTCACTCACTTCATTCAAACGCTTCACCTCGCAAACACTTAGTGCATCTCAACAGCTACAGTCCGTCGTCATAGGATTCCGAGGGTCTACCACATCGTCGAATAATAAGAGATCTACGATCGTATGAAATATCTTCGCAGGTATGCAATTTACAGGGTGAATTTTTGTTTAACTCAGTATATTGTAGTCGACGGCGAATATTAAACATAAGAAAGTAAAATCGGGGATATGTAGCAGTACAGTATGTTCATAATGATTTATCAGATAGTATCGCTGTTAGATTGTTTGGTGACAATGCTGTTCTCTGTAGGAGTGTGTCATTTCAAGATCTACATCAAAATGTACACTCCATAAGCCATTGTATGATCCATGACATTGTCTTCTTTCCACCCTCTTCCATTCGCGTACTGAGCGAAGAAATGATGACCATATGGCTATCCACACGCGCTCACTGACGTGAAAAAAGTAATGGGATACCTCCTAATTTGGTGTCAGGCGTACTGCAGCAGCTCGACCTGACAGGGACTCAACAAGCTGCTAGAAGTCCCCTGCAGAATTGAGTCTTGCTCCTCTATACCCTTCCGTAATTGAGAAAGTATTGCCGGTGCAGGATTCTGTGCACCAACTGACCTCTCAGTTATGTTCGATGGGATTCATGTCGGGCGATCTGGGTGGCAAAATCATTCGCTCGAACCGTCCAGAAATATTCTTCAAACCAATCGCGAGCAACTGCGGCATGGTGACTTGCCACATTGTCATCCATAAAAATTCAATCGTTCTTTGGGAACATAAAGTCCATGAATGGCTGCAGATGGTCTCAAAGTAGTTCAGCTGAACCAGAGGACCCAACCCATTCCATGTAAACGCAGCCCACATTATATGGAGTCACCACCGGCTTGCACAGTGCCTTGATGACAACGTGGCTCCGCCGGGCGAGGTGGCCCAGCGGTTCCAGGCGCTTCAGTCCGAAACCGCGCGACTGCTACGGTCATGGGCATGGATGCCTCGGGCATGGATGTGTGTGATGTCCTTAGGTTAGTTAGGTTTAAGTAGTTCTAAATTGTAGGGGACTGATGACCACAGATGTTAAGTCCCATAGTGCTTAGAGCCATTTGAACCATTTGAACAACGTGGGTCCATGGTTTCGTGGGATTTAAGCCACACTCGAGCCCTACCATCAGTTCTTACCAACTGGAATCGGGACTCACTTGACCACGCCGCAGTTTTCCAGTCGTCCAGGGTCCAACCGATATGTCATGAGATCAGGAGAGGCGCTGCAGGCGATGTCGTGCTGTCAGCAAAGGCACACGCGTCAGTCGGCTGCTGCCATAGCCCATTAACGCCAAATTTCGCCACACTGTCCTAACGTATACGTAAGTCATACGTTCCACGTTGATTTCTGCGGTTATTTCAGGCAGTTTTGCTTGTCTGTTAGCACTGAGAACTGTAGCTCTCGGTCGTTAAGTGAAGGCCGTGGGCCCTGCGTTATCCGTGGTGAGAGGTAATGCATGAAATTTGATAATCTCGGCACACTCTTAACACTGTAAATCTCGGAATATTGAATTCCGGCTTTCATAGTGGCGAGATGGTTCTTTCAGAGAGTTGCCACATGCGTTGGACGCGCTGCGTCAGTTGTGCAGCGATGCTGGTACCAGTGGTTACGTGAATATTCAAACGCCTGTAGACGAGGTTCTGGACGTTCTCACAGCACAAACGCCCGCCAAGATCGTCGTATTGCAGGGGCAGCAGTGGCAGATCGTACAGCTACCACAGCGCAGATAAGAGGGCTTGTGAGCCCAGACGTGTCAACACGAACTGTTGCGAACCGGTTATTAGAAGTGGGACTACGGGCACGCACACCTCTAGCCTGTCTTACACTCACGCCACGGCATCGACGTGCACGGCTCGACTGGTGCCGTCAGAGGATCACTCGGAAGATGGAATGGTGCACCGTGGTCTTCAGCAGTGACAGCAGATTCTGCCTGCACGCAGGTGACGGTCGTTGGCGCGTTCGACGTAGACCTGGTGAGCGCTGTCTCTTAGAGCACATTCGTCCAAGACACGCTGGCCTCGTCCCAGGCCATATGGTCTGTGGTACGATAAGCTGCAACTCTCTTTCACGTTTGTTATTTCTGGAGGAGACGCTAACCAGCGCTCAGTACGTGCAGAATTTTGTTTGACCCGTTCTTTTGGCATTCTCGCAGCAGTTAGGTGATCTCTTGTGCCAACTGGAAAATGCTCACCCTCACTCCGCCTGTGAAACTCAATGTGCTCATCAAGACGTGCAGCAACTTCCCTGGCCATTGCGATCTCTAGACTTGGGTGCAATGGAGTACGTGTGGGATATGATGGGTCGACAAGTGACTCGTGCAACTAGTCAACGAATAACTCTTATTTAGCTACGTGAACAGATCGAGCAAGCGTGGCATAACGTATCCTAGGACAGTATTCGCCGCCTGTACGATCGAGTGGATGCCAGAGTAAGCGAGTGGATTGCTGCTCGTGGTGACTACACCACTTGCTAACATAGGTGTTTCAGCATAGCTAGATAGCTGGTACTTCAGAACCACTTGTACTGTTGGTCGGTAAATGTAATCATTTGATTTACTCCATATGCACCGTTGCAACAACAAATTTTGAGTGAACCGGAAAGCTCTAAATCATGAATTCTTTTCCAGCAGTGTATTTGTTCAATTTAAGGTGGCTC
This sequence comes from Schistocerca nitens, assembly GCF_023898315.1. NCBI lineage: Eukaryota > Metazoa > Arthropoda > Insecta > Orthoptera > Acrididae > Schistocerca > Schistocerca nitens. The sequence continues at coordinate 303,957 of NW_026045910.1, read as the reverse complement.
TGCATAGTTGATGCGAGATCTTTTACTGTAGATACTCGCTGGCCGGAGTGGCAGCTACAGTCTGGAACCGCGCGACCGCTACGGTCGCAGGTTCGAATCCTGCCTCAGGCATGGATATGTGTGATGTCCTTAGGTTAGTTAGATTTAAGTAGTTCTAAGTTCAAGGGGACTCATGACCTCAGAAGTTAAGTCCGATAGTGCTCAAAGCCATTTGAACCATTTTTTTGTAGATACTGTTTCAGCAGTTGGTCATCAGTAGTGTAGTTGCACGGTAGTGGATTTCTTTTCCTATGTACGTGCAATTTGTAGCATCTACTTGCGATCAGGTTCAACAGCTAGAGCCTGCAGCATTCATCAATCGTATGTAGGGAATTCTGTAAATTACACTGTCTTCTGGTGTTGTTACTTTGTTATAGACAACCGCATCATCTGCCAATGATCGTCTATGGACATTGTAAAATCACATCCTCTTCCGGCACTCCGGAAATTACCTTCACCACTGTCATTTTTGTCCCGTTAAAAGCGGCTTAAGTTCTGTCTGCAAGAAAGTGTTGAATCCAATCGCCATTGCGGTCCGATACTCCGTTTTGCTGACAGAACGGGACGACGTAAAATGTCTTCCTGAAGTCAAGAGCATCGACGTGAGCGCCGTTGTCTACAGCACTGTACATCTCGCGGATGAAAGATTTGATGAAGATACGAAAACAAGGCTTTGGACAAAGAGATTTCTGTGTGATCAGTATTAGTAACATTTCAGTTTACCACTATGTTAAAGTTACGATTTTTGTTATCGAACTATGTCTTAAAGTTCAAGACGCCTTAAAAAGAAAAAAGAAACTTGCCCCATTTATCGCAAATGTGTTACCAGTCCAAGATCTAAGCAACGATGCTCCGCACGTCTCTCCGTATTTCGCTGCGAGTTTCTCGCAATGAGACTTCAGTGTGTGCTACAACAGACTAATCAGCAACAGCCTCATGGAATTGCGGATGTTACCCGCCATGTAATTTGCACACACTACTGGCTAGGAAAATTGCAACGTATGCAACAGCATCAAACTGGCATGAAGTGTGCCACATACTCGCATAGGCAAGTAATTAACATTGCAGCGCAACCACACATTGTGGACTGAAGCGCCAAAGAAACTGGTATAGGCATGCGTATTCAAAGACAGGCAGAATACGGCGCTGCGGTCGGCAACGCGTGTATGAGGCAGCAAGTGTCTGGCGCAGTTCTTAGATCCGTTACTGCTGCTACAAATGCAAGTTATCAAGATGTGAGTCTAAACGTGGTGTTAATCGGCGCGCGAGCGATGGGACACAGCATCTCAGAGGTAGCGACGAGGTGGCGATTTTCGCGTACGACCATTTCACTAGTGTACCGTGACTATCCTGCAAGAACGGGACCAACGACGACTGAAGAGAATCTTTCAGCGTGACAGAAGTGCAACCCTTCCGCAAATTGCTGAAGATTTCAATGCTGGGCCATCAACAAGTGTCAGCGTGCGAACCATTCAACGAAATATCATCGATATGGGCTTTCGGAGCCAAGGGTCCCGTCGTGTACCCTTGATGACAGCACGACACAAAGCTTTGAACCTCGCCTCGGCCCATCAACACAGACACTGGACCGTTGACTGGAAACATGCTTTCTAGTCGGACGAGTCTCGTTTCAAATTGTATCGGGCGGATGGACGTGTACGGGTATGGAGACAACTTCATGAATCCATGAACCCTGTATGTCAGCAGGGGACTGTTCAAGCTGGTGCAGGCTCGATAATGGTGTGGGGCATACGCAGTTGGAATGATATGGGACCTGTGATACGTCTAGATACGACTCTACCAGGTGACACGTACGTAGGCATCCTGTCTGATGACCTGCATCCATTCGCGCCCATTGTGCATTCCGACGGACTTGGGCGATTGCAGCAGGATAGTGAGACACGACATAATTCTATAATTGCTACAGAGTGGCTCCAGGAGCAGTCTTAAGAGCTTAAATACTTCCGTTGGCCACCAAACTCCCCATGCATGAACATTATTGAGCATATCTGGGATGTCTTGCAACGTGCTGTTCAGAAGAGGTCTCCACCCTCTCGTACTCTTACGGATTTATGGATAGCCGTGCAGGATTCATGGTGTCAGTTCCGTCCAGCACTGCTTTAGACCTTAGTCTAGTCCATGCCACGTCTTGTTGCGGCACTATTGCGTGCTCGCGGGGGCCCTACACGACATTAGGCAGGTTTACCAGTTTCTTTGAGTCTTCAGTATAGTTACTTAGTAGAAGCGCTGTCTGCACTCTGTGTGAGAAAGGACTACCCAACTAGTACCTCATTGAGATAACGCGTTGTAGTCCGCTGCTTAGCTGAGTGGTAACGTGTTTGCATACCACGCAGCGGGCCCGGGCTAGTTTCCCGGCAGGGTTCCGGATTTTCTCCGCTCGTGGACTGGGTGCTGTGTTGTTATCACGTCATCGTCGTCGTCGTCGTCTTCACCGACACGCAAGTCACTCAGTGCGGCGTCATCCGAACTAAGACTTGCAACCGGCGGCCGAACTTCCGCGAATGGGTCCTCCTGGTCAACAGTGCCACACGATCATTTCATTTCAACGCGTTCTAATTTTGGTTGGTTGTGAGAAGGTCGCGCTGTCGGTCATGCAGGGAAGTGGAACTTGTTTTTCCAGCACGTGTCGCAGCTAGACAGCGGCCGAATCGTGGTCTACTAGTAGGTATGCCTCTGTTTGTCGTTGCGCAGTATTCGTGCTGGCACTGTTCGCGATCACACAGTTGTCATTCGAATATGGAATCGGTGGCTTCTGGCCTGCTACGCAGAATTCTAACGGCGTCACTTAACGAGCACTCCCCGACAGAGGTATGTAGGTCATACATCCACCCCACGTACTGGGTGGTGGTACTTAAACTGACGTTGTTCAGAGCGCTGTTGTGCGGGCTGCATACATCGAAGGACACTGAAACATCGTGTGTTCTTTGCCGAGAAAGATAATAGTTCCACTGTCTGCCACTAGGCGAAAATATGGCGCTGTAAGTAGTGAGAACTTGAAATGTTTCCTGTTTTGACGTCAGTATGCTGTGTTTCACTTGGCGGCGCGTGTTGATTCCTTTTGTGAATTGACGACTGCTGTAAGGTTGAAGTCCTCCCTACGCAGTGCAATGGCTGGTGGGAAGAAAAAGCGTGTACTGCTGATAAAAGTTGTTTCGTCAGAACGGGAGCAATAGCAGAGCTGTATTACGGAAATAAAGGGGCGGCGGTTACAGACAGCCGTTCTCCCCACGCACCGTTCGTAAATGGAGCAGGAAAGGTACGAGTGACAGTCGCAGGGCCGTATCTAGGGTCTATAGACCACCACTAGGCTAAACGTGTCCTCGCCAGCGGAAGATCTTAACAACCCACAAAAATAGCATTTGAGAATTTGTTTACTATAACGCAGCGTTTATTGTATATTATTTAATCGTATAAAATTTTGCTATACTATTTATGATTTAATGAACAGCCGAGATTATAACGTTGAAAGAACTTCTTGTGGCACTTCGGCCTTTAAGTTCCTCTTTCTTTTCATGGCGACTGTTTTGTGTTTTATGGCGCTCCATTATTAGATATCATACAGAACAATATAACAATAGTCTTATTAATTTAATATATCTACATCCATTCTTACGTTCATGTCATTCGCTTACAACTATAGGTGCAGTCTCCACGACATTTCTAGGTGTCGAGTGCTTACGTACAATGACTTGTAAAGCTATAATAGCCACATTGACAAATCTACCGGTCTAAGGCGGTGCAGTCATGGACTGTGCGGCTGATCCCGGCGGAGGTTCGAGTCCTCCCTCGGGCGTGTGTGTGTGTGTGTGTGTGTGTGTGTGTGTGTGTGTGTGTGTGTGTGTGTGTGTGTGTGTGTTTGTCCTTATGATCATTTAGGTTAAGTAGTGTGTACGCTTAGGTACTAATGACCTCAACAGTTAAGTCCCATAAAATTTCACATACAGTTGAATATTTTTTGACAAATCTACAGAATTATTTTGGGTTAGCTTGTTGTACAATTGTTAGAAGAATAATGCTTTCTAAAAATGCATTCCAATATTCATCATTTGGGTTTCGCTGCTTTTGCATATTCCGTGAATGCAGTTACTCATTGGATATAAGGTCCGCCTGTTATGCAAAACACTGTTTTTTTTCTGAGGGCCCATGAAAAACCAGTGTTTTGTATAAACGCGGGCCTTATACTCGATAATAAATTCAATTTTTTAAATACATTTGTTTATTGGATTCAGAATTCCTCGATAAAATGTTCACAGTAACAGTGGCCTACCTATGACGTCATGTGTCCGAAAGTTGTGGCGGGCGACAGAAAGATTAATATACAGACTCAGACAGAAAAAAAGAAGTACCAAGAAGAAATTATCCGAATGGCACGGAAATCGGTCGATGTGATGTACATATACAGACCAACAAATGATAATTTCACAAACATTCGATGATTTATTCAAGAGAAAGAGCTTCACTAATACAGCAAGTCAGTAACGCGATCCTCCACCTCTGGCCCTTATGCAAGCGGTTACTCGACTTGCCATTGGTTAAGTTCTTCGATGGCCTCCTGATAGATATCGTGTCAAATTCCGTCCACTGGCGCGTTAGATAATCAGTCCCGAGCTGGTTGGAGGGCCGTGCACATAATGCTCCAAACGTTCTCAGTGAGGGAGAGATCCAGCGACCTTGCTGGGCAAAGCAAGAAGACAAGCAGTAGAAACTCTCGTCTTGTGCGGGCAGGAATTATCTTGCTGAAATGTAAGCCCAGGACAGCTTGTCATGAAGGGCAACAAAACGGGTCACAGAATATCGCAGACGTTCCGCTGTGCTGTAATGGTGGCAGAACCCCTTTGGTTGTCATTCGTGGCACGCTTGCAGCACAGCATTACGCCGGCGATATTCTACTCCTCGTTTTGTTACCCTACATGGCAAGGTATCCTGGGCTTACGTTTCACCATGATAGTGCCGGCTTGCTCACGGCAAGAGTTCCTTGTTCTTGCCAAACCTCACTTTCGCCACAAAGGCTGCCAGGTCTTTTCCCAACTGAGAACGTTGAGAGTGCTATGTGCAGGGCTCTCCAATCAGCTTGTGATTTTGACAATCTAACGCACCAGTTTGACAATTTGCCGCGATGTCCCCGAGGAAGATATCCAGCTACTATGTTAATCACTACCTAACAGAGTAACTGCTTGCTTAGGGGCCAGAGAAGACTTTCTCAATGTGCGAAGCTCTTTCTCTCATCCAGTTGTAATTGTAATCATTTGTTCGTTTGGCATCTCATCTACCGGTTTCGTCCTATTCCGACAATTCGTTGGTGGTGCGTCGTTTTGTATTAGAGAATGTCCTCTGTCCTCGTTTGGATGGAATGCTGTCTGGAAAATGTACGAGATCAAAATGCAAAACATTTCGCAGTGAGCATTTCTTAAAAATTTTGGCAACTGAAGCGCCACGTACGTGACTGGGCGCCGTTGAAAATTTGAGGCGAGGGAGCGCGGGATTTGTAAACCTAGTCCTGCCTAAACTCGTATCAGCTGTCCGCTGATAGAGGCGAATAAGGCCATAGAAAATGATTGTCTGCGTCTGTTATGATTGTAAGAGGGACAGCGTTTGTAGACTTCTGCTTGTGACCGTGAGAGGCACCCACATGCCTTGCTCATACTGTGGCATCAAGCAGTCAGGCCTGCAAGATGAGTGGTCTGCCAAGCGAGTGGATTCATTCTTATTTATCGAGTAACATGAACTCTCGTACTCACAATTAAGTTACAAATTATTCTCCTGTATGAATATTACGCAGCGGATAACGCACATCTGACTGTTAGTAATTAACACAACTCTGACTTCACTACGGACTGGCAATACCACATTTTCTTTCTCATTCAACGGCTTTGAACAACACATGGCCATCGCGCTGAATATGAATGGCGCACACATTGTATATTCTGGGTATCATGACAACATACTATTCGAAGGAAAAGACCACCACTCTTCTTTTCACTATCTTATTTATTCCGATAAATTCTATAACCTCAACACACAAATTCTATAACCTATAACAATAACACATGCGAAATTCCGCCCAGTGGGCATGGCTTTACATTGGTGATTCTCTATCTTATGGTCTCGTAATTATTTAACGCTACAGTGCACTTTCTGGATAGGATGGTGGATCTTTTTTATATATATCACACTTCGACTCTCACAACCATCATCACGAAACTTTCCTCCAGACCGAGCGGTAAAAAAGGAACACGCATAACCCACTACCTCTGAAACTACCTAGCTACTATAGTATGAAAGCTTTCACGACCGGATGACATATCTTCTGGTAAACCTTCCGGGATGTAAGGTCGTGGTCCATGAAACTCTTCAGCTCCTAACGTTTCGTCCAGAGCTGCGCTGGACATCTTCAGAGGGGTGTTTCTCCTCCTGTGACTCTTGCCGACTGACGGGTCGGACGTCTGAGAGCGACTTATATATCGTAGAAAGTGGGCGTGACCAGAGTCACTCTGGGTGGTAGGACACATTCTGAGACATCAAGGGGTCACCAATTACTTACTGGAGAGAAGCGTGGGGGTAAAAATCGTAGAGGGAGTCCAAGAGATGAATACAGTAAGCAGATTCAGAAGCATGTAGGTTGCAGTAATTATGTGGAGAGGTGGAGACTTACACAGAATAGAGTAGTGTGGAGAGAAGCATCGAAATAGTTTCGGACTGAAGAACAAAACATCATCAGGACCCGCAACACAGCATTGAAAGGACGACTTTTTTAAAGATTTTAATTCACCCGGTGGGGTCTTCCGTAGAGTGCAGTGTGAATGCGGACCTCGCCCTACCAGAAATAGCCTCCGCCACCCACGCGCTGCGCGGTGGTTCGAGGTGGGGTTCATTCAGAATGGAAACAGCTCACTCGCGCAATGTAAGCAAAAATTGACGGCAGCAGCGGGCACCGATACTCTGCCGTCCTTGGGGATGGTGTGCGATAATCGGTGACGGGATACGGTACAGGCTGGGGATGTGACGCGGTACGAGACGGCGAGGCGTCTCTCTGTAGACCAGTGGCCGTCAAACTGCAGCCCTCGGTTCTTAGCAGTATTTTATGATATATATCTACCAACTAACAGCCGAATGCAAAAACGTCAACTAACGTTAGAAACTTCTTAAGAGTGTAGTTTTCATGTCCAGTAAAGAAAGAAAAAACGTATATAATGCATCTTTGACCATCAGCTGCTTTAATTTTAAACCCAAATATTAACTGGTTAGTCATGAACCATCTTCACGGATAAGGGTTAAAATGGTTTTGGCTACCACATTCCATTTGTCATTACTTAAGTAGTGTGTAGAGCTTGCCATGAATACGAGTATGAAGTTTGTAGCCGCCCTCCGTCGACGTAGACTTCTCTGACGTAAGATATTGACGTTGTTATCTACTGTATGTGCCCGACTTTTCATTGTATCTACACATCAGATGGAGCAGCTCAAACATCTTCACTGTAACGGCGACTAAATTTCGGGTTTTAGCCGGCCGAAGTGACCGAGTGGTTCTACGCGCTACAGTCTGGAACCGCGCGACCGCTACGGACGCAGGTTCGAATCCTGCCTCGGGCATGGATGTGTGTGATGTCCTTAGGTTGGTTAGGTTTAAGTAGTTCTAAGTTCTAGGGGACTGATGACCTCAGAAGCTAAGTTCCATAGTGCTCAGAGCCATTTGAACTATTTTCTTGCTCAGTCGATCACCCTTCATTTTTTGCTGCGTTCGCGAAGACAAGATAGTTACAAACGTCTTCGGATGTTTATTATTTATAATACACACTTTTATGGAAATCACTTTTTATTAACAACATTCAATAACAATTAAATGGTCATGAATGATTGTGTTTTGCATATAGGGAAAAGGGTTGATCGTACAGTTACTCTCAACAATTACGGCAACTAAAATGGCAGTGAATTTAGTCACTCAAAGATAGCATAGCAAGGACTATGGTCCATTACTATACTTAGACACAATCATTCAAACTTCGTATGCTTTTACTTTCACAAAGCTAAGTGTCCACTTCCGTTCTTTTGTTTAATTTAACGACCCTTCGTATAGTCCACAGATCCTATTATCGGTTATTCGGCATGTAATGGAAGTAAATACTGAGCGCTACTTTATCCCGCTCACACGGTTTCTCCGATATTCTTAGTCCGTGACCTTAACGGCTAAACTCCGTGCCGTATAAATTAAATATATTCAATTTTCTTGCAGTTCAACAAAACTGCCCTGATCCCTTCCGTAGCATATCGCACGCCGTAGCTACGCAAACTTATTCAGAGCACGGAAAACACGACGAGGGAACTAACAATACCCGCGCATGGTTTATATAGTAGAATTTAGAAACAAAAGTAGCCGCCTTAAATACTCAATTATTTCCCTGAGGCGCTACTTTGCTGCAGGCTTTACTCTGATGAGAGATTATATATCGATAATTTTAATTAAAACTTTTTCAATACTATTAATTATTATCCATATTATCAATCATCTCTACCCTATAGAAAATCGGCCTGATAATATTGTTCTTAAAAGAGGGGTTATAAGTTTTAGAACCCACCATACTAATACCAAGTGTACACAGAGCAATAATGAAGAGAATGTCAGGATCTAGATAGTCCTGATCTTCTCTCCAATACTGCTCTGTGTACACTTAGTATGTTTGTTTCTAAAAGTCCTGTATCTTATATTGATATTCAGGACATGCTCTACGTATTACTGAAGTAATGACTAATGGAATGTGGTGGCTTAAACCGTTTTAATCCTTATCTGTGAAGATGGTCCATTACTGAGACGAGCTGATATTTGGGTTTAAAATGAAAGCAGCTGATGGTCAAACATATATTTTGCACGTTTCTTGACGGCTGTTGATATTTACCTTCAAAAAATGTTGAAAAACAAAAATACTTACAGACGGTAATGTTTCAAGAAGTACTTAATGTCAATCGATGTTGACTCATTCGGTCATAAGCTGAGTAAAGTTGGCCGCTTACGTCAGGGCGGCACAGCTCCTGCGGTGATGGAAGGTGTGAGAGGGGGGGGGGGCGTTTTGTTGGCTCTCTTCCAGTAATTCCTGTACTGACAACTCAAGCGCGAGTGCGAACGTACCAATCAGTTGTTATACAAATTTTGACGAAGTAATGTAGATTCATGAATGCACATTATAGAGACGATTGTTTACAAATGCGGTTCACATTTGTAACAAGGAATATGGAATTACATTAAGAATATTGTAATAAACTGAAGTGCCAAAAAAACTGGGATATGCATACGTATTCAAATACAGAGATATGTAAACAGGCAGAATACGGCGCTGCGGTCGACAACGCCAGTATAAGACAACAAGTGTCTGACGCAGTTGATAGATCGGTTACTGTCGCTACAATGGCAGGTTATCAAGACGTAAGTGAGTTTGAGCGTGGTGGTACAGTCGGCCCACGACCGATGGGACACAGCATATCCGAGGTAGCGATGAAGTGGGGACTTTCCCGTACGACCATTTCACGGGCGTACCGTGAATATCAGGAATCAGGTAAAACATCAGATCTCCGACATCGCTGTGGGCCGGAATAAGATCCTGCAAGAACGGGACTAACAAAGACTGAAAAGAATCGTTCAGTGTGGCAGAAGTGCAACCCTTCCGCAAATTGCTGCAGGTTTCAGTGCTGTGCCATAAGAAAGTCAGCGTGCGAACCATTCAACGAAACATCGATATGGGCTTTCGCAGCCGAAGGCCAACTCGCCTCAATGACTGCACGACACAAAGCTTTACGCCTCGCCTGGGCCCGTCAACACCGACATTGGACTGTTGATGACTGGAAACATGTTGGCTGGTCGGACGAGTCGCGTTCCAAATTGTATCGGGCGGATGGACGTGTACGTGTATAGAGACAACCTCATGAATCCATAGACCCTGCATATCAGCAAGAGACTGTTCATGCTGGTGGAGAGTCAGTAATGGTGTGGTGCTTGTGGAGTTGGAGTGATATGGGACCCCTGATACCTCTAGATACAACTCTGACAGGTGACACGTATGTAAGCATTCTGTCTGGTGACCTGCATCCATTCATAGCCGTTATGCATTCCGTCGGACACGGGCAATTTCAGCAGGACAATGCAACACCCCATACGTCCAAAATTGCTACAGAGTGGCTCCAGGAAAACTCTCCTGAGTTTGCAAACTTCCCTGGCCCCCAAACTTCCCAGATATGAGCCTTATTGAGCATATCTGGGATGCCTTTCAACATGTTTTTCAGAGATCTCCATCCCCACGTAGTCCTACGGATCATGGACAGCCCTGCAGGATTCATGGTGTCAGTTCCCTCCAGCACTACTTCAGACATTAGTCGAGTCCATGCCACGTCGTGTTGCGGCACTTCTGCTTATCTATTGGAGGCTTGTAAGATGCTAATCTACGTAGGTCACCAGTTAATAACAAGATCGGTACACATGCAGCCCAAAGTGGCGGCCCGCAGTGTCATTATTGACTCGAGCAGAACAGTTTGAAGACAACCGCTGTAAGCGGTTGCTAGCGCTGGGCGTCCCGTGGCATGGCGTGCTGCGCTGCTGTGTGCGCGCGCAGCTGCCGGGCTAGCGGGGGTCAGGCGGGCAGCGCGCCCATCAGCGCCTGGCGAGGCAATTAGCGCCAGCTGCTTTCTGCCGGCCACCGCCTGGGCCAGAGAAACTGCCGCGGGGAGCCACAGGCACCACGAACTCCGTCGCCGTCACACAAGGCGGGGCAACGACAGAGATTATCGCTGTATCGTTTCAGATTTCTCTAATTGTGTCCATCACGCGAGAAGGTCAAGCGTATCTTAGAAGGAGAACGTAACTTTCCCGTTTTTTTTTGTTTTTGTCCTCGGATTCGTCTTTCCACTTTACCTTCGTCAGGCGTCATACTCATATAACAGGAAAAAAATTGTAAAACGTGCATACAGTCGGTCCTGTCACGGTCGCCAGTTGTAACATAACTTTTTCGTAGTCACAGATTAAAATTTGAGAAGAATATCTGGAAACCATAAAAGTGGATAGAGTGCAATACAAGTGCGATACGACGCGATATAGCATTCTGTCGTCCCGGTCTCAAACAGCGAGTGCACAATCCAGAAATAGATTCGTTTGAAACATGGGTGGCGAAGATAGCGCCTCACGGGCAGTGCCCGTGCACGAGTGCCAAAGCGCTCAGCCTCGCTTCACATGTCCTCCACCGCCAAGCCACATTGTCAGAGCGTGAGGAGTGAGAACGGGGAAACTGCGAACGCGCCGCATTCAAATGGCAGTACAGTCGCGCTGCATACTACTTTCTTTTGTACTTCTCATTTCTCAACAACACAGGTCATCAACAAACACATTTTCAGTTTTATTTAATTATTGTTTGGTGCACTGAAGACATAATATGGTTTTTACCTGGTACATACTGTCGGCGACCCCCCCCCCCCCCCCCCCACACACACACACACACAATTTCACAGGGTTTCACACTCAATTTGTTATGCAATCGTGACTTAGTTTCATAATCGAAATAGTCTTTCACTCAAACATCTAGATAGAAATATTGCAGCATTTTTTGCGACCTCATTATGGAGACTTTGAAATTCTACCAGAGTAAGGCAATATAGACGGCATGGACAGCTTTAACGCGAAAAGATCTGTAATTAAAACTGGAATTACGTTGGAGGTCAATCAGCTACATTTGCAGATGCACAGGAGTGCTTTCAGCTGAAATGGCGAACGGTCTCAAAAACAGCTCGGCAACAAATGTAAGATTGACAGTGTCCTCAAAATGTGTATAAAAGTATCAGTGTAATTGTCTCAAGGCCATAATGAATTCTTGACACCTTGCATTTTCTTTAACGCCAGTGAGTTTCGGGAACTGGACTGCCTTTGTCACTATCTGACACTTCTCCTACGTGATTTTCTTTTTAGACGCATTCCCATCGAATCAGAAAAAAGTTACCGTGCAGGTTCTCACTAAAGCCAGTGTGCTGTCCAGTCCACTTTAACGCATTTCCAGGCATGTCCCTCGACTTAAACAACGTACCCCGCAGCAGTATATCAAGTCTCCATATTCGTCGTTCAGTTCGATTGAAAACTGTTGCAACTGACCATTTAATACTGCGTGCGACTTCAGAAATGTTACTATCCGTAACACCAATTTCTTCACGTGTTCCGCAACTGCAAATGTAGCACAAAGTCCTTTTTGATGCACAGAACAAGGACTCGTTGTAGCTTTTGATCTTTCATTGTCAACTAAATCTTTAAATTCTTCGTGCATGGTACTGTAACGTCCCTTAACAGCAGATATCCACGCAGACAGCCACTGGAGCTGTGAACATCCCTCATATCGCGAACACACAGCGAAGGTTAAACAGCGCGGACAGCACGATTCTTCCGAACTCTGAGAGTTGTACCGACCGAAAAATGACGCACCGCAATGCTAAACGAATGCCTCGGTGTTCCGGGGCGGGGGTGATGAAATACCCTCGCACAAGCCAACTTTTAGACTCGCCTGTGGTCTTTCATCAAAACGTCGTCAGTTTCCCTGAGATCAACACACCGGAAGTCTTGTTTACTAACATATCCAGTCTTGAGAAAGTTTTTGTCGTTTATTCATTGCAAGAATGTTAGTGCAGTCGGCGAGTCTTTTTTGGTGCCACTATATGTCTCAACTCCTGAACCAACTCCAGCTTATACGGATGAAACTTGAAGTCATTCAGTAAGCGGTCCAGTGCACGTCGTGGCAGTTGTAGTGTACGTACGTGTCACCGTCCTGCGCTCCTGGAACGGTGTTAGAGTGATACACAAACTCGTTCTAAGTTCTCACACGATGGAACACTCCCCCGCCCGAAGACTGCCAGTGGTTCTCCACCGTGCCGCCCACCCCTCGGTAACAGGCAAATGGCGACCGTTACTGTTCCGTCTCAATGCCTGCTGAGCCACCTTGACAGACCCAGTTCAGGCAATAGCTTCTGCTGCCGCTGCAGTTGGCGTGTGCCCAGACTGTAGCTTCTTCCTCATCCCGTCCTCTTCGCCGATGTGCGCAAGTGGAACATTCGGCGTGCATTTGGTCGACTGCTGTTGATTAAAATAAAATACGGGCCATCCGTATTTTGGCGGCGCAGCGGTGCTGTTTGTACGTCAGGCCTGAACTAAGCCATCTGCTGCCTTCTGGTTTCCACGGACAGAGCTGGCTGTGTTCGGCATGATCGGTGCTTGCGGAAGCCGTATTGATTCCTAGACAGTTCTCAGACATCTAAAAAGATAACACGCCCCGGCGAAAATACGTTCGATGATTCTATAACGCATGGACGTCGGTGAGATATTTCTGCACGTCATGTGACCCTTCTTGATGACAGCAATTCCCTACCGCTTGTACCATTCACCTGATACAGGTCGTGCAGGAATCGGTGGCCGATGGGCAGTGACAAGTTTTCGTTCAAAGCTCTGGACGAGTTCATTCGTCTGTTCAGAAGGGGAGGCAGAAAAGCGTTTTGCACCTTTCGGCCGATCGACTATGACAGAATCGACGCGCGTGCACTGCCATGTTTCTCAAACGATACTACAGAAACTATTCGGTAAAAAAAAATCGTTTCTACTTCACTTATAGCTTTATAAGTAAGGTTCGTTATGATATGCCCATCATTTCGTTAATGGTCATAGTTACTGGGATATTTATGTGGATGTAAGACACATGCGCGAAATTCGAAAAAAGTTTGCAATGAAAAATAGAGCTCACTAAGATTTTGCGTCCGGTGCACATTACTTAATATGTCGCTGCGTATGAAATTTAGCTAACATGTTGAATTTTTCTTTAGGCTTGGTTAGACGTGTACATCCGTCACCAATCTCGGGAAAACTGATCTGTCGTAACGAACTCACTTGCGATCGCACCGCGCCCGCGAATAAGCCACAGTGAAAAATCCACAACATTCTTCATATTTCATAAACGGTTTGACGTATCTAAATGAGATTTTGGGAAATGATAGGACACAAAGAGGAGAGTGTATTGCCATATGTTTATTATGCAAAACTTCATTGTCTACCGTTTTATTTCACTAACTACAGACTACAGACCGGCGGACACTGTCTGCAGATGTTCGTCATCAATAGTGTATTTGTACAGTAATGAATTTCTTTTCCTATGTACGCGCAATATGTTACATTTATTTACGTTAATGATCAACTGCCAGTCTGCACCATTCATCAAATTTCTGCAGGTCGTTCTGCAAATTCTTACTATCTTCTGGCGTTGCTACTTTGGTATAGATAAGTGCATTATCTGCGAATAGCCTTAAAGAGCATCCGACGGTTTCTACTAGATCATTTACAGGGTGTTTCAAAAATGACCGGTATATTTGAAACGGCAATAAAAACTAAACGAGCAGCGATAGAAATACACCGTTTGTTGCAATATGCTTGGGACAACAGTACATTTTCAGGCAGACAAACTTTCGAAATTACAGTAGTTACAATTTTCAACAACAGATGGCGCTGCAGTCTGGGAAACTCTATAGTACGATATTTTCCACATATCCACCATGCGTAGCAATAATATGGCGTAGTCTCTGAATGAAATTACCCGAAACCTTTGACAACGTGTCTGGCGGAATGGCTTCACATGCAGATGAGATGTACTGCTTCAGCTGTTCAATTGTTTCTGGATTCTGGCGGTACACCTGGTCTTTCAAGTGTCCCCACAGAAAGAAGTCACAGGGGTTCATGTCTGGCGAATAGGGAGGCCAATCCACGCCGCCTCCTGTATGTTTCGGATAGCCCAAAGCAATCACACGATCATCGAAATATTCATTCAGGAAATTAGACGTCGGCCGTGCGATGTGGCCGGGCACCATCTTGCATAAACCACGAGGTGTTCGCAGTGTCGTCTAAGGCAGTTTGTACCGCCACAAATTCACGAAGAATGTCCAGATTGCGTGATGCAGTAATCGTTTCGGATCTGAAAAATGGTCCAATGATTCCTTTGGAAGACATGGCGGCCCAGACCAGTACTTTTTGAGGATGCAGGACGATGGGACTGCAACATGGGGCTTTTCGGTTCCCCATATGCGCCAGTTCTCTTTATTGACGAAGCCGTCCAGGTAAAAATAAGCTTCGTCAGTAAACCAAATGCTGCCCACATGCATATCGCCGTCATCAATCCTGTGCACTATATCGTTCGCGAATGTCTCTCGTGCAGCAATGGTAGCGGCGCTGAGGGGTTGCCGCGTTTGAATTTTGTATGGATAGAGGTGTAAACTCTGGCGCATGAGACGATACGTGGACGTTGGCGTCATTTGGACCGCAGCTGCAACACGGCGAACGGAAACCCGAGGCCGCTGTTGGATCACCTGCTGCACTAGCTGCGCGTTGCCCTCTGTGGTTGCCGTACGCGGTCGCCCTACCTTTCCAGCACGTTCATCCGTCACGTTCCCAGTCCGTTGAAATTTTTCAAACAGATCCTTTATTGTATCGCTTTTCGGTCCTTTGGTTACATTAAACCTCCGTTGAAAACTTCGTCTTGTTGCAACAACACTGTGTTCTAGGCGGTGGAATTCCAACACCAGAAAAATCCTCTGTTCTAAGGAATAAACCATGTTGTCTACAGCACACTTGCACGTTGTGAACAGCACACGCTTACAGCAGAAAGACGACGTACAGAATGGCGCACCCACAGACTGCGTTGTCTTCTATATCTTGCACATCACTTGCAGCGCCATCTGTTGTTGAAAATTGTAACTACTGTAATTTCGAAAGTTTGTCCGCCTGAAAATGTACTGTTGTCCCAAGCATATTGCAACAAACGGTGTATTTCTATCGCTGCTCGTTTAGTTTTTATTGCCGTTTCAAATATACCGGTCATTTTTGAAACCCCCTGTATATATATTGTAAAGAGCAACGGTCCTACCGCATTTCGCTGTGGTACTCCGGATAATACCTTTACATATGTCCATTTAGTTCCGTTAAGAGCGACGTGTTAAGTTCTTCCTGCAAGAAAGTCTTGAATCCAATCGTAGTAGGTCTGCTCCGATACTCCGAAACCTCGTATTTTTTTCATTAAACGGCAATGCGCGACGACAAATGCCGTACTGAAATAAAGGAACAGGGCGTCAGCCTGAGCGCCGTTTTCCACTGCGCTGTGGATCTCACGGAGGAACAGAGCGAACAGAGTTTCGCAGGATCTCTGTTTGCGGAATTCATGTTGATTTTTATAGAGATGATGTTCATTTTCCAATAACGTCATAATTCTCGAGCATGAAACATGTCCCATAATTCTACAACAGATTGACGACATCGATATAGGTCTATAATTCTGTGGATCTGTCTTACGGCCTTTCTTAAAAACGGTAATGACCTGCGCTGTTTACATTCGTTAGGTACCTTTCGTTGCCCAAGCGACTACGATAAATTACTGCTAGAAGGGGAGCAAGTTCTTTCGCAATATTAAGCGATTGTACCTGCTTTTCAATCCCATGGGTCCGCAGCTCGTGGTCGTGCGGTAGCGTTCTCGCTTCCCGCGCCCGGGTTCCCGGGTTCGATTCCCGGCGGGGTCAGGGATTTTCTCTGCCTCGTGATGACTGGGTGTTGTGTGATGTCCTTAGGTTAGTTAGGTTTAAGTAGTTGTAAGTTCTAGGGGACAGATGACCTCGGCAGTTCAGTCCCATAGTGCTCAGAGCCATTTGTCTCGGAGGTAGTGGGGATTTTCCCGTACGACCACGAGTGTACCGTGAATATCAGTAATCCGGTAAGACATCAAATCACTGACATCGCTGCGGCTGGAAAAATATCCTACAAGAACGGGACCAACGACGACTGAAGAGAATCGCTCAACGAGACAGAAGTGCATCCTTCCGCAAATTCCTGCAGATTTCAATGCTGGGCCATCAGCAAGTGTCAGCGTGCGAAGCATTCAACGAAACATCGATATGGGCTTTCGGAGCCGAAGGCCCACTGGTGTACCCTTGATGATTGCACGACACAAAGCTTTACTCCTCGCCTGGGCCCGTCAACACCGACGTTGGACTGCTGGATGACTGGAAACATGTTTCAAATTGTATCGAGCGGATGGACGTGTACGGGTAAGGAGACAACCACATCAATTCAAGGACCCTTTATGTCAGCAGGGGACTATTCAAGCTGGTGAAGGTTCTATAATGGTGGGGGCGTATGCAGTTGGAGTGATATGGGAACCCTGATACGTCTAGATACGACTCTCACAGGTGACACGTAAGTAAGCATCCTGTCTGATCACCTGCATCCATTCATATCCATTGTGCATTCCGACGGACTTGGGCAATTTCAGTAGAACAGTGCGACACGCAACATGTCTGGAATTACTACAGAGTGGCTCCAGGAAAACTTCTGAGTTGAAACACTTCCGCTGGCCACCAGACATCCCAGACACGAACACTATTAAGCATATCTAGGATGTCTTGCAACGTGCTGTTCAGAAGAGATCTCCACCCCTTGTACTCGTATGGATTTATGGTCAGCCCTGCAGGATTCATGGTGTCAATTCCCTCCAGCACTACTTCAGACATTAGTACAGTCCATGCTACGTCGTGTTGCCGCACGTCTGCGTGCTCTCAGCTGCCCTAAACGATATTAGAAAGGTGTACCAGATTATTTGGCTCTTCAGTGTAGTATAATATTGACACGAAAGGACACTGCGGTGATTGCGCAGTTATGAAGAAACTGTTTGGCTACTTCTGCTATCTGGATCAGTGAACTTCTGAATTTTTACCAGGAGTAAAACTCGGGAATGCAGCCGCTGTCTTCACAGGCTGGCGTGGTGTTGTCGCGGTTCACACGGGTGCGGAAGTGGCCTCCCTCCCACAGCGTGTGCGGATGAGGGCGCGTCCCGCGACTGCGTGGGGGCGCAGCGGCGGCGCTATATATAGAGGAGTAGGAGCGGCAGGCGGCGGCGGCGGTAAACACGCGGCCGTCGCGGGCTCTCTGTAGGCCAGGCCGCCTCCTCTCTCTCTCTCTCTCTCTCTCTCTCTCTCTCTCTCTCTCTCTCTCTCTGTTTACTGTCAGCCTCGCGGCTGTGCAACGAGGGGCGAGCGCAGAGTCGAGCTGCCGGCTCCACTGTGCGCTGGTTTCTGTACTCGGATTTGATTGTACTGAGTCTTCTTTCCCTACAGAATACTCGTTCCCCCATTTCGTTTCTTGGGCGAAATGATCTGTCGTCTACGGAGGTGCTTACTTTTGGTCCACACCCACGTCACGGCAGGCGCCAATCCAGGCTTCGCTCCTAGGGGTGGTGTGCGAAGGGAATCAGATTTTCTCTCTCCCCCCCCCCCCCCCCCAGGCCTTCCAAATTTAAATTTCTGTCAGCACCGGTTTTAACACTCCAGAGATGCCAACGATTGTAATAATAATAATAAAATATTTCGATATTAGAATGTCGAGGGTCATTCAGTAATTAGAGACAAATTGGACTGGGGAAAAAACTGTTAGTAGGGCAAGCTTGGTACTTTAATGCCTTTAAGTTGGCATCACTGGGATAAGCCGTGATCAGCTGATGATCAACATTATTTTGTTTATAACCTCAAAAATACATTTCAAGATGGCGAGTCCGCTTGAAACGTCCACATTAGTTGAACAGCGTTCTGTTGTTCGTTTTTTACTTGCTGAAGGCGACAAACCAGTGAATATATATTGTAGAACGTCTAAAGTTTATGGTAAAGGTTGTATGAATCGTGCAAATTTTTACAAGTGGGTAGAGCAGTTCAAGAATAGACGCGACTCAGTGACTGACGAACACCGTTCTGGCCGAGCATTTCCAGTTTCAAATCCCTCACTTCAAAGTCCAATTGATGACATTATTCGTGCCGACCGCCGTGTGACTGTGGAAATTATGGTTGATAAGATTCAAGTTAGAACTGGTACAGTTCATAACATTATCTGTAACAAGCTGAAGTACAAACAAGAGCTAAAGGAACGTTATGAAAGGGAATTGAGCACTTTCTCAACAAAACTTTAACTTGTGAAGAAACTTGAGATGAAACTTGGGTTCACTATTATGAGCCAGAATCAAAAAAGACAAAGTATGGAGTAGAAGCACACCAACTCACCTATCAAGAAAACATTCGAAACCCAAGCATCAGCGGGAAAAGTCACATTGACGGTGTTTTGGTATGCTGAAGGTCTAGTTTTGTTTGTGATTATCTCGAACACCAGCGTGCAATGAACAGCCGATACCGCTCGAATTTGCTTTTAATCAAGATGAAGCCATCCATGAGAGAGAGAGAGAGAGAGAGAGAGAGAGAGAGAGAGAGACGTCGTAGATCTCAGAGGAGAGGTGTTATTCTCCAGCAAGACAACGCACTTCCTCATGTTGCTCAACTAACCCGTGAAACCATCGACAAAATGGGCTGGGAAGTACTGCCTCATACCTCTTACAGTCCTGATTTAGCACCTAGTGATTTCCAATTGTTTGGCAAACTGAAGGAGGCATTACGTGGGAAGAGGTTCCAGGAAAAGGACGACGTGATAAAGCTTGTGGGAAATTGGTTCAAACATAAAGTTCTTTGCAGCCGGAAAAAAAAGCCCGTTGGAACAAGTGCGTAAATGTTAAAGGGGATCATGCAGTGTGCCCTGATACACCCACTACACAAAAAGGGGGATAAGATGAATGTTAATAATTATAGAGGGATCTCGCTACTACCAGTAGGATACAAAATTTTGTCAAGGAAATTACTTCAAATCGTGGAGCCAGTTCTGGATAAAAAAATAGGTGAATATCAAGCAGGTTTTAGACAAGGTAGATCCTGTGTTGAACAAATATTTAACCTGGAAACACTAATTCGTTACAGAATCTCAAGAGGCCAGAGATTTGCAATAGTATTTGTAGATTTCAAAAAAGCATACGACTCGGTAGATAGAGAAACATTACTGAAAGTATTGGAAGAATTTGGGGTCGATAAGAAAACAATTCAAATTATCAAACAGACGCTAACAAACAGTAAGGCCAAAGTTAAATTTATGGGTGAAATTTCAAGGAAGTTCGAAATTAAAACAGGTGTTAGACAAGGTGATGGTTTATCCCCAATCCTCTTCAACTGCGTACTGGAAAAGATATTGAGAATATGGAAAGAAGAACTCAAAGGCACCAAGAATGACATCAGAATTGGAACAAAAAAAGAAAAAATAGAAGTGGACTGTTTAGCTTTTGCAGACGATCTGGCAATAATTACAGAAAACGAAGAAATAGCTCAGAATTACTTGGAGAAACTACAAGAAGTTTCGGCCAGAGCTGGACTGCAGATTTCATTTGAAAAAACCGTGTATATGTCTAATCATAGAAATAACAAGAAAAATCTTATTACTAAATACGGCAATATTAAGAGAGTAGAAAAATTTAAGTATTTAGGTGAAATAATTCAAGTGAATGGTTTAGACAAGAGTGCAAACCAGGCGAGAGCAAGGAAAATGGAATTTGCTTTTCAAAAAACCAAAGACATATATAACAAAAAAAACATTTCGATTCAAGCTAAATTAAGACATTATAAAACTGTCATTAGACCAGAATGCCTGTATGCATCGGAGTGCCTAACTCTTAACAAAAAGGGGGAAATAGAAAACATGGAAAGGAAAGAAAGGAAAATTTTGAGAAAAATATTAGGACCGAGAAAGATTGGAGAAGAGTACAAGCTAAAGAGTAATAAGGAAATATACAAAACTATTGAGAAAGTGAGTGATGCAATGCGTAAACGCAGACGAACGTTTTATGGTCACCTGTCGAGGATGGATGGAAACAGACTAACAAGAAAGGTGTTTGAACATAGTAACAGGAACGAAAAAACCAACAATAAATGGATACAGATGGTGAAAAAGGATTTGGCCTATTTTAATGTCACTCGTGAGTCAATCAGGGACAGGAAAAAGTTTAGACAAATAGTGAACGAAATTAAGTGTTTTCCAGAAGAAACGAAACTAAAGAATAACAACAGGAAATGGTCGGAAGAGCGGAGGAGGAACCATTCGAAAATGATGAGGAAATATTGGGAAGAGAGAAAAAAGATCAAAAAGCCGGGCAAGTGAATTGTTGAACGTGGTCCAAAGATGGCCGAAATCGAAAGAAGAAGAAGAAGAAACGCTTTTTTTCTCCAGACCAACTTGGCTCTTCAATTATTGAATGACACTCGTATGTTTGCAGCAGTGAGTTCGTAGCTTTAGAATACCCTCCGAGAAATTCCATTTTAGATATCTGCAGTATCTGAAAAGCATCTTTCAAAAAATTTCACAAGTAGATGTGGCAGTCAATTCATTTAAATACTACAGTAGCAACGAACTCTCAGAAATCTGAGATAACGAAATTCACACTGTGTAAAATCATAGTACCCATTCACCATTATCAATATTTCACCTAGCACTGCGACTGTGAACACAATTTTGCACACCAGACAGTATGAACGTCCCAGTAAGAGAAATTCTTGTTCCCCCAACGTTCCGCAAGTAGGTCTTTCTATACTTTTTTCTAGTGGGTCGGGGTTTGTTTCCCATTCTGTGTCACCGTGCTCAGCGTCAGGTGGTTTAGCCGTCCTAGCTGTACTCTCTCGGACCGTGCCGTATTTGGTTTCGGCGAAAGCCCAACGACATGGACCAGAAGCTGTAAAGCAACGTTCGTAATTTTGCAGCATTCCTTGCCATTTTTGACACTCTTAGGGAAAAGAATTTCAGTAGAAGAAGAATGGATAGCTTTGAGAGATGAAATAGTGAAGGCAACAGAGGATCAAGTAGGTAAAAATACGAGGGCTGGTAAAAATCCTTGGATAACTGAAGAGATATTGAATTTAATTGATGAAAGGAGACAATATAAAAAGCAGTAAATGAGGCAGACTAAAAAGAATACAACCGTCTCAAAAATGAGATCGACAGGAATTGCAAAATGGCTATGCAGGGGTGGCTAGAGGACAAATGCAAGGGTGTAGAGGCATATATCACTAGGGGCAAGATACATACTGCCTACAGGACAATTAAAGAGACCTTCTCAGAACAGAGATCCACTTGTATAAATATCAAGAGCTCAGACGGAAAACCAGTTCTAAGCAAAGAACGGAAAGCAGAAATGTGGAAGGAGTATATAGAGGGTCTATACAAGGGCGATGTACTTGAGGACAATATTATGGAAATGGAAGAGGATGTAGATGAAGATGAATTGGGAGATATGATACTGCGTGAAGAGTGTGACAGAGCACTGAAAGATCTGAGTCGAAACAAGGCCCCTGGGTAGACAATATTCCATTAGAACTACTGATAGCCTCAGGAGAGCCAGCCATGACAAAACTCTACCATCTGGTGAGATGTATGAGGCGAAGAACCCTCAGACTTCAAAAATAATATAATAATTCCAATCACGAAGGCAGCAGGTCTTGACAGGCGTGAAAATTACCGAACTATCAGTTTAATAAGTCACGGCTGCAAAATACTAATACGAATTCCTTACAGATGAATGGAAAAATTGTTGGAAGCCGACCTTGGGGAGGATCCGTTTTTGATTGCGTAGAAATGTTGGAACAGGTGAGGCAATATTGATCCTACGATTTACTTTAGAACAGAGGTTAGGGAAAGGCAAACCTACGTTTCTAGCATTTGTAGACTTAGAGAAAGCTTTTGACAATGTTGACTGGAATACTCTTTAAAATTCTGAAGGTGGCAGGTGTAAAATACAGCGAGCGAAAGGCTATTTACGATTTGTACAGAAACCAGATGGCAGTTATAAGAGACGAGGGGCATGAAAGGGAAGCAGTGGTTGGGAAGGGAGTGAGACAGGGATGTACCCTATCTGTATATTGAGCAAACAGTAAAGGAAACAAAAGAAAAATTTGGAGTAGGAATTAAAATCAATCGAGAAGAAAAAAAAAAGCTTTGACGTTTGCCGATGTCATTGTAATTCTGTCAGAGACAGCAAAGGACTTGGAAGAGCAGTTGAACGGAATGGACAGTGTCTTGAAAGGAGGATATAAGATGAACATCAACAAAAGCAAAACGAGGATAATGGAATGTAGTAGAATTAAGTCGGGTGATGCTGAGGAATTAGGTTAGGAAAGGAGTTTATTATTTGGGGAGCAAAATAACCGATGATGATCGAAGTAGAGAGGATATAAAATGTAGACAGTCAATGAGAAGGAAAGCGTTTCTGAAGAAGAGAAATTTGTTAACATAGAGTATAGATTTAAGTGTCAGGAAATCTTATCTGAAAGTATTTGTATGGAGTGTAGCCATGTACCGAAGTGAAACGTGGACGATAAATAATTTAGTCAAAAAGAGAATAGAAGCTTTCGAAATGTGGTGCTACAGAAGAATGCTGAAGATTAGATGGGTAGATCACATAAATAACTAGGAGGTATTGAATAGAATTGGGGAGAAGAGGAGTTTGTGGCACAACTTGACCAGAAGAAGGGATCGGTTGGTAGGGCATATTCTGAGGCATAAAGGGATCACCAATTTAGTATTGGAGGGCAGCGTGGAGGGTAAAAATCGTGGAGGGAGACGAAGAGATGAATATACAAAGCAGATTCGGAGGATGTAGGTGGTAATAGTTACTCAGAGATGAAGAAGCTTGCACAGGATAGAGTAGCATGGAGAGCTGCAACAAACCAGTCTCTGGATGGAACAACAACAGTAACAACAGTTTTTACGCTAATTTATTTTCCAAAAGTAGGAATTAGTAGATTTTTATATGTAAGGACATCAACCTTTTTACTGAAATATTGTTTTTCTGGTTTTGTGTGTGGGGGGAGCAGGTCATAACTCAATGAACCTCAGCCCACTTGCACCACCTTGGGTACACGCCTGCCTCACGGCGTAAAGCATACGACGGGTCCCCTCACTGTCGCTGCTCGCAGTCGCTTTTACTGTTTCCCCACCGAGCGAGGTAACGCGTGGTTAGCACACTGGAATGGCATTCGGGAGGAGGACGGTTCCAATCCGCGTCCGACCATCCTGATTCAGGTTTGCCTTGGTTTTCCTAAATCGCTTCAGGCAAATGCCGGAATGGTTCCTTTGAAAGGGGACGGCCGACTTTCTTCCCCATCCTTCCCTAATCCTGTGGGACCGATGACTCGCTATTCGGTCACCTCCACTGAGTCTGTCAGTCAACCAACCGCCTCCGCACCACACAGTCCCCTCTCCTCCAGTTCCCCTTCTGTCCCGGTTTCCACGGCTGTCTTGACCTTCCTCTTCCCCTCTCGCCATGTACCCCTGCCCCCCTTCATTAATCTTGGCAGGCCATCTTTGGAGATTCACTACACACGTCTTCACCATTGAGCTGTCACTCTTGGATAATTTTCTGCAGAGGATTTGCGTCAAAATCTTTTCGAATTAAAATTTGAATCGTCTCCCTCCCAATCTTGTTTTGTGTTTTCTGGAGGTACCTCGTAGTGAATCTTGAAACATATGCGTTGTAGACAAGAAGAGAATAAAAGTTTTTGAGATGTCGTTCTACAGAAGAGTACTGAAGATTAGACTGGCAGATCGAAGAAGTAATGAACAGGTACCGAATCGCGTTAGGGAGTAGTTTGTTGTGGCACAAACTGACTGAAACAAGAATTTTGTTGACAGCACACGTCTTAAGGCGTTAAGGAATAATTAATTTGGGAATGGAAGGGAATGTGTGGGATAAAACGCCTACAGGCTGTCCTAAGTGTGGCTACAGTAAGCAGGTTCTCAGGCGCGTGTAGTCAACTACACTTGCTAGCGCAGTGGTCAGATGCTGGACCCGCGTTGGGAAGGACGCCGCTTCACGTTCCCGTCCCGCCGTGCAGAGTTAGGTTTCCTGCGCTTTTCCTAGAATGCTTAAGGCAAATACCTGTGTAAAGAAAGCTCATGGTTTGATTTGGTTTCCCCATCTTTCCCATCCGAGCCTTCGCTCCGTCACTAACGACGCCGTCGTCGAAGGGACATTAAACCCTTATCTTGATTCTTTCCTTTTTAAGTTTAGGAATGTGTTCTGTTTTCCTCTAGAACTCTTCTTCCCACACATTCACGTTGTAAACGTTTCAGTCACAAGGTTTTCGTCAAGTCCGGAATCAAACTATTTGTAAGACTTTCTTTCTGTATAATAATTGTTTAGGCTTGCAGTAACTCTGTTCCATACCATAGTCATTCAGTGTAAAAGACCACACCTTTCGAATAGAAGGAAACAAGGGTATGTTAAACTATATATACACTATGTGGTCAAAAGTATCCGGACACCCGGCTGAAAATGACTTAAAAGTTCGTGGCGACCTCCAGCGGTAATGCTGGAATTCATTGTGGTGTTGGTCCTCCCTTAGCCATGATGACAGCTTACACTCTCGCAGGCATACATTCAATCAGGTGCTGGAAGGTTTCTTGGGGAATGGCATCCCATTCTTCACGGAGTGCTGCACTGAGGAGAGTTGTCGATGTCGGTCGGTGAGACCTGGCACGAAGTCGCCGATCCAATACATTCCAAAGGTGTTCTATGGGATTCAGGTAGGACTCTGTGCTGGCCAATCCATTACAGGGATATTACTGTCGTGTAACCACTCCGCCAAAGCCGTGCATTATGAACAGGTACTCGATCGTGTTGAAAGATGCAATCAACATCCTCGAATTGATCAACAGAAGCAAGAAGGTGCTTAAAACATCAATGTAGGCCTGAGCTGTGATAGTGCCACGCAAAACGAGGGGTGCAAGCCCTCTCCATGAAAAACACGACGGCGCCATAACACCACCGCCTCCGAATTTTACTGATGGCATTACACATGCTGGGAGATGACGTTCACCGGGTATTCGCCATACCCATACCCTGCCATCGGATCGCCACATTGTGTATCGTGATTCGTCACTCCACACAACGTTTTTTTTCCACTGCTGAATCGTCCAATGTTTACGCTCCTTACACCAAGCGAGGCGTCGTTTGGCATTTACCGTCGTGATTTGTGGCTTGTGAGCAGCCGCTCGAGCACGAAATCAAAGTTTACTCACCTCCCGTCTAACTGTCATAGTACTTGCAGTGGATCCAGATGCAGTTTGGAATTCATGTGTGATGGTCTGGATACACGTCTGCCTATTACATATTTCGACCCTCTTCAACTGTCGGCGGTCTCATTCAGTCAGCAGACGAGGTCGCCCAGTACGCTTTCGTGCTGTACGTGCCCCGTCACGTTTCCACTTGACTATCACATCGGAAACAGTGGACCTAGGGATGTTTAGGAGCGTGAAAATCTCGCGTACAGACGTATGACACAAGTGACACGCAATCACTTGACCACGTTCGAAGCCTGTGAGTTCCACGGAGCACCACATTCTGGTCTCTCATGATGTCTAATGACTACAGAGGTCGCTGATACGGAGTACCTGGCATTAGGTGTGGGCACAATGCACCTAATATGAAAAACGTATGTTTTTGAGGGTGTCCGGATACTTTTGATCACTTAGTGGATATATATGAAGTTTAAACTCTGGCGCACAAAGTAACTTGAAATTATATTAATTATTCGTGGCTTCTCATCTTACGTCAAATTCTTCATTTGTGAACATTCAATAGTATTTTAGGACGTAAGAATATCAAAAGAGCTTATAACATTAATACCTAGTGTGGTAACTAAATTTGTCTTGATGTAGCTTACTAAACAGCGTAAATGTGTCTCTCCTTTGAGTAATGCAATGAAGTTATAGGTCTTTGGAGAATGTCGTTTTCTGCTTGTTGGTAACGCTTCAAATTCTCGGCCGAAATCTGAAATCGTACTGCAGATAATTTCACGGTGCAGTCTCACTGATGTGACTGCCGCCTATATTCGATAGCAGCCTGCAAGAACCACTCATAGACGGGATGTGGTGTCTATAGCAGTGGAGGATATATAAAGAATGTCGTAGGGAGGGAGGGGGGGGGGACGCGGGAAATCACTGCAGTTGCTGTGGTAAAGCGGAAACAGTGTGATTCGTCTAATTTCCAAAAGGGCATGATCATTGGCTTTCGGACCAAGATTGAAAACGCTTCCGAAACGACTAAGTTTGTAAACTAGTCGTGTGCCACGATGGTTACAATATACCATACGTGTCAGAATGGCGCTATCCAAAACCGGCACCGAAACAACTGTGATGCATACAGCCCGTAGATAACAGGGATGAACGACAGCTGACCAGATGTGCACGGGCGGATATACGTGCAACTGTTCACCAACTGACCGCCCGAGTGAGCGAAGGGGCCACCAGCAGTGTTTTCTCGACGACCGTTCAGCGTATGTTGCTGCGTTTGGACATCTGCAGCAGACTCCTGGTTCGTGCACCCATGCTGACTACTGTTCATCGGCGACGAAGGCTGCAGTTTCCGCACCAGAACCGCATCTGGACGTCCAGTGACTGAGCAGGTGGCCTTTTCAGACGAGTCACGTTTTGTGCTCCATCGGACTATGGTCTTTGCTGTTTATAGCGTGAAACTTCTCAAAGCAAACAAAGAAGCGCTGTGGTCACTGGAATGTTTTCGTGGCATTCATCGGGTGATGTCATACTGGAAGGCACGTTGGGTCAGCACATGTATGCATCTATCATTTGTGACCGTGTCCACCCCGACATGCAATTTGTTTTTGCTCGACACGTTGGTATCTTCCAGGAGGACAGTGCAACGTGTCACGCAGCTCGCGCTGTATCTGCATGATTCGAAGAGCACCAGGATGAGTTTACCGTACTCCCATGGCCACCAAACTAGTCGGATTTTAAACCAACTCGGTTGTGCTGTTCGCGCCGTGGTTGCTCAGCCGAGCGCTGCTGGCCACAGCCCTGTAGTCGGCACGGCTCCAGATCTTTATTCGTACCATCCAAAACCTCACTCACTCTCATTCTCGCAGCGGTCCGCTTAGCAAACGATGGTCATTCAGGCTTTTGACAGGTGGTGACACTAATGTGACTGGATAGTGTATTGCGTCGTTACAGGTTGGCTGGAATTCGTAAATATGCTATAACAGCACAATTAAGGTGGGACAGTTCATGAAAAACACACACTGTTTCAAAAATGCACCAAATCTACAGTTTTGGAGATATGGCAATGAAATTTTGTACCACGCTTTACGTGAAAGTAACACATTTACACAATAAATTCTTTGATTATATATATTCAACTTTATTAATGAAATTTGAAGTTTTATTGTCAAAAATAATGTATGTTCCTTTTTCTCAGAAAGTATTAAAGAGATTTCTACAAAAATTTCTCTGTTTCATCTCTTTATATGTTGTAATCTTCTCTCATGAGGTTTTTGGAATAGGTCAAATAGGAGAATTTTCATAATTCTTTAATTATAATTCCACAAGTACAATTGTAAATTAATGTAAAATTCCAAGCACTTTGCTCCATATCTCAGCTTGCAATCAGAATTTCAAAATTTCCTCATGAGACAACGTTTATTAGGTTTACAGAAATATGTGTACAAAATTTCATAATTCTAGCTTTCATAGAATCTGAGGAAAAGGTACATAAATTTTAAAAAACAAACTCTTCAAGAAACGCAATTTACAGTTCAACCTAACTTTTTTTTCCTTGTCACCTCTTCAGAAGGCACCACATTTGTACTCTGGGTCGTCGTTCCCTTGAAGACTTCTGTTCTGGTTTCTTGTTGTCTGTCTTCTTTCCTTTACCAGGTCTTCAACTGACTTTCCAGCTGCAGAGACGTGCTGTAAATCTCTTTTTCTCAGGATGTTTTGAGTAACATTTCTTACCTTGAAGCCCATTCTTTCTAATACCTTCATCCTCCCGACGTTCCCATCATTAAATACAATAACTGCATCATAAGTTGCAATTCTGACAACTGTAGCAGATGCAAATGTGTCTTTAGGGCGTTGTTTCCATATGAGTGAATTTAGAGACTCATTTGTATTTTGGGTTTTGCCATGAACACACTTTTTGAGAAGTGCAGGATCGGCCAGAGATGATCTATAAAACCAAAGAGTATGTATCACGGCCTTCTAGATGTATCCCGCACACGTTTGGTTGAAAGTAATACACAGAATCGTTGTTCACTGAGCTGGTATTGAAGTGCTGCTTCAAAACGTGGGCGTGGCAGGGAGGCCGCGTCACACTTTTAATTAATTTTCAGGAACTTTGGATCCATGAGTTGTACTAACAAAAAATAAATCGAAAATTGACTTTTTTGGTCAGTTTCATCAACGTCCCCCCTTAATGAAAAGTGGATGGTAAGGCCTTCAGTATTTCATTAAACACTTTCGAAAGGAATAACAATCTTCCTTCAATTATGATCGACCATTTTTACGTGCAGGTTCGTACAATCAAGTTCGCACTAATCCGAACGATGTATAGAGCACCGTAATGCTTCGTATTACTGAGACCATTTTTCACCAAAAATT
This sequence comes from Schistocerca nitens, assembly GCF_023898315.1. Taxonomy (NCBI): domain Eukaryota; kingdom Metazoa; phylum Arthropoda; class Insecta; order Orthoptera; family Acrididae; genus Schistocerca; species Schistocerca nitens. The sequence continues at coordinate 274,562 of NW_026045910.1, read as the reverse complement.
AAACACGAACACGTACCTTTTTAATTACAGACCAGCTTCTATATTCGAACCATACTTTCACTAAAAATTAACACTTTCAGTGTTGATTGCCCTATATTAACGAGTGAACTTTAAGTTACATCAATTTCCGCAATGGCGACTCGCAACAATAAGATGCGAGACGAAGATTTTACCTGTCACAAATGGACTGCTTACTTTGAAATATTTGTTGAAGCCTTCAGCTGACATTGTCTATATTTCATGTACGATTGTACAATTTCGGCCTTAGGCCATTTTCAAGTATCTAAAACGGAAGTATCATGCATTGGATACATCAGCGACACTTGTGATATTGATGTAGGAACAACTCCTATCTGTAGATGTACTAGGCGCATTATAAATAACTTTAAGGGTGATTTTTTTTTTTAGCAGTAGATTGTCATGTACGTCGTTGCACCTATGGCATCATGTTATGCTCACGAAATAAATCAGAGACGTTCACGCTATTTTAGGAGCACTTTACTTTCGAGCAGTTGTTGCAACGCTCTTATATGTAAGGTCCATGTTTTAACATACTTAACAGTAGGAAGATAATAATTATTTTACAGAAATTTGCCACTTAACCTGCATATGCTTTTGTTCTGTTATATTTAATTATCGTTCATCATTGGTGTAAATATGTTCTTGTATGGCGATATCTAGGTATTATTTCCGACAAAATTACTCGATGTTTCAAGAACACACAATTATGCACCAGTTACATAACCACTAACAATATACGATTATTCACATACCATTTAAATCAGAACGCTTTCCGCAGTCAGGAATCTACAAAACTGACTGTGAAAAATGCCCAGAATTTTATATTGGACAAACAGGAAGAAAAGGTAGTACACGATTTAAAGAACACACGACAGTAAGCGGCAATAAACCATTTGCTGCACACTTAAGACACCAACCACAAAATACGTAATATAGATGGATCACTTCAAATATTACGTAACTTGGAGAAAAGAAAAATCATGGATGCAATGGGAGAAATAGAAATTTACATCCGTATAAAAGATCATTCAGTCAGAGTTTTAAATGAGCAAAAAGATGTGCGAAATGGGAAATTCCTAGACATCTTTCTACCATATGAATGGTGGGCTCCATATGGTTCCCAAGTCGTGCAGCGACCGTAAACCATAAAATTACCAAATACGCAGCAACCAGTCGCAAAATCATGTTTTATTTATTCACTTTTGCAAATCGATTTCAACTGATTAACAGCCATCACCGGTGCTTTCAACCAATATGTGCCCTGTGTAGTAATACTGTCTTAAGCAGAGGTCAAACATAAAGTTGCTCTGCTTAAGACAGTATTATTACTCAGGTCACATATTGGTTGAAAGCACCGATGATGGCTGTTAATCAGTTGAAATCGATTTGCAAAAGTGAATAAATAAAACACGATTTTGCGATTGGTTGCTGCATACTCGGTAATTTTAACTTTCTACCAGTGCTGCGGCGAAGCATTGCAGAAGGATAGAATGTAAAATTATCGCTACCCTCATTAATAAATATGACTGCAATGTGAAACATCACAAAGCCATAAAGTTTTTAGTCGACTCTCGTAGTTCTCAGTGCCGTTTCATTAGAGTAATGTGAAGATTTCATATATAAGATCTTTATACCAACTATTCAAAAATGACATGTTCCCACAGTAACAGACCAAATATTTACAAGTTACTTTAAAGAAATTACAGTCATATTTACACCAATGATGAACGATAATTTAATATAACACAAAAGCATATGCAGGTTAAGTAGCAAATTTCTGTAAAATAATTATATTATTTGTACTGTTAAGTACGTTAAAACAAGAGCCTTACATATAAGAGCTTTCCAATAACTGATCGAAAGTAACGTGCTCCTAAAATAGCGTGAACATCTCTGATTTATTTTATGAGCATATCATGATGTGGTAGGAGCAACGACGTACATGACACAATCTACTTCTAAAAAAAATCACCGATAACGTTAGTTATAATGCGCCTAGTATATCTATCGATATGACTTGTTCCTACATCAAAATCACAAGTGCCACTAATGTATCCAATGTATGATGCTTCCATTTTAGATACTTGAGAATGACCTAATGCCGAAATTGTACAATCGTACATAAAATAAAGAAAATGGCAGCAGAAGGCTTCAAGAAAAGTTTCAAAAAATTCATCGCAGCTGCGGACCCTATCGCATTGAAAATAATGGACTGCTCACCTTAACAATCAGAAACCAAGTGAACGCTGCATTGAAGCATGCGGTTTCACATAATAGCACTGCGACGCTCAGAACACCAAGCTTACCCGCAGGCATTTCTGTTTGACTTTAAATTATAAGTAATTTATTGGACCTTCGGCCTGTTATATTATCTCAGTATACGAGACAAAGCGTCCAAAATTTATGACGTGAGATCAGATCACCGAAATTGCGCGTTGTTGGGCTTGGCTAGCAGTTGGCTGCGTGACTATCCGCCGTTGGCAAACGGGGTTGCACGCAGCCCTTGTGAGGCCAATTGAGGAGGTACTAGACCAGGGCTTAACGACTGGCCGGCTTTGAGCGCGAGCACTCGCGTGTGCTCAGGCACGTGCTCGCGAGCAGGTGCAAGGTCGCGGAGTAGGGAGGGAGGGGAGGGAGGGGAAATGCGCGCGCACGTTTCAATGTGACCTCGCGTTCTTAGCAGATTTAACTAGCCATCTGAATGCTTTGAACATTTTACTACAAGGTAAAGATCTGCTAATTATTCATTTCATAGATCGAATACGTGCTTTTAAAATGAAATTGACACTTTGGGTGAGTCAGCTGGAAACAGGAAATCTAGCTCATTTTCCTAAATTATCATCCATGCAAGATTTTCACAAAGACTGTGAACGTTATTAAAATAGTTTAGTTGCCCTTAAGGAAGAATTTGATCAACGCTTTCAAGATCCGACAGCACTAGACAGTGATTTTGATCTGTTCTCCTCTCCATATTCAGCGAATATTGAAGAGATTCGTCCTGAGCTGGAACTAGAAATTATTGACCTGAAGTGTGACAGAGAATACAAAGACAAATTTCAGAACAAGAAAAAAATTTGGAATTCTACAGACACTTCCCTCAGGATAGATTTCCTCGTTTGCACAAACTGGCGGCTACAATAATATCAATGCACGCTGCGCCTACAATGCACAATAACAATTACTCCGAACGCAGACGCAATGGTAAAGGGCAAAAAGTACAAGATAACCGAGAATCCCACACTTCAGTGACACCTTTTATTGTTCACAAATTAATACGAATGTAAAGGCATACACTAAGCTAATAAAATTATGTGGCACGTATACATTCTCCTTTATTTGTTTCATTTGTCGCAGTAACAATTCGTGAGTGATATCCCTGCAGGTGGGCGCGGATTTACATTGACTGGCGGCAGCTGTTGTGTGCCCCACGTGACTCTCCCCACTCTCCGCTCTGGTCCGGTAGTGGGGGTAGCGTGCTCGCGCTGCTCCGTGCTCGCGCCTTGCTGCTCACAGCTTGCTCCGCGAGCACGTATGTTGTGAAGCCCTGTACTACACTGAGAAGTGGGGGCTCCAGTCACGAAGATTTGACAGCGGGCGGGAGAGCGGCGTGCTGCTCTTACGGGCCTTCATATTCGCATCCAATGATGCCTCGAGTCTGAGGGTGAGACGGCGGTCGGAGGGGTACAGTTGAGTCTTCAGAGACCTCTTGGGTCGGTGTTTACAGTAATGGTATAAAGTAATAAGAACCTTCTAAGTCCTTGTCAGTCAACTGTGTGACAGTGACGCTATATTACCTGTACATATAGTTGTAAAACAGTCATGACGTAAGAGAGCGAGTTCACAAATGTTCTGTGGCACACACAGTAGACGACACACGGTCCTTGTTTGCGGGTTTGGTCGATGTTGCACAACGGCAACTTCTTGGGACAGGAAGTGAGAGTGTCAAACTCGACAAGATGTCGTGAGGAGGTGGATCTCACTCACTAGACACGCGTTCCTCTGGCACTCCTGTCCGTAGCTCATGGTCTAATGGCTAGCGTTGCTGCCTCTGGATCACTGGGTCCCGGGTTCGATTTCCGGCTGGGTTGGGGATTTTCTTCGCCTGGGGACTGGGTGTTTATGTTGCCCTCAAAATTTCATTATTGTTGATTAAAGTGGTGAGATTGGACTAAGTAAAGATTGGGCATTTGTACGGGCGCAGATAACCGCGGAATTGAGCGCCCCACAAACCCATCGTCGTCATTAGTTAGGTTTAAGTAGTTCTAAGTTCTAGGGGACTGATGACCAGAGATGTTGAGTCCCATAGTGCTCAGAGCCATTTCTTATTGAAACGTCCGCTTGGAAAAATTTAAAAATGACTGTACTGGAAAACCTCTTACGTTATTTGATTTTCAAACAGCTAAGCAAAACTCAACGTACTCAGGCAGCTGTCTCTTTACTCATTCTGATGATCACTAAACTGACACACAATATTTTATAGCGCAACGCAATCTGACTTTCATTAATCCCTACAAAAGAATGGTCCTGACTAACTTTCATGAATCACTTACCTCACAAAAATCTTCGTTACTCGAACTCATCTGGCTCTCCTAGGCGGCCAGTAGAAGGGAACAGGCCTGGCGTTCGACCGCCCGTCGTACGAGAGCCTCTGCCCGAAAGGTCTTCCAGGTTAATCGTTAACTTCATCGATTAATGACTACTGATCAATAGTGTTTTATGACGCTTAGTGGAAAAACCACACTGCGATCCGGAAACACCCCCGCCGCGCCAAACTCTGCAGACACCCCGCACAATTGGAGTTTTCCCATCCCCACTGCAGCATTCGTTTGCAGTGCGCAGGTAAACTCTTCGTGCGCAGCAAAGCACTGGCGCAATTTTATTTCCGATTTCTCCTTATATCAACGGAATCTTGTGCGCTTTTATCATCACAGTTTGTTTGTGTGTAATTCATCATTGGTATAAGCAGTTTTGCAGTGTTTATAAATTATTTCCCACGAGCAGTTCAATCCTGCAAGGAGGATTGAACCGATGTCCTCTATTCAGAACGTCTCAGCAGGTAATACATTGATTGACGTGAGCAGTTACTCTTGCTGAGCAGTGTTAAGTGACATTAATTTGGTCCGCGAGTACCATCAGTTTATCTAAATGACGCACAGAGACAGTCCTGAAAATGCTTAGTGAGTCGTGTGCTGTTAAGATTCTCAATATGAGCGGGACGTACGTGTCCCACGATAGGCTATTGTCAGAGAACTTGCTGCTTATTAATGCTACGTGTCAGTGTCCCGCTGGTAGAGGGAACTCCACTGATGATTAGCAAATGTCTTACGATTACAGACTCCACCTGTGTGTTGCGCTGTTCCCAAGTATCTTTGTAAACCCTCGTGTCCGTGTCGTCACATCGAATTAGTTCGTACCTGCAGAAAGGCAACCCGGTTACCAGATCACTGCCTGCGCGCCTTCCCGGACACAACTTGCTTCCACGAATTGGCGCTGGCTGCATCACAAACGAAGCCCATAGTGAGCAACGGTAGTGAGAGCTACAAACTTGCAGAGGGGCTCTCTCCACTGATGAGTCTGTTTCCAGTATGTCTTGTAGGTATCCCCTCCTGAAACGCTTAAAGGTATTTACGAATAATCCTGTATGCCCTCCTCGCCCTCCCCTACCCCTCCGATCCCCTTGGAAAACGAAACTGCGAGAAATACTCTTTACATATTGTTACTTCTGACTAAGGCATTATTTAATTAAAAAGCTATACTTTGTTTTTGGAATAGAATTGGTAGTCATAGTGTTTATTGATCTTCGGCTGAGACCAATCGGGGTGGTTGGGTGAGCATACACAAGGATACTTCCCACAAACAAATGGTTCAAATGGCTCTGAGTACTATGCGACTTAACTTCTGAGGTCATCAGTCGCCTAGAACTTAGAACTAATTAAACCTAACTAACCGAAGGACATTACACACATCCATGCCCGAGGCAGGATTCGAACATGCGACCGTAGCGGTCGCTCGGTTCATGACTGTAGCTCCTAGAACCGCACGGCCACGCCAGCCGGCTCCCAGAAACGAACTTACAAAATTTCCATCATTAGTTATCAGGCATCTGCCATGGAATGAGTTTTTTCTTTCTTTTAACAAATTCAGTGCTTTTAAAAAGTGGGAGCCCAGTCTATTGCTACTCCTAGATATTTCAGTGTCACAGATCTATAGTTCGATAGTTTAGCACATTACTTGCAGCTATCCATGGTCTTGCTTATCTCAGATGAAAAGAGCAAACGAGTGCAATAGCGGGGTGCGCTTCGTTTTATTAGTACTGTAATGGCGTGAGAGAGAGGGGGATTGCTAAATTGCAGTAGGCAGATTTCTATCCACTTTTTCATATTATCAAAACATACGACACTTCAGGAACGCCGACCAGAGTGGCCGAGCGGTTCTAAGCGCTTCAGTCTGGAACCGCGCGACCGCTACGGTCGCAGGTTCGAATCCTGCCTCGGGCATGTATGTGTGTGATGTCCTTAGGTTAGTTAGGTTTAAGTAGTTGTAAGTTCTAGGGGACTGATGACCTCAGCAGTTAAGTCCCATAGTGCTCAGAGCCACTTCAGGAACGCTGACAAGCTGGCTTCTACCAAAACTGGACCGCGTGGAAGTCTTTGGGCAGACTGAGGACTGGAGTGACCAGTTGAGAAGCCAACGCGGCGAAATTGGCCCTCGCGAGTCCCGACAACACGCAGGACAAGGGCGGGGCAGACCGAATCAGGCAGTACGCTCTCCTCCGGCTTTCAGCTCCTGGCTGCCCTCTTGCTTGTGCCTGTGTTTCAGGCAGTGCTGTATGCTATCTTCGTTGTACAGTACAAGTGTTTCAGTGAACTGTTTGTATTACACTGTAGTATTTAGCGAGAAAACCCGCCATCAGATACATGGCAAGCCTCGTGAACTGGGTACAAGTAGAGATAGTTAATCTCTACATGAAACCAACAATAGTTAATGACTTCTTAAAAGACATGTTGTACGCTATAAGATGCATGTAAAACTGTATAGTTTCCACATCGGTATTCAGGCATATAGCCCATCGTTAGTGGCATATATGAGTATTGTGTCCATCTTTGTCATCATACGACATGTGTGTCAAATACGAAATTTTTTATGTTGTGATGTGGATTTCTGTGGTGCACAGGTTGTCGTGTGTAAATGATTGCTGTCAAACGGTAGACGCCCATGCTTAAGTACGAAACAATTCCTATGTGATAGCCTATTCGCTAGTAGCTTAACGTGTACGGTAGAAGTTTTGTAACCGCCAAGTGACTGGTTCGAATGTCACTAGGATTTTTTTTTACTTTCGTTTAAACTCCATATACATTCTTAAGATAAAAAAGGTTGCACAGCGGAATAGTTAGGCAAATTGGCCACAAGATAATATTCACACTGGTATCGGTGGAATATGGAGACTAATAATACTTGGCGGCCGATTGATGGATAAATGTATGGTGACGCTGCAGCGTAGTTTCACCGTGCAGTTTGCAAGGATAGTAAACAGGGGATATGTCGGTACCAGGGCATAAATTATTTGCCAATTTTATTCAGTGTACTCAGTTGGACAGTAACTGTGCCTCAGAGACAGGCGCGTGAACTATGTACGCACATGTCAGCATTTGGAGAGTACGTGTAGTTGGGCTCAAAGAAACCGGTTGAAGTAATCGGCGAACTGCTGGACTTTTGAATAGGAGCGATGCCACTATTCGACGATGTTGGCAGGAGTGGGTCAGTCATGGCCGAACACAATTTCAAGAAGAGAGCGATCGAGCTAGAGAGATGGCAGAACGTGAGGACCGAGCAATCGCTAGAGATTCACTCAGAGGCCCGGATTAACGGCTATCACCGACCCGACGTGGAGCTGGTGCTCCAGTGACGACAATGACCATTAACACACAGCTCACAGAAAGGGGTCTGAGCTCACGGCGCCTCTTACGCTGACTACCTTGGATCTCTGTACACCAACAAGCCCGCTTCTGGTCCTGTCGGGCACATTCGGCATGGAATCTAACTAACTGGAGTAGAATTGTCTTTACTGATGAGTTCCCCTTCGAAGTGAGCCCTGATGACCAGCGAAGATGTGTCTGGAGATGTTCCGGACAGGGGTGGCATACCAACCTGACTGTCGCCCCCCCCCCCCCCCCCTCCACAATATCGCTCAACGACCAGAAGTGGTGATGGTCTGGAGTACCATTTCATTCAAAGAATTATGAAGTGGTTCTCAGGGAAAGGACTCATCCTAAATTTAAAAAAAAGGACACACGCTGTATTCAGTTCTGTACAAGAAATAGTCATTCCAAATATTGATGCAATGCATGAGCAAGAGTCAGTAAATAAGGTAAAACGTTCGAAATTTTTAGATATACGTATTGATGAAAACTTGAACTGAAAGAAGCATATTACTGAGCTCTTTCTATAATTGCTAAACTTAGAAATAATTGAAATTCGACATCAACAGTACATTAAAATATTAGAAGAAAAGCGATGCCCATACCTACAACACTAGCGGGAAAAATAGCCTTATTGAAACTGTCTGTGGCTTAGAAAATAGTTCAATATGGAGCAACAAAAATGTTTCCTCATTTGCCCAGTACCATAAAATTCCTTTCCACATCATTTCTACAAAAGAATCGTTTGATGTATGAAACAACTGACCAATAATGACTAACTTAGGTGTGCTAGCCCGTCTGGCTGTGTGTTGTTTTCTTGCCGCGACAGGATTTTCGACGCTGTCCTGTAGTCACCACTGATGAAAACCTACACAGAACAACGCCGAAACAGCGTCTTCCATTTTGTCTCTGTCGCTTCCTCTTACTGCCCTTATCGAGCAACAGAAAATGATCGTCCAGCGCTTTAGAAACAGGAGACAGTGGTGAACTACCAAGGCACTTCTGTTTCTCCTCACTAGTGCAACATAAACATCACAGTAGTGGTCTTTGGCAACACCTACCCCAATTCTCACGTCGATCCTCCGCACTTGGTCCTACATATCTTAATGACAACAGTGCTAGACCTTTCCTCCGTGCACAAACAGCTATCTGGTGGCCTGGTCAGACTATCTTCAGATTTACGTGACAGAGATTTTAATAGACGCTGAAGAACCTTTTAGCACACTCATAGCACAGTGATACGTCGCCGATGTGGTACTTCCCGCTTTGTTGCCCTTCATGGCGAGCCTGCGCACAGTGAGTGTTTCTATGCTTGTCTTCGTGCTTGCCGAATCCCACCTTGGCCAGCAAGGTCGCCGGATCTCTTCCCAACTGAGAACGTTTGGACCCTCGAACTAGCTCGGGATTTTGACGCCGACGCGCCAGTTGGACAGAACTTGGCACGATATCCCTCAGGAGGACATCGAACAACTAAATAAATTACTGCCAAACTGAATAACAGCTTACATAAGGGCCAGAGGAGGAGCATTGCGTTATTGACTTTGCTGAGTTTGTCAACCTCTTTCTCCTGAATAAATCACACAATTTTTCTGAAACTGTAATCATTTGTTGTCTGTACATCTACATCACACGTACCGAGTTCCCTCCCATTTGGATAATCCCTTCGTGGTGCGTCATCTTATTTTGTTTTAGAGTGAATATTAACAAATGTAAACCCTAATCAACGAGTATTGACATGAAGTTTTTAATAAAAGTAGCGTTTTTATCTTTAAATCCTGGTTGTATGAGAATACATTTGTTTGATACAGACATACGGTACGACAGTTAGATTAGAAAATGGAGCGATGAGCGAGTAACAGTGAACGAGTCCCAAACAAGGACTGGTCACCAGTGAACTATTTCCCACACACGAAAGAATTTGCCGCCTCTATAGTTCCCACTACTGCGCAGGACTTTCTCCTGCGGGACGCCATCGGCCGCGGCGGCGCCTGAGGCGGGGTCTGTGCTTTCACCGCTGCTCCGTCTCGCCGTTTCCGCAAGGATTGCCTTGGGAAGGGCTCTCAGCTGCCGTGTGTACAGAGTGGCAACAGGTGGAGCTTGGTACCAAAGAAAGTGCACGTGCTACGCTGCCCTGCGAATTGACAGGCCGTCTGGATGGTAAGCGGCTGCGGTGGAGAAGCGTATCCATCCGGCGTTGGGGTTGTGGTGACCGACACAACAGCTGATGAGCTGATGAGTCAAAACATCGACAACTGCCCACGACAGGATGGAATACAGTCTAGTTCATTTGCGGGCACGTGATGCGGCAAGGATAGTATAACAGGACCAGAGACGATCATTCTAGCTGTGATATGGACGCAAATGAAAAATCCACTGATGTAACTACCTTTGACAAAAGGCAGATTGTTATCGCCCGACTCCAGGGAACGAGCAACTCAGAAACCTAGAAGTTGCTCGGCTGTTGGCATGTCGCTATCGTGAGCGTCTATGGAAAGTGACTGGAAGAGGGTGTAAGCACGATTAGGCGACAATGTATTGGACGTTCCTACCCTGTAAAGCACGGAAGGCAGCGATCTGTGGCTTATGTGACGACAGAATGTAGTATTGGGAAGGCGCTAGTGTTTCGTAGTATACAGGGTGTTACAAAAAGGTACGGCCAAACTGTCAGGACACATTCCTCACACACAAATGAAGAAAAGATGTTATGTGGACATGTGTCCGGAAACGCTTAATTTCCATGTTAGAGCTCATTTTAGTTTCGTCAGTATGTACTGTACATCCTCGATTCACCGCCAGTTGGCCCAATTGAAGGAAGGTAATGTTGACTTCGGTGCTTGTGTTGACATGCGACTCATTGCTCCACACTACTAGCATCAAGCACATCAGTACGTAGCATCAACAGGTTAGTGCTCATCACGAACGTGGTTTTGCAGTCAGTGCAATGTTTACAAATGCGGAGTTGGCAGATGCCCATTTGATGTATGGATTAGCACGGGGCAATAGCCGTGGCGCGGTGCGTTTGTATCGAGACAGATTTCCAGAACGAAGGTGTCCCGACAGGAAGACGTTCGAAGCAATTGATCGGCGTCTTAGGGAGCACGGAACATTCCAGCCTATGACTAGCGACTGGGGAAGACCTAGAACGACTAGGACACCTGCAATGGACGAGGCAATTCTTCGTGCAGTTGACGATAACCCTAATGTCAACGTCAGAGAAGTTGCAGCTGTAACGTTGACCACGTCACTGTACGGAGAGTGCTACGGGAGAACCAGTTGTTTCAGTATCATGTACAGCGTGTGCAGGCACTATCAGCAGCTGATTGGCCTCCACGGGTACACTTCTGCGAATGGTGCATCCAACAATGTGTCAATCCTCATTTCAGTGCAAATGTTCTCTTTACGGATGAGGCTTCATTCCAACGTGATCAAATTGTAAATTTTCACTATCAACATGTGTGGGCTGACGAGAAGCCGCACGCAATTGTGCAACCACGTCATCAACACAGATTTTCTGTGAACGTTTTGGCAAACATTGTTGTTGATGTCTTGATTGGGCCCCATGTTCTTCCACCTACGCTCAATGGAGCACGTTATCATGATTTCATACGGGATACTCTACCTGTGCTGCTAGAACATGTGCCTTTACAAGTACGACACAACATGTGGTTCATGCACAATGGAGCTCCTGCACATTTCAGTCGAAGTGTTCGTACGCTTCTCAACAACAGATTCGGTGACCGATGGATTGGTAGAGGCGGACCAATTCCATTGCCTCCACGCTCTCCTGACCTCAACCCTCTTGACTTTCATTTATGGGGGCATTTGAAAGCTCTTGTCTAAGCAACCCCGGTACCAAATGTAGAGACTCTTCGTGCTCGTATTGTGGACGGCTGTGATACAATACGCCATTCTCCAGGGCTGCATCAGCGCATCAGGGATTCCATGCGATGGAGGGTGGATGCATGTATCCTCGCTAACGGAGGACATTTTGAACATTTTGTGTAACAAAGTGTTTGAAGTCACGCTGGTACGTTCTGTTGCTGTGTGTTTCCATTCCATGATTAATGTGAGTTGAAGAGAAGTAATAAAATGAGCTCTAACATGGAAAGTAAGCGTTTCCGGACACATGTCCACACAACATATTTTCTTTCTTTGCGTGTGAGGAATGTTTCCTGAAAGTTTGGCCGTACCTTTTTGTAACATCCTGTATTGTCCAACGGATAAACGAGCTGAATTAGAGGCTTCACGGAAGACAACACTCATTTTGTTTCCATGCCGAGCCAACAGCATGTCAGTTACGGTTGCGGTGGGCGTTGGATAATCGACATTGGACCGTGGATCAATGGGAAATTTTTCACGTGGACGGAAAAATCACGTTTCTTAATTCACCAGATCTGTGGTCGTGTCTGGATACGCCGTTTTCCACGCGAATGGCTCCTCGAAACACCCACCGCACTGCGCCACGGACACAGACTGGTGTGGACAGTGCTGTCCTGTGCGTGACAGCCATCTGGGCTTCCGTGGGACAGACAGACTGGACTTCATCAGGACTTGCCCTGTCACTCCCTGATTACCGTGGAACATTAGTAGGATTGACCTATTGTGCCTCCTCAGTTCTGAAAAAGTCAAGAAAAGCGTAATCTTCTGCAGTTGATTCAGCTAGACTGCCCTTCTCAGGATTTTGTCTTTGTAGTATCCTCATCGTCACTGTAGAGCCTTGTACCGCAAGGAAGCAAAGGAGAGGATGTTGATATGGGTGGCCGGTAGGTTCTTTCTACAACACAAATGCTTTCACGGATTAACGTGATTCTTAATTTACAAGACCATTTCTTAACTTGAATAGAGTCCATGTGTTGTGGTACAGGCTCATCAGTAATAGTCCTATTGCAGACAATATCGATAATCCTGCTATTACAAACTTGCAGCGAGCGTGAGAACGTTTGGTCATCGTGTTTCCGCATCACCATCAGCCGGCCGGGGTGGCCGACCGCTACGGTCGCAGGTTCGAATCCTGCCTCTGGCAGGGATGTGTGTGATGTCCTTAGGTTAGTTAGGTTTAAGTAGTTCTAAGTTATAGGGGACTGATGACCTTAGATGTCAAGTCCCATAGTGCTCAGAGCCATTTGAACCATTTTCCGCATCATCAACCATCAACCGCGCCGCGACGGTTACGCGCACGTTCGTACTAGTGAGAACTGAGAACTGAAAATTTAATTGTATGAACAGTGTTATATTATTATTAGTGTCAAGGAGGACTGTACCAGATATCTGTGTATGCGTGACGAGCGCAAGAACTTTCATTCGAGCATTCGGCTTCCGCATCATCAGTCACCCCAGTCGTGTCGGTTACGCGTATGTTCGTCCAAGTGATATTGTGAACAGATAATCTAGAAGTTGGCATCAAAACTTACGGCTTAGAGCGTAAACTAAACAGTGCAACCTGCTATTTTTCTTATCTTCTCAGAATATAGTTGTCCTCAGCATATGTAGGACAGTGCTGCGTTTGATACTGAGTGGCTCCCCTAAATCCACTTGCATATTTAGATACATTATTTCAGGCAAGCCAGCAGCAGTGTGGAGCAGAACAATACGACCGCCGCGGAAGTATCAGGTACGTGGAGTGAAAAGGGCGCACGGTCGAGACGAGAAACCAGTTTAAGGGATCTCCCACCATTTGTACCCCTGGGCGTGTTACAAGGAGGATGCTTCTAAACTGACGTTGATGTCTTGACCAGCAAAGTCATCTGATTTCAACCCGACAGAACACATCTGGGACGCTATCTGGCGCCACTTCTGCGCCAATAAACCACTGATCCAGTTTACGGCAACTGCGTTAATTGTGCGTTTACATCTGGTGCTACATGCCTCCAGAAAGCTGACAGGGACTTGGCCTATCCTTTCCACGCTAAATGGCACTTTCATTGTGTTACAAAGGTGGGCTAGCGCGCTATTAATCAGGTGGTCGCAGTGTTTTAGCTCATAGGTGCAGTTTTGTACTAAGTGTTCTCGGTGCGCGCGTCGCAGTCCTTCCCCAGTCAGAGGTTGTGCTAAGTGCCAATGACCTCCTCATCGGCGGGACGTTAAATCCCAGCCTTCCTTTCTTTTCAGAGGTTGGAGACACTGCAGCTCCAATACGAGCGCGCTTAGTAAAACACAGCAGCCTTTGAGAGTTGAGGACATCACTTATCCCGACCACCTCGCGGAAAAAATCGCGCAGTGGCTTGCGGACTGCAGCTGTAGCCGCAAACCGTTAGCCCTTTTCCGCCAAAAGCTGCCTCTTCTGCGGAGTTCCATACGCTTCCCGAAACTGCAGGCGTTTTACCGTCAAAAGGTCCGCGCGTTTTCCCGCCGAGTGAACAGTTGTTGGCCGGCGGTGTGTGAGAGAAGAGCGGTGAACCGCTTCAAAGGACAGCTGGGAGCGCGGAGCGTGTAGCGTGTCAGCCGCTACAGATTCCGGCGCAGCGCCAGTAAAGCGTGCAGCCGTGTAGCGGCTAGGCTGGCTGGTAGGTAGGTAGGTAGGTAGGTAGGAGACCATTTGAACCATTCTACACTGAAGCGCCAGAGAAACTGGTATAGGCATGCGTATTCAAATACAGAGATATATGAAGAGGTAGAATACGGCGCTGCGATTGCCAACGCCTATACAAGACAACAAGTGTCTGGCGCAGTTGCTAGATCGTTTACTGCTGCTATAATGACAGATTATCATGATTGAAGTTAATTTGAAAGTGGTGTTATAGCTGGCGCACTAGCGATGGGACACAGCATATCCGAGGTAGCGATGAAGTGGGGATTTACCCGTTTGACCATTTCACGAGTGTATCGTGAATATCAGGACTCCATTAAAAAAATCAAATTTCCAACATCGCTGTGGGCGGATAAAGATCCTGCAAGAATGGAACCAATGAGGCCTGAAGAGAAACCTTCAACGTGACCGAAGTGCAACCCTTCCGCAAATTGCTGCAGATTTCAGTGCTGTGCTATCAACAAGTGTATACGTGCGGACCATTCAACAAAATACCATCGATATGGGCTTTCGGATCCGAAGGTCAACTCGCATACCCTTGATGACTGCACGACACAGACCTTTACTCTTCGCTGTCAACACCGACATTGGACTGTTGATGACTGGAAACATGTTGCCTGGTCGGACGAGTCACGTTCCAAATTGTATTGGGCGAATGGACGTGTAAGTGTATGGAGACAACCTCATGATTCCATAGACCCTGCATAGCAGCAGGAGACTTCATGCTGGTGGAGACTCAGTAATGGTGTGGTGCTTGTACAGTTGGCGTGATATGGGACCCCTGATAGATCTAAATACAACTCACAGGTGACACGTACGTAATCATCCTTTCTGATGACCTGCATCCATTCATGTCCATTGTGCATTCCGTCGGACGCGGGTAATTCCAGCAGGACAATGCAACACCCGACACTTCCAGAATTGATACAGAGTGGCACAAGGAAGACTCTTTTGAGTTTAAACATTTCCGCTGGCCACCAAAATTCCCATTACTGAGCACATATGGGATGCAATGAGCTGTTCAGAAGAGATCTCCAGCCCCCCCCCCCCTACTTACTCTTACAGATTTATGGACAGCCCTGCAGGATTCATGGCGTCAGTTCCCTCCAGCAGTACTTCAGACAATAGTAGAGTCCATCCAACTTGGTGGTGCGGCACTTCTGCGTGCTCGCTGGGCTATATTGGAAACAGTAACGGTCCTATTACACTTCCTTGGGCTACTTCGAAAATTACCTTTACATCTGTCGATTTTGTTCGGTTAACGGCGACGTGATGAGTTCTTTCTGCAGGGAAGTCTTGGTCCGGCAGGTGGCAAGTTCGTATTTTTTATTTGTTTTATTTTTTCACTGAACGGCACCGTGGGACTGCGTCAAATCAAACCGACGGCAGCATGTGAACGCTGTCTTCGTTGCAAGTATGAAATGATGGATCCATCGCGCGTAATGACGCGACATCGGAAATCGTTGCGTTTCACGGAGTAATGAGGAAATGATTGCCTTGCACGGAGTATCGCTCAAGGAAGTCGAGGACGCCATAAATCATGAGCGTTTGCCTGCAGGCGACAGTGATCGCGGAACATATCGCAAGAAGAATTCCGGATATTGCAGACGATTTCAGACTATGGAATCGACACTAGCTAGTGAGGTGCTCATCAGCTGAGCAGTGTTCGCGATAATCAGTCTGCTTTTGCTGGGAATCATTTGCTCGACTGCCTGGACACTGTCGTCTGTGATGATAGACGTCGATGACATTACTTTCCAATAAGCGTCACCACCGTCTCTGCAGCTTTCATCAAGTACCAGGTGTAGAAGTACGAAACCGGAATTTCCCTATAGATGGCGCTAGCGGTCCGTGTAGGGCCCGTGAGACCGTGTGTGCAGTGCCATCTGCTTCCTGTAACGGCTGACGACGAATGTCAACACACCCAAGTTCCATACATCGGTATCTGTTTCAAACCCGTAAACATCTCAAGTCTTGTGCCTACGAACTACGACTTGCGGACAGCATTGGTTTCCTATTATCATTTGAAGAAAACTGTATCGAATGCTTGTCGAAGCTTTCGGCGAACATGCTCTTGGAAAAACAGAGTGTTTAGAGTGGATCAAAGAACTCAAAAGTGGTGATTCTGGCGTGAGAAACGACGAGCGCGGTAAATCACTGAAAAAGTTCGAAGACTACGAATTACAGGCCTTATTGGATGAAGGTGATTCTCAAACTCAACAGGAACTCGCGGAATAACTGAATGTGACGCAGAAAGCCGTTGCTCTTCGATTGAAAGCTATGGGAAAGATGCAGAAAGTGGGAAAATGGGTTCCGCATAACTGAATGAAAGACAGCAAGCAAATCGGAAGACCACTTGAGAAATGCTGCTCGCCAGATACAAAAGAAAGTAGTTTCTGCATCGAATAGTGACAGGCGGTGAAAAATGGATATATTCTGAGAATCCTCAGCGTCGCAAATCACGGGTGAATTCACACAAAACAGCGACATTCACTGCAAGACCAAATCGCTTCGGAAAGAAGACAACGCTCTGTGTTTGGTGGGATCAGAAAGGTGTGTCATCCATCATCAGCTGCTAAAACCTGCTGAAACAGTTAACACTGATCGCTACCAAGAGCAAATGATCGATTTAAATCGCGCAATACGTGAAAAACGACCGGAATATGGAAAAAGGCAAACGCAAAATCACATTGCTCCATGATAACACCCCATCACACACAGCAAAACGAGTCAGGGAAACGATCGAGGCGTTCAGTTGGGAAATACTAGGCATGCGGCTTATTCCCCAGGCTTGGCTCCGTCCGATTATCATGTATTGGCATTACTGGGATACGCTCTTGCTGAACAACGCTCCAATTCGTATGAACACGAACGAAAATGACTCGCTGACTTGTTCGCTTCAAAAGAAGACCTTTTTTTTTGCGTGGCATTCGCAGCCCGCAGGAGAGGTGCGAGAAATGTATAAATAGCAAGGGAGATTATTTTGAATGAAATATTGTTCATCAGTTTGAAACAACACATGTAATTTTTGCAACCAAATTCCGGTTTCATACTTCTATACTTGGTAGTTAGCACGGTTTCACTACGGCTGGACACGACATACACCGCCTGACTTTCACGGTGAACGTGTGTGCAGTTTAGACAACCATCGTTCTGTCCGGCGTAATTCGACACTGGAGAAAGTTTCCTGCAGCCGCGCCATTTCACTCCCATACTGTGATGCATCTGTTAGATGTACCGCTGTGGGACGACATTTGTAACTTACTTTCTGAGGTCTGTACGTATTTATAATTCTACGTTAGGTTTCGGTTCCTCTGAACCATCTTCAGATATGTAGAGATAAAAGAAATAAATTAACCATCGTCTTCATCAGCAGTCCTTAGATTGGATGCTAGCTCTCCATCTTGATCTGTTAGAAGCTTTTGCGTAGTTAGAGACGCCTGCGCTATGTATAGCTGGTTTTCAAAAATGTCAGTCCGTTCTTCCTCGGGATACCTTTCCTTGTGATGTTCCTTGTTGGAAATTTACAAGAAAATGGTAGTGTCGCATTACGTGACCAGTCCACTTGTGCCTTCTTCGCTCTGTTGTCTTCCTGAATGATCTTGTTACGCCAGTTCTTAGCAGGAAATTCCCGTCAGTGGTTTTGTATCCACGACAAATCCACAGCAGCTTACCTGATAGACGTACAGAGATTTCATTTGACTTTTGCGTATCGACCATGTTTCTGAGCCATACAGTGCCGTGCTCGAAATGCAGCTCTAGCCACCTTCTTCTTGATCTCAACGTTTCCTCTCTGAAACAAATATATTTCGGTAATTCATGAACATTGATTTTACTATTTTACTTTCTTATATATATTCTTTGCTTTTTTATGCCTGAAATTCTGTTATTTCGTAAATAATTGTGATAGCTTGTTTATTTTATTTCATCTAATTTTAATGTTAACTACTTCTGAGCACACGTGTGTTTGTGTCATTTGTGATAATTTCCATTTTGCACTCATAACTTAGTACTGTACACTTACCTCATCTAACGTAAGCATCTGTATTTTTTCTCAATTTATTCTGATACCTGTTCAGTTTTCTTTGCACTGCTTTATGTACGTTTTGTGAACACGTTGAATAATAATGGGCACAGATGTTACCTTGTCTAACGCGTTTAAGAATTCTCGCTTACGTTTACTATGGCTGTTCTTTACTACTTTTTAGAGTTTCCAGTCGTTTGTTCCAGTCGACAGTGTGCAGTGCCTTCCTGAGATGTCAGCTATGTAAATTTTTCCGTTGACCCTAAAGCTTCCTTCAATTACATTGCGAAAGAATGGGATAGCTTCTGTTGTAACCCTACCTCCTGGGAAGTCAGACTGGTTTTCAGCTATATTAGCTTACGTTTCCAATAAATTTCTTCTCGGTTTGGGACCGCTTTGTCAACTATAAAATTCGGACGTTTCGGCGACTATTGCAAGGCGCCTTCCACAGGGTGTATTGCTAACTGCTAAATGGGCGCTGATCTGATTACTTACATACTACGGAGGAGTGCTGTCATTGGATATGAGGGTGAGGAGGAAGGGTGTTAGGTGTTCTTTTATTGGTCTTTGCATTGCGTGTTGTCATTGGCGGAAAGAGGCGTTTTCCATTGGAGTTTCCTTTATTGCTTGCCATTGGTGGAAATCGGCGAGTAGGATACTGAGCGGCGACTGCATCGTAGCGCTGTTTACTGACTGCCTAGTGTCGACTAGGCCGCGTCATCACTCCCTTGTACCTTCCACCGCTGTGGCCTACCGCACGCCTGTTGCTTGTAAGAGCTGTCACTGCTGGCAGCCAAGACGCTGGAAGTCGGTACCCTTCTTCTGTATCCATGTTGTCGGGTCGCTTGGCCATTTCTATAGCCTTTCTGATCTTCCTCCTCAAGCTAAACGGCTGTTTCGCCAGTGAGCGGGCCTCTCGAAATTCAATCTTCATGCTGCACTGTTCCTGGTGTTCTGCCACCGCTGATTTGTTGTAATGTTTGAGGCGAATATCTCTCGTGTTCACATAACATTGTGCTTATTGGAGCCCAGTCTCACCAACATACATCAGTACACAAACATCTCAATCAGCAGCACAGCAAAATTCACTTTACCATGGATATAGAAAAGAACGGGTTATTACCTTTTCTCGACTTTGAGGTTTACCATAAGCCTGAGGGGAAGCTTGGGCATGGAGTTTATAAGAAGCCCACCAATACGGACAGGTACCTGCATGCATCCTCCGACCACCATTCTACGTCAAAGAAATTGACTCTGCAAATTTTAACTAAGAGAGCCTACAGGATCAGCGATGAACACAATCTCAAAGCTGAACTACAGAACCTCAGGTCCATTTTTGGAGCTAATAGCTAGGACATGAGGATGATACATAAAACTATGGCGCCGAAGGAGGAGGGCAATAGGGAAATGCAGAACGAATCACGAAACACTTTCTGCTATCATACGTACAAGGGTTTATTGAACGTCTGGGCAAAATTCCCCATCGGGCATATATTACGCCGATTTTTCGTAGCAATAACAAAATAAAAGACGTTCTGTGATCGACGAAAGATAGAATTGACAAGTTTGATGCCGCTAGGGGTTTATGAAATTGGGTGCGAATGTGTATGTAGGTGAGACTGGGCGTCCAATAAGCACAAGGTTATCTGAACACGAGAGATATATCCGCCTCAAACATTACAACAAATCAGCGGTGGCAGAACACCGGGAACAGTGCACCATGAAGATCGAAATTCTAGAGGCCCGCGTACGGGCTAAACAGCCGTTTAGCTTGAGGAGGAAGATCAGAGAGGCGATAGCAACGGCCCAGCGACCTGACATCATTAATAGAGAAGACGGGTACCGACTTCTAGCGTCTTGGCTACCAGCAGTGACAGCTCTTACAAGCAACAGGCGCGCGATAGGACACAGCGGGGGAGGGTACACAGAGTGCTGACGCGGCCAAGTAGACACTAGGTACAAAATTGTTGAGGCTTTCGTGGCCACTTGTTGACAAACTGCCTATTGGCTTCTGTCTCGGGTTCTTCGGCCGACGTTCATCTAATGATTTTTCTGACGTTTCGCCAGCACGAGTGGCTGGCATTGTCAAAGCTTCACCACCGGCAATGGAGGGTGAAGCTTTGACAATGCCAGCCACTCGTGCTGGCGAAACGTCAGAAAAATCATTAGATGAACGTCGGCCGAAGAACCCGAGACAGAAGCCAATAGGCAGTTTGTCAGACACTAGGTAGTCAGTAAACAGCGCTACGATGCAGTCGCCGCTCAGTTTCCTACTCGCCGATTTCCACCAATGGCAAGCAATAAAGGAAACTCCAATGGAGAACGCCTCTTTCCGCCAATGACAACACGCAATGCAAAGACCAATGAAAGAACACCTAACACCCGTCCTCCTCACCCTCATATCCAATGACAGCACTCCTCCGTAGTATATAAGTTTCTCCCGAATAGCCTGTCGTGGATATCCTTGCAGGAAAGGGCGACAGTAGTACGGTGCACTAACTGGTTTTTCCTTGTGGGAGGAAATTACGCAGAATCACTCCTTCATTGTCACAGGCTATGATGACCGTCACCTTGGCGGGAGAGGGACACCGACGAAATTTCTGCCTGCGCGGCGAACCTGAATCACGCCATTCTGCTGATTGGCGTTTCAGTTCTGGCTCATAGGCACTGGCGCAAAATTCATCTATGGCGATGATTCTCGCAAAGCATACTGTCCCTCTCCTCCTCGTAACGCGCTAGATGCGCACGACAAGTTCGGTATCGTGTCCACTTTCGCACTTCACTTAGTGCACGAGGCACCCAGTTTGCAGGAGCCTTGCGCGTGTGTAGCTAGTCGCTTAAAATCCCGTAGATTGTTGTCTTCCCAGTACCAGTACGGCGCTGTAATTCCTGCAGTGTCCGTCTGTAAGCACTGGGCAATCTAGATAGGAGTGGAATCCGTACGCATACTGACAGGCCTCTCGTGTGGGTGCACGTCGGACGCTGCAGCTCTGCCAAGCCTGGGAATGCATCTGCCATCCACCGAGCAACCGCTCGGTACGAAGGAGCAGCATTTTTACCTCTTCCACAGCCTCCTCGTGGCATTGTCGTGAGTTCCGACCGCGGTGAACTGCAGCACTTACGTGAGAGCACTGTTCAAGTCGGGTAACAGTCATCCTGAACGACTGCTCAACCCACACCGTTGTCTCTCATCACGCTTCCTTTCTGCTGCAAAGGACTGCCATCTGGCGTCGCGTCACGCTACAATGGATTCTTGGGCAGATTCCTGACGCCATGAAATGCTCGTAGTTCGTAGTGTACTATTGTGTACTGTTGCAGTTGACGGTAAACCACTTTTGCAACTACAAACTTTTTCTACTTTTTTTTCCTCGTGCCATATCTGTGTGTGTGTGTGTGTGTGTGTGTGTGTGTGTGTGTGTGTGTGTGTGTGTATGTGAGAGAGAGAGAGAGAGAGAGAGAGAGAGAGAGAGAGAGAGAGAGAGATTCATCTATCTCTCTACATTTATTATTTATTTATTTTCTGCCATTTACAAACGACTTGCCACCTTCATACTAAGACACGTCGTACTTTCACAATACGAAATTGTACATGTACAGAATGTGAAACTTGTATTATTTCTTATTTTTAGTAAGAATTATATTGCAGCTTTAAATACTTAGTCTTAGAAGTAATTAAGGAACGAAAATATTGACGACTTGTGAACAGAAGACAGGAATTCAAGAAGACGGAGAAGAGGTTATGTGATATTATAACTTAAGGACATATTATTAATTCGAAAAAAATTTTCCAGAGTAAAAGAGATTCTTGCATATAAGATGGGTAGATAATAAAAAACTATGAAATTTACAAAGTTTTGGAAAATCGAATTATAAACCATAACCATAGATCTCTCTGCAAATAATGTTTACACATGAACTAATTTCCATTTGCATATTTCGGAATTTTTTAATTCGTTACCATTTTCGAGACAAAGTATACATCGGAGTAACTGTTGGCATCGACGTAAAGTGTAATGATCAAACGAGAGAAATCTTAAGAAAAGCAGGACCGACGTTCATCGGAAGAATCTTAACAAAATGTAAATCATCCACGCAAGAAGTGCCTCGCAAGACATGTGTTCGGTCGATTCTACACTATTACTTAAGAGTCTGCGAACCGTACCAGGCTCGATAAAGAGAAGAGCATTCGACAACTGCAGTAACTAACCATTGTTGAAATGTTCAGTTCCTGGTACAACATGTGCTCTGTAACAAACCACGTACTCTTTCTTGTACTCTCG
This sequence comes from Schistocerca nitens, assembly GCF_023898315.1. Lineage (NCBI taxonomy): Eukaryota > Metazoa > Arthropoda > Insecta > Orthoptera > Acrididae > Schistocerca > Schistocerca nitens. The sequence goes on along the minus strand of NW_026045910.1, from coordinate 251,792 downwards.
TAAACATTAATCATATACTACTCGCCATTAAAATTGCTGCACCACGAAGACGACGTGCTACAGACGCGAAATTTTACCGACAGGAAGAAGAAGATGCTGTGATACGCAAATGATTAGCTTTTCAGAGCATTCACACAAGTTTGGCGCCGGTTGCGACACCTACAACGTGATGACATGATGAAAGTTTACAACCAATTTCTCATACACAAACAGTAGTTGGCCGGCGTTGCCTGGTGAAACGTTGTTGTGAAGCCTCGTGTAAGGAGGAGAAATGCGAAGAGCATCACGTTTCCAACTTTGATAAAGGTCGGATTGTAGCCTATCGCGATTGCGGTTTATCGTATCGCGACATTGCTGCTCGCGTTGGTCGAGATCCAATGACTGTTAGCAGAATATGGCATCGGTAGGTTCAGGAGGGTAATACGGAACGCCGTGCTGGATCCCAACGGCCTCGTATCACTAGCAGTCGAGATGACAGGCATCTTATCAGCTTGGCTGTAACGGATCGTGCAGCCAAGTCTCGATCCCTGAGTCAACAGATTGGGACGTTTGCAAGAAAACAACCACCTGCACGAACAGTTCGACGACGTTTGCAGCAGCATGGACTATCAGCTCGGAGACCATGACTGCGGTTACCCTTGACGCTGCGTCACGGACAAGAGCGCCTGCGAGGGTGTACTCAACGACGAACCTGGGTGCACGAATGGCAAAACGTCATTTTTCTCGGATGAATCCAGGTTCTGTTTACAGCATCATCATGGTCGCATCCGTGTTTGGCGACATCGCGGTGAACGCACATTGGAAGCGTGTATTCGTCATGTGATGGTATGAGGTGCCATTGGTTACACGTCTCGGTCACCTCTTGTTCGCATTGACGGCACTTTGTACAGTGGACGTTACATTTCAGATGTGTTACGACCCGTGGCTCTACCATTCATTCGATCCCTGCGAAAGTCTACATTTCAGCAGGATAATGCACGACTGCACATTGCAGGCCCTGTTCGGGCCTTTCTCGATACAGAAAATGTTCGACTGCTGCCCTGGCCAGCACATTCTCCAGATCTCTCACCAATTGAAAACGTCTGGTCAGTGGTGGCCGAGCAACTGGCTCGTCACAATACGCCAGTCACTACTCTTGATGAACTGTGGTATCGTGTTGAAGCTGCATGGGCAGCTGTACCTGTACACGCCATCCAAGCTCTTGGTTCAAATGGCTCTGAGCACTATGGGACTCAACTTCTGAGGTCATTAGTCCCCTAGAACTTAGAACTAGTTAAACCTAACTAACCTAAGGACATCACAAAGATCCATGCCCGAGGCAGGATTCGAACCTGCGACCGTAGCGGTCTTACGGTTCCAGACTGCAGCGCCTTTAACCGCACGGCCACTTCGGCTGGCCATCCAAGCTCTGTTTGACTTAATGCCCAGGCGTATTAAGGCCAGAGGTGGTTGTTCTGGGTATTGATTTCTCAGGATCTATGCACCCAAATTGCGTGAAAATGTAATCACATGTCAGTTCTAGTATAACATATTTGTCCAATGAATACCTGTTTATCATCTGCATTTCTTCTTGGTGTAGCAATTTTAATGGCCAGTAGTGTACTTTTCCTTTGACTGCAGCATTTAGGAGCACTTCAGAAACTACGTCATCGTTAGCGACCTGTATCGGTCAGGTCCGGCGGTGGCTAGGAACAGCTGTCAGTGGAGTGGGGCCGCACATCTGACAGCTGTGTAGCGCACAGTGCTGTCCGCCGTGCCGGCTCGACATGACGGAGCTCGCCTAGCAGAAGGCAGCAGGCGCTTAGCGTCCGCCCCTGACCTGCGTAACGCACGCCCGCTGGCTGCGCCGTGCGCTGCCGTGGCCCAAGTGGGCGCGGGGCGTAACGTGCCGCTATCGATTCTGACCGCGGCCGGGACCCTGGCGCTCGCTGCCGGCTGCGCACCCAGACCCAGCCAGACCCGGACCCCCGCCCCGCCGCTGCGCGCGGTACAGCAGCGGACAAAACTGCACCGCCACCGCGCCCTCCTCCACACCGGGCACGCTAATATACACAGCAGGCGGAGGGGTGCTCACGATATGGCGGAACAGCTTTTTGTTCAGGCCGCCGGCGTAGCAAAGTTCGCAGCTCTCTTGTCTCTGTAACTTGTCAGGACGCTGCAGTCAGGCCACGACTGTACAGTGGCGGCACTGCTCGAAACAGCTCCCCGTCCTACCCCCTACTGTACTCTTCCTTCCGGCGCCTTTCCTCAAAACTGAAACTTATCCCTCGCAGCAGCTCTGTAATGTAAGTTCTTTTAAGTACTAAAAAAGGCCTTCCTACAGTGTGTTCCAATACACTTGCTTACTGTTGTTGTGATCTTCAGTCCAGAGACTGGTTTGATGCAGCTCTCCATGCTACTCTATCCTGTGCAAGCGTCATCATCTCCCAGTACCTACTGCAACCTACATCCTTCTGAATGTGCTTAGTGTATTCAGCTCTTGGTCTCTTAACCCCCCACGGTGCCCTCCAATACTAAATTTGTGATCCCCTGATGCCTCAGAACATGTCCTACCAACCGATCCCTTCTTCTAGTCAAGTTGTACCACAAACTCCTCTTCTCCCGAATTCTATTCAATACCTCCTCATTAGTTATGTGATCTACCCATCTACCCATCTAACCTTCAGCATTCTTCTGTAGCACCACATTTCGAAAGCTTCTATTCTCTTCTTGCCCAAACTAATTTATCGTCCGTGTTTCACTTCCATACATGGCTACACTCTATACAAATACTTTCATAAATGACTTCCTGACACTTAAATCTACACTCGATGTTAACAAATTTATCTTCTTGAGAAACGCTTTCCTTGCAATTGCCAGTCTTAATTGTATATCTGCTCTACTCCGACCATAATCAGTTATTTTGCTCTCCAAATAGCAAAACTCACTTACTACTTTAAGCGTCTCATTTCCTAATCTAATACCCTCAGCATCACCTGATTTAATTGGACTACACTCCATTATCCTTGTTTTGCTTTTGTTGATGTTCATCTTATATCCTCCTTTCAAGACACTGTCCATTCCGTTCAGCTGCTCTTTCAGGTCCTTTGCTGTCTCTGACAGAATTACAATGTTTTTATTTCTTCTCCGTGGATTTTAATACCTACTCCGAATTTTTCTTTTGTTCCCTTTACTGCTTGCTCAATATACAGATTGAATAACATCGGGGAGAGGCTACAACCCTGTCTCACTCCCTTCCCAACCACTGCTTCCCTTTCATGCCCCTCGTCTCTTATAACTGCCACCTGGATTCTGTACAAATTGTTAATAGCCTTTCGTTCCCTGTATTTGACCCCTGCCACCTACAGAATTTGAAAGAGAGTAATCCAGTCAACATTGTCAAAAGCTTTCTCTAAGTCTACAAATGCTAGAAACGTAGATTTGCCTTTCCTTAATCTATTTTCTAAGGTAAGTCGTAGGGTCAGTATTGCCTCACGTGTTCTAACATTTCTACGGAATCCAAAATGATCTTCCCCGCCCCGAGGTCGGCTTCTACTACTTTTTCCATTCGTCTGTAAGGAATTCGTGTTCGTATTTTGCAGCCGTGACTTGCATACAAAGTCATTGAATTCTCCACCCGATTCATTCGCATTCGCGGTGTCCAATTTTACAACTGCTTTCGCTTTGAAATAATATTAAAGTTACCACCGAGGAATGTCGCTTTTTTTTAGCGTTTTCGATCATTCCTGAGGCTACAAATGCTCGCAGGGCACAGTACCAAGTAGCGAGTGTCCACTGGAGTGTTCTGGGTGCGTTTGCAGCCTTATGGAGGACTGGAAACGCCAAAGAAGCGACATTAACAGCTGTCCACTGCTGTGGACAAATACACTACAGGATTAAGTTTATCAAAAAGTTTCCTAGTTAATTGCGTCCGCAAAGGCCAGTCGTTATTGCTCCCCATACAGTACAGCTCAGCAAACTGCATAACCAACCCAAGGCGGCTCTCCACAAGTGAAATGCAGCGGCTTGCCGCCTGGAATTCCACACAGACAGCAGTACCGAAAACAATTATCGGGCATTCACACTCCTTCAATGAGTGTTACGACATGGTTTAAACTCCCGCACTCCTCACAATGAAAACATAACAACCATGCTTGCGTTAGAGGCAACGCGCAGATGCAGGTAGAGGCGGTCTCAACTCGTGACAACATTCCCTCTCTACCGCCCCAGAGGAGCAGATTTTGTATCCCCAAGCAACCATATCCATTCTGATCACTAAAACTTATCGTTGCCTTACCATCTGAGGCTTTTAATAACTTTACACGGGTGGCGTATTTTTTCCTTGAGTGAAGCCCACTAATAACTATCACACTACCTTGTCGAATAAAATTATTTTTTTAAGTTGTGACAGAAATACCTGCGTGCTCTCAAAGAATCATTTAGTCGTGGATTGTGGCGGAAGTATGTATGTTAAAATAGCCAAAAACTACTTAACTTCTTTCAATTATACTGTCTGCAACATAACAGAATTTCAAAACTGTAAATCAAAACCAAGAGTTAATACTCTGCACAGATTCTGCTAAATTTTGTCTGCCAATTGTTTTTACCAAAGTTACTCACTTAAACTGTAAATACGGAAAAGTTAACGTGATAAAAGCAGATTCTAAGTCTGTTGACAGTCCCCCATGCTCTTCATAAAAACTGTCAAATAACATGCAATATTTCTTAAAACTCACTGCCCAACACAATTAAAGGATATCACTTTTTCGAAACCTTTCAATTCTCACCCATTGCGACGTGGAACTTTGAAATGTGGCTCAAATCTGGCTACAATTTCCCTCTGTAATGGTCCAAAAACCTTGGCGCTATCCGACTTCACACTCGTGGTCGGCGACGACTCAAAACAGCAAGTTGCCACATGCGAAAAAACTGCAAGAGCTCAAAAGTCCGTGTGAGTCGTAAGGTGGCTTAATGATGTCGCATTGGCACAAAATTTCTCTGCAATTCTCTCCAACGCCAGCGCGGACGTGTCACACGATGGGACGTTTGTCACATTGCCTTTTACCCACATTTCACCACCTCTTTTGACGGCTCTCCGACGGAGGTCAGAACCGCGACACCCAACCTGGAACTCTCGCGGGTTTCTTACGGGTGGCCGAGGAAAACGTTTTCAGACACGCCGTCTCTGAGCCGACACGAAGTGGCCTGAGTACATCGGATAAAAGGCATCAGTGAAACCACCCCTTTCCGTGGGCCGTTGATTCCCACACATTTCGCAGTGCGACGACCAGCAGGACTACATTCGTGAGAATCGTTGACGCTGCTGACATCCTTCGGACGAGTCAGTCCTCCTCTGAGGACATAGTGAACCAGCAACCCCAATGAGTGTGCAATGCAAGCAAATTTTACTCTGGTGTGCACGATGCACAACCATCAGGGACCTTTCTAAACCATTAGACGAAATTTGGACATGATCCGAAGCAGCATGGGATCTTTACACTTCAAACCCCCTTCATTCGCGTCTGGCGTATCACAGCACGGGCAGGGGGTGGGGGTGACATTGACACGTGCGTTAATAATACGGCAAAGACTCCCTTTAAGACGACCCAGTTCGTCAACACCGTCGCTGCCACCTAGCCAGCTCTGTTAAACACGTTGAAAACGTACCTGCACAGAGACAATCCGTGATCGAGCCAAAGGCGCCTTGAAGCAGACTTTGCTGCTGCCCTAGTCCCCGCTAACAGGCATCCGGAATTGGAGGGGTGTCAGAGGGGTTGCCTGCCTGCAAGGGCTTAGGACTGCGTCACGGGTTCTCTGTACACAGGTACATTTTTAAAGTACCCAGCAAAGGTGCATGGGTGACACCGAGGATGTTGCTGTTTTATTCGTGCATGTGCCAATGTCTCACCCACCACCCCCAGCCCCCATCCCCCGCGATCACGCCTGAGGAGGACTGGAAAGATATAAACAACATTTACTGCTTTACACCACGTTCAGATTTCGTATAATGGTTTTGAACAGTCCCTTGTGGTTCCATTATAACCCTAGGACTACTATTGTAATTTAGTATGCTTATACGTAAATAACAGAAAACCCTGTCTTTCTGTTGCCACGTATAACTCGTACTAAAATTTGGTTTAGTTTCTAAATAAAGTACACTACGGGAGGATAGACCTGTTAATAGGAAAACGTAGTCGGTAGACTTACCATTTTTACGGGATTTGACTTCGTGTTGTGTCTAATGGATAAGTAAATCAATTTAGATGTGACCATTTCTTACAGTTGCCGGCCGCGGTGGCCGTGCGGTTCTAGGCGCTCCAGTTCGGAGCGCGCTGCTGCTACGGTCGCAGGTTCGAATCCTGCCTCGGGCATGGGTGTGTGTGATGTCCTTAGGTTAGTTAGGTTTAAGTAGTTCTAAGTTCTAGGGGACTGATGACCACAGCAGTTGAGTCCCATAGTGCTCAGAGCCATTTGAACCATCTTACAGTTGTCAAATTTACATTAATATGACCAGTTTATACACACAAATATTTTTAAATACAAAATATCGTCAGAAAATTATTTAACGTAATAACAATTTACATAGTATTTTACATACATTACTCACTCACAATGCAAAAAACTTCAATCTACAGTATAGTAAACTTTACATATACGGTTGCCACCGCGAAATGTGTGGGAATAAAAGCCCCCCAAGGAAAGGGGTGGTTTCCTTGACTATCTTTATGCCATTCTTTGAGGCCTGTCCGTGTCGACACTGAGTGACTGTGTGTCTTAAATGTTTTTCTCGGCCATCCGTAAGAAAACCCCCGTGATTTGAACGCTGGGTGTCACTATTCTGATCTCCGTTGCAGAGGCGTCAAAAGAAGGAATGAAATGTGGCTAAATAGGGGTGTCACGACCTTCCCATCCTTTGGCCTGTCCACGCTGGCGTCGGGGAGAATTGTGGTGCCAGTGTGACCTCACTGATCCACCTCTCACCTCACTATAACTTCTGAGCTCCGGCCTTTTTTCCGCATGTGTCGACACCTTATTGTTTGAAGAGTCGTCGGGTCGAGAGTGGCGTTGCAGGATGCCATGCATTTGGACCGTTACAGAGGAAGGCTGTAGACACCCTTGAGCCAAATTTAAAACTTATATGTCACAACGGGAGACAATTACGAGGTTTCGAAAAAGTAATCGTTTGTGTTGCAGGGTGTATTTACGTCAAAGGTTTGAAAATTTCCCTGCTGTTACTTCTTCTCATGCTCTGGAGCAGAGGCATACTAGGTTTATTATATAAACACTATTACTTCAGAATGAATGCACAGATGGCATGAGGGAGCCCCTGCTCTCGCAATCAAAATCATTTCGCGGCGCGGACGGGGCACAAAGCGTCGTTCCAGCGCCCCCTCCGGTTCCCCCGCTGGATACCCGACTCTGTGAGATTAAATGAAAACAAGGCCCTTCCTGCCCCCCTCCAAGCACAAAACAAACAGTGACCTAAGATAATTATCTGCACTGGTCCAATAGAGTTTAGAGTCCCTCTGTGACGCGACCTGATTCCTCAAGTTTGGAAATGGACAGGAACTGAAAAAAATTAATACTTTCTTCTCCTGAAACGGAATGCCGCAGGTGTAATGATAGTTGTGAGCGCGTTCTCGAAGTTAATCTGCTGTTGTAAGTCATACTCAGAAAACATTATAGCTGGCCACCAAATTAATTCATTGTGATTTGTGAGCGTAGGTTTCAACAGTCGTTGTCACAGTGAATGAAATTCCTCTGGGTTTGTGACCACATTGCCGATGTGTAAAATTGCCCTACGTTTCGGACATAGTAGCAAATTTTACGGTATATTGATAATTTTTACTTTTTGGACCATCTGACAACTGCATGAAACACACTTTTCGTGCCATATGCGTTACGCCATTATTCTCTGCAAGGTACCTTCAGTAGCCTGGAATCTGTGCATATTTTTACTATTTAGTTTACATTTTGTGGCAATGTACCTATAGGTTATAAACAGTTCTGGTGGTTATTTTTTGCTATTATGTAGTAATATTTTAAATTCTACTTACAGGTTGCGTGGACGACATTCCTCGTATTAAGTTTCTGTTCCATTTTTGGTGCCGGGGGAATAAATAAATAAATAAAAGTAACATCCGATCTTTGGCAATATCAGACAGTCGGCAACACAAACCAAAACATTGCATCAAAACAAGTGTTCAGTTCCCAGTACTGTGAAATTTGGAAAAAAACCCAAGTGGCAATTACAAGAACAGAAAGGGCACCAAAAATGGAACAGAAACGTAATATGTAGAAAATCGTCCACGCACCGTGTAAGCAGAATTTAAAATATTACTACGTCATAGCAAAAGCTAACCACCAGGAACTGTTCATAACCTATAGGCTCATTTCCACAAAATTTAAACTAAATATTAAAAATATGTACACATCCCAGGCAAATGAAGGTACATTGCAGAGAATAAAGGCGTAACGCATATGGCACGAAAATTGTTTCATTCAGTTGTAGTCAGACGGTCCATAAAGTAAAAATTATCAACATGCGCTAATATTACATGCCACTGAGGAAAGAGGACTAAAACAGTTGAAACTGTAGCAAATGGCATTTGTCAGGGTGTTTTGCCAACCGTGGCCGAAATAAACTGAAGCACATCATGTCTGTAGGGAAGTGAAGTATCCAAATTAACGCTAACGTACCTGGAACTGCTGTTGATAAGGAACAAATATGCACACTTCTGCCCGCAGCAGGTAATAGTCACAGACAGTGTCGCTTATTGCTCTTCACGATTCTACGTATCCTGTGTGGCTTCTTATACGCTTGTCGCTACTTCCTACCTCTACACTCTACTGCGCAGTGCATGGTAGAGGGTGTCTCCCTTTTTACCAGGTATTCGGGTTCCTTCCCATCCAGAGTTCCTTAAATAAATGTCTGCAAGGTGATCTTGGGTGGGCTCCAGCTACTATTCTGATTGCACGCTTTTCCCTTAATGATGAATTACCCCAAAATATGATGCCATATGAAAGCAGTGAATTACAATAGTCATAGTAGGCTAATTTACTGATACGTTTATCACCAAAATTTGCAGTAACCCTAACAGCATAGGTAGCTGAACCTAAACGTTTAAACAGATCGTCAATGTGTTTCTTCCAATTCAATTTCTCATCGATGCACACACCCAGAGGTTTTGAGCATTCTGACTTAGTAACAGACTTCTGTTCAAAGTCCGTGTTTATCAATGGTGTTATGCAATTTACTGTGCGGAATTGTATAAACTGTATTATCTCAAAATTTAGTGAGAGTCCATTTGCAGAGAACCACTCAATAATTTTCTGAAAGTTGATATTTACAATTTACTCAGCTGATTCATGTTTGTTGGATGTGAATACTATACTTGTAGCATCCGCAAAAAGAGTTTGCATCTTCATGAATATACAAGGTGTTACAAAAAGGTACGGCCAAACTTTCAGGAAACATTCCTCACACACAAAGAAAGAAAAGATGTTATGTGGACATGTGTCCGGAAACGCTTACTTTCCATGTTACAGCTCATTTTATTACTTCTCTTCAAATCACATTAATCATGGAATGGAAACACACAGCAACAGAACCTACCAGCGTGACTTCAAACAGTTTGATATAGGAAATGTTCAAAATGTCCTACGTTAGCGAGGATACATGCATCCACCCTCCCTCGCATGGAATCCGTGATGCGCTGGATGCAGCCCTGGAGAATGGCGTATTGTATCAAAGCCGTCCACAATACGAGCACGAAGAGTCTCTACATTTGGTACCGGGGTAGCGTAGACAAGAGCTTTCAAATGCCCCCATAAATGAAAGTCAAGAGGGTTGAGGTCAGGAGAGCATGGAGGCCATGGAATTGGTCCGCCTCTACCAATCCATCGGTCACCGAATCTGTTGTTGAGAAGCGTACGAACACTTAGACTGAAATGTGCAGGAGCTCCATCGTGCATGAACCACATGTTGTGTCGTACTTGAAAGGCACATGTTCTAGCAGCACAGGTAGAGTATCCCGTATGAAATCATGATAACGTGCTCCATTGAGCGTAGGTGGAAGAACATGGGGGCCCAATCAAGACATCAACAATGCCTGCCCAAACGTTCACAGAAAATCTGTGTTGATGACGTGATCGCACTATTGTGTGCGGATTCTCGTCAGCCCACACATGTCGATGGTGAAAATTTACAATTTGATCACGTTGGAATGAAGCCTCATCCGTAAAGAGAACATTTGCACTGAAATGAGGATTGACACATTGTTGGATGCACCATTCGCAGAAGTGTACCCGTGGAGGCCAATCAGCTGCTGATAGTGCCTGCACACGCTGTACATGGTACGGAAACAACTGGTTCTCCCGTAGCACTCTCCATACAGTGACGTGGTCAACGTTACCTTGTACAGCAGCAACTTCTCTGACGTTGACATTAGGGTTATTGTCAACTGCACGAAGAATTGCCTCGTCCATTGCAGGTGTCCTCGTCGTTCTAGGTCTTCCCCAGTCGCGAGTCATAGGCTGGAATGTTCCGTGCTCCCTAAGACGCCGATCAATTGCTTCGAACGTCTTCCTGTCGGGACACCTTCGTTCTGGAAATCTGTCTCGATACAAACGCACCGCGCCACGGCAATTTCCCTGTGCAAATCCATACATCAAATGGGCATCTGCCAACTCCGCATTTGTAAACATTGTACTGACTGCAAAACCATGTTTGTGATGAACACTAACCTGTTGATGCTACGTACTGATGTGCTTGATACTAGTACTGTAGAGCAATGAGTCGCATGTCAACACAAGCACCGAAGTCAACATTACCTTCCTTCAATTGGGCCAACTGGCGGTGAATCGAGGAAGTAAAGTACATACTGACGAAACTAAAATGAGCTCTAACATGGAAATTAAGCGTTTCCGGACACATGTCCACATAACATCTTTTCTTCATTTGTGTGTTAGGAATGTATCCTGAAAGTTTGGCCGTACCTTTTTGTAACACCCTGTAGAGTGGCAAGTCATTAATCTATATTAAGAACAATAAGGGACCCAATACTGAACGCTGTGGGACACAAATCTTGGTACCACCCAGTTAGAGGACTCTGCTGATTTTTTTTTTTTTTTTTCAGACTACGTGTGTTTTCAATTTCAACTTTCTGCATTCTTGCAGTTAAATATGAATGAAACCATTTCTACACTGCCCCACTCATACCACAATATGTAATGTTATCTAGAAGAATTTCATGTTTCACACAGTCAAAACTCGTTAATAAACAACGTAAATGACAGGGCTCCCAGCACACTTCTCTGGTGCGCGTCTGTTTGTTCCACACCTGCCTACCTTGTAATGGTCAGTTTAGCCGCAGATTTCTTTTCGTACGCGACATAACCGTACTGGGTACAGAGTGAAATGAGCGGTGAGGCGGGCGGGTGGCGGATGGCGGTGGGTGGCTGCAGCTGCAGCTACCGGCGGCGTGTGCCTGCGCTGTGCAAGCAGCCGGCCGGCCAGCGGGGATAATAAAGACGCGACAGCACAAAAGACGTCCAGGGCAGGGCTGGGGCGGGCCGAGGCGATGGCGGTGTGTTTTTAGCCGCCTAGCCGCCCCCGGCTGAAAGCCGCTTTCCGGCCGCCTCCGCCTCCTTTCTCCTGCCTTATCTGGCCGCCGCTCTGTTTTAAAAAAACTCACCGCCTCACGGCACGGGGCGGCTGTCCGCAGTCTTCTGTGTGGGGTGCAGGCGCACGAGTTTCTCGCGTTTCGGCGTTCAAAATCTCAGATACTGAAACAAACTCTTCACTGAATACATCGCAACGAATGAAAATTCCTTCCTACCTCGTTTTGTCACCTTAACCAATATGTTATCTGAACACACTTCGAACCGTGGCTCCAGCTTTTACTGTCACTGATGATTCCCGGAACACTACCGGCGTCCCGGAACAGTACCGCAATGGCGGTTCGTCCAAAATTTTACCGGTATGCTACAGATATGACTTAAAAGGGTAGTAATCGTAACTGAATTGAATATATTAATTTGTATCGCTTAACGTATTTCCATTTATGACGACCTTTAGGGTACTGCGACCATCTGCTAAAAACTTAGAACTGGCAAAACACAGTTCAGTGTCAGTTTGTAATATCCACACCTATATTTTATTCATAATAATGTTCACGACAGCATTATATATGGAATGTGACTGAACTTCGATCCTATTCTCGCAATACTAATAAAAAGCACTTCATCGTTAATAAAATAATAGATAATTGGAGTCAACTACATGATTCAGTATTTTGTAAAAAATTATATCTCAGACAATACCCATGTAAAAAGATGATGAAAACCGTAATCTTTTGTTACCTATGATTCTGTAGAAAATTCCTTCTTGTTCGAACTGTAGTACTCATTGGATGTGATTGATGTTTCGTAACACAGAGGTCTGTAAAAAAATATCTCTGCATTATGTTGCTAACCCATATTTGAAAATAGAATTTGTATTATTGAAATGGATCTTTTGTGTTTGGAGTTTTATTTCATTGTAATTCTCGTCCTATATAAATGTTGAGTTTTCTGCCCACCTACCAAAGAGCGCAGCCATTAGCGCTATTGATCTACAATGCAGTTTATTGGTAAATAGCGAATATTAATGTGTCTTGTAACATTGAGAAATATTTTCAAATGTTAATGCATATATTGAAAGTGAGAAAAGACTTAAAAAGTATTATTTATGACGAGTAAAACACAACCTGATGCAGAATCGATAAATGGTTGTCTTAAGTTAGCCGCCATCTTAGTGAAATATTGCAACAGCAGTTTTAAATTAATTTTCTATACAGACTTAAGGGTTGTTGGTTATAATTGCAATAATAATTATGTACTAGTGGCCGAGGACCCACTCTGAGGTAATAAATTCCAGTTAGATCGTGAATACATCAAACTTCTATTAATGCAAACAGCATCTTACGTGATATAAATTCTTATCTGATGATGTATGAAGCCCAGTAATTTCTTAACAACTTTCATGAAATATTTTGACAAGAAAAATACATTAGTGTTGTGTACGTATGGTATTGTTACAGAACTGTTCATTTTGCATAAAGAAAAGTGTTGCCACCTCGAGATAACAGTAGCCCTAATTTTGATAAACGATCTGCAACCAGCAGAGTGTCTTTTAAACAACAGCACTGAAATTACTAAAAATGATTAATCTTGTTACTTCAGATGACTTGCCACACATTTGGCTTGTTTATTGGTTATAAATTATTACTTTTGTGAATGACCTTAGTGACATTTACACTGCTTGACAGACAAAATTGTTACACGTTCCCAGATGGTCATTTCTTTAACAACATAACGTTCATTAGCCGGCAAAAGCAGTGATAAAGTAAAACCTCATGTTACATTAATAATAACTAATTTTATTGTAATCTTGCTGAACTTGTACAACACAACACACGCACAATTGGAGCACCCGTCACAAGTTTCAATAAAACCTATGCCAATCTGCGGCTGACAAAACTCCCCAGTGTGTCTCAGAAGCTACACTTACGGTCCGCGAAATCCTTGAGACATGTCCAGACACTCTGGATCTGAAGCATAGATCACATTTCCACGAGTTAGACGTCACCACGGATACCGGCTGTCGCTTGTTTCGCCCCAGGGGGACCCTCACCCAGCTGCATGCTTCCAATATACAACTCCAATCTTGCCTCCTGTACTGCTGGTCTATGTCTTATCACCTGTTTTTGCGGGTGTGGTGGTGAAGCGGGATGGAAGAGGGCAAGGGGGAGGGGAGGGGACAGACGACGTGCTTCTTCCGTCTCGCTTTTTGTCCCTGGAATACCTATAGCAGGGCTGTCGTGTAAACAGGGCCTGTGAAATTTCCGCACAGAAACAGTAGAGGAAGGCTTTATTAATTACTTGTCGCAACTACGCAGTGGGGTCTCAAGTGATGTACTGATGCAGATGACTGGACATAATCGAACGAGAAGTGTAATGTCAAAATTTTTACAATGGGAAGTGCTCCTAATTTATTTTTTATCGCACGCAATAATGAAATATTTACTTACGGCCAGATCTTCAGAAACGATAATGAAATAACGTTTTCGGAAGGTAACTATCAGTAGCCCTCAAGTAATGTATAACATGCAAGTGTGACGATGCATTATTAAAGTAATGATAGATGTAATGTGGTGGCTTAAACTATTTTAACCCTTATCCGTGAAGATGATCCATGACTGAGATCGGTCGATATTTGGGTTTAAAATAAAAGCAGCTGATGGTCAAACATGCATTTTATACGTATAATTGGGATATTAAGCCAAATTACAAACAGGCAGTTTTAACTTGTTTCTGGTCTACTTGAGGAAGCATAATTTTTAAAGTAAATATAAAATAAAATAAGGTGCATACCCATGGATCACCAAAAAGTATCTGTAATGTACGTAAGGTGCGTTGTCATATTAAATAAAAGCCCAGTGTTCGATAAGTACACCGGTGGCATAAGGTGTACGTAGCTTCTGCGCCCAGTGCTGTATGGGCGCGTCCTCGGTATGTGACCGTAAAACACGGAAACAGTTTTCTTTGTAATTCAGTGTACTGTCTACGTTGGCAAGTCGAACGTACATGAGCATTATAAAATGGTACGAGGGCAGTTCAATAAGTAATGCAACACATTTTTTTTCTGAAACAGGGGTTGTTTTATTCAGCATTGAAATACACCAGGTTATTCCCCAATCTTTTAGCTACACAACACTATTTTTCAACGTAATCTCCATTCAATGCTACGGCCTTACGCCACCTTGAAATGAGGGCCTGTATGCCTGCACGGTACCATTCCACTGGTCGATGTCGGAGCCAACGTCGTACAGCATCAATAACTTCATCATCGTAGTGCGTCCCACGGATTGCGTCCTTCATTGGGCCAAACATGTGGAAATCTGACGGTGCGAGATCGGGGCTGTAGGGTGCATGAGGAAAAACAGTCCACTGAAGTTTTGTGAGCTCCTCTCGGGTGCGAAGACTTGTGTGAGGTCTTGCGTTGTCATGAAAAAGGAGAAGTTCGTTCTGATTTTTGTGCCTACGAACATGCTGAAGTCGTTTCTTCAATTTCTGAAGAGTAGCACAATACACTTCAGAGTTGATCGTTTGACCAAGGGGAAGGACATCGAACAGAATAACCCCTTCAGCGTCCCAGAAGACTGTAACCATGACTTTACCGGCTGAGAGTATGGCTTTAAACTTTTTCTTGGTAGGGGAGTGGGTGTGGCGCCACTCCATTGATTGCCGTTTTGCTTCAGGTTCGAAGTGATGAACCCATGTTTCATCGCCTGTAACAATCTTTGACAAGAAATTGTCACCCTCAGCCACATGACGAGCAAGCAATTCCGCACAGATGGTTCTCCTTTGCTCTTTATGGTGTTCGGTTAGACAACGAGGGACCCAGCGGGAACAAACCTTTGAATATCCCAACTGGTGAACAATTGTGACAGCACTACCAACAGAGATGTCAAGTTGAGCACTGAGTTGTTCGATGGTGATCCGTCGATCATCTCGAACGAGTGTGTTCGCACGCTCCGCCATTGCAGGAGTCACAGCTGTGCACGGCCGGCCCGCACGCGGGAGATCAGACAGTCTTGCTTGACCTTGCGGCGATGATGACGCACGCTTTGCCCAACGACTCACCGTGCTTTTGTCCACTGCCAGATCACCGTAGACATTCTGCAAGCGCCTATGAATATCTGAGATGCCCTGGTTTCCCGCCAAAAGAAACTCGATCACTGCCCGTTGTTTGCAACGCACATCCGTTACAGACGCCATTTTAACAGCTCCGTACAGCGCTGCCACCTGTTGGAAGTCAATGAAACTATACGAGACGAAGCGGGAATGTTTGAAAATATTCCACAAGAAATTTCCGGTTTTTTCAACCAAAATTGGCCGAGAAAAAAAATGTGTTGCATTACTTATTGAACTGCCCTCGTATATTCATAAAAAGAACGGAATAGGCATCATAAAATTACTCGTTAGGGTAATTCAGTGAAAGAAGGAAAAGCAGTACTTAAACGCTAAAACACCTGGAACCTGTGGAATGTTCATAAGAGGACGTCTCGCAGACAGATATATCGAACATTGGTAGTGCTCTCCTTGATGTTTTCGCTGCTATCCATTTACTTCCCGGGAACTTTGTGAGCGGGTGCTTTCCAGGAATACTGTGTGCAGGTCACACAGACTCCCGTTTGGCAGCAAATATCATTGGCTTCTGCTGTGCCTATACCTGTCCGCTATCCGCTTTTACTGGAATTCCCGGTGCGCCGTTCTCCGTAATTCAACTTCTGATGACAGCGTGATGGCCCTTGGCCCTACCTACTGCGTATTACCCGTAGATTTGTGCTATCGGCTCGCTACTTGACGTTGAAGTGAAGTGCAATTTGATATTTTGGCTAGGAGGCGCCTTTCTGGGAACTGGGCCAAGTATTTCTTCTTTGACGCCTGCTTGTAATGGTTGTGTGTTAAGTGCCTTAGAAACGCCACTCGTTACCATCATCATCGCTCCGCCAATGTGTCGTTTCCTGTTGTCTTTTCTGTTTTTTAATCCTTAAGCTGTATTCTACTCCTAGTATGCTGTCCATTCCTTTCGACATCCGCATATACTTCCTACTGCGCAAGCCACCTAATCGTGTGTGGCGGAAGGTAGTTTTTCTACTACTAACCGATCTCCCCTACGCGGTTCCACACGCAAATAGCGCGTGGGAAGAATGATTGTGGGCAAGCCTCTGTATTGGCTCGAATTTCTCGCATTCTCTCCTTATGGGCATCATGCGAGACGCCTGTAGGTGGAAGTAATATGTTGCCCGACTCTTCCCGGAAAGTGCTCTCCCGAAATTTCAACAGTAAATCTCTCAATGATGCTCAACGCCTCTCTTGTAACGTCTGCCAGTGGAGTTCGTAGAGCATCCCCGTAACACTCTCGTGCCGACCAAACGATCCAGCGACGAAACGCGCCGCTCTTCTTTGGATCCTCTCCATCCCTTCTATCCGTCCTATCTGATAAGGAGTTCAGATAGATAGACAGTGCTCAAGAATGGGTCGAACAAACGCGTTCTAAGCCGCTTCCTTCTTGGATGAGTTACACTTCCTTAAGATTCTTCCCATAAATCTAATCTGGCATCTGCTTTTCCCACTTTTCCCACTGTTTTTCTTTTTTGTATGATCATTCCACTTAAGGTCGCTCCGGATAGTTACTCCTAGATACTTTACAGCAGATACTGTTTCCAACGGTTTGTCATCAGTAGCGTAGCTATACACCAGTTGACTTACTTTCCTTTGTATGCGCAAAGTTGTACATTTATTTACGTTCAGTATCAACAGTCAGAATTTGCACCATTCATCAATGCTCTGGAGGTCATTCTGCAAATTGTTACAATCTTCTGGCGTTGCTATTTTATTATAAACAACCGCATCATCTGCGAACAGCCTTAGAGAGCATCCGACGCTTTGTGACAAATGCACCTCCCCCCCTCCTCCTCCTCTATCGCACCCCACCTTCACCCGAGACTTCGTTACGTCGAGCAGTACCGTATTCTGAAAATATTGGTAAGGCATGCAATATGAGACTTCGCAGTTGTATGTACTGTATATGTCAAATAGCTCACACACAGTGGTTTCTTATGTGTAGTGGAACTCTGCTCTGCGGTTGCTCTTGCACATATTGTCACTAACGTCGTCGAAAAATTAGTTTCGAACATTTATCTGGACCAACAGTTCCTTTTCTGTGGAAGTGGAGAGCGCGCATTCATATGATAGGCCTTTATTCTTTTCGATGCGGAAGACAATCATTCTGCTGATAATGTAGCCGGTATGGTTGAAACCAGTTCCGAGTTTATACAGCTCTGGAAGTCATGCGTGAACTTCATTTTGATACAGGAGACTTTCTATTTCCTTCACAGAATTCGCTTCAAGACCTAAACGCGGCACTCGCTTCAGATTGTAACCTAACAATATTAAACACCTTCCGATATACTGACTTTTTTTTTCAAATGCCTTCTCGGGAAACACATCAGCAAAGCTTGAAACTGCTTTGAGTCAAACATTTCAATAAACTTTTAAGTTAGGCAGCGAATCAAACCTGACGTTCAACTGCATTATTATGATATCTAATATCTCAAGCTACATCCTCCAGTGGCTATCCTTTACGGATGTTTTTGTGTAGTTTCCCCTTCTTCTCTTCCGTGAAGTATCACACACACTTAAAGCCTTGTATCATATCTGTCTCAAATCACTGTATCTTTTAGTCCACAGCTTTTCTTTCAAGTGTTCCAGTTTTTTTTCCTGCAAAATTTATAATATAAGAATTTTGACTGCTCAGTATTAAATGTAAGGTCTGTAAGTGAAAACACTTTCTCGAGCAGAGGCAAAAGGAAGTTAAATTGAAAATCTCGTAACAGCTTGAGAAATCCACGTGTTTCATTAATAGCAGTTGTTCTCAACATTGTGGGTTTTCCTAAATGTACTCGTACGAATCGTAAAGTTCGACCCTATGATCTGCCACACTTTGTACGAAGCGACTTGAATAACTCCATGTTGTTGGTGCAAATTTTGGAAAACACTTCTTCATTATTGCATCTAGTAAGCTTGTTCTCATCGAGGAATTGACAGAACCACTAAGATCAGCAAAATGACTGTACAGGCACTCACCCGCGATGGGGTTAAACCTAATTCACTCTGTCGCCGTAGCAGTGCACAAAAACGTCATGTGGAGTTGCTTCTCTGACTTTTTTTTCCACATCACACGTCTGCGCAACCAACTTACTTTTGCATTCAAATTCTTCAAAACGGTCTATTGCCACCTTTGCTATGACTTCTGGCGGTCTACCACTGCTTCATAAATCTCTCCGTTGTACGTACGTATATCTGTATATGATTCGTAATTGCGAAAGAATAGCACAAATGTCACTTCTTTCAGTGAGTTTTTATTTAGGAGAGCATAACAGCATGTACGGTTTCAGTTAAATCATTTTGTATGAGAAGAGAGAATCCAGTGAACACAGAGAGTGCAGATAAGTGGGTTCTCGCTTTGCCGTCAAACTCAGTCAACAAACGAGTTCACAAAATTACTCGACTGATGGAATCGCAACTTTCCCCGTACCATCAAAATAATTCTTTTATCGTCAAAAAAGGTCAGTATTTCCCGCTTCTGTTTCACTGCTTCATTCTGCTTTAAAATGCTTGCGCATATGTGTTCAGCTAATTGTAAACCAATCCCACTTTAACTGGATTTACTCACGGCTTTCCAAGCACGGAGATGAGATTCTGATTTTCCGTGCCTTGAAATTTCAGTGCACAGATTATTAAGGTCGGAACAACCAGGATTTTTACTGTTCCAGGGAGATTTGTCGTTCATGAGCAACAAACGTAACCAGCAAAGAGTTGACACAATGTCCCACTGTCGTAAATATCAAGTTTAAATGTTCAAACTAAATTTCTGGACTTGTTCTCTGCCTTTAAATTGCTGAGACAGGGGGTAGGCCGACCAGTCTCTACAAGTTCTAACTTTCACTGAATGGCAGTGGGTGGAAAGATTTATCGAAAACAATATAACACCACTATTACAGTCAGTCTCTTTGCGAAACCGCTGGTTAAAATATTATGCAGACACATTGAACACTGTGCATTCATCAGTCACGAAACTCAGCACGCTGAATTCAGGGTAGCAGAAGAGAAAACGTGCTGAATGCAGTCTTCCTATCCCATACATCTGCCCATTTTTCACGCGAGCTTGGTGTGACTTCACAAACGGCTAAATAGGAGACTGCCACAGTGCCTCACTTATAGCTTCATGAACTAGTCAAGGAAGCGCCCTCGCAGGCGCACCGACTGTTGTGCAGCACGGCAGTTAGCTGTCCGTTCAAAGGGAAAAAATTACGGACTGTAAAATAGATTTCATAAAATGGAAAAAAGGAAATGTCGTGTGATTAGGGTCTCCCGTCGGGTAGACCGTTCGCCGGGTGCAAGTCTTTCGATTTGACGCCACTTCGGCGTCTTGCGTGTCGGTGGGGATGAAATGATGATGATAAGGACAACACAACACCCAGTCCCTGAGCGGAGAAAATCTCCGACCCAACCGGGAATCGAACCCGGGCCCTTAGGATTGTCAGTCTGTCGCGCTGACCGCTTTTTTTTCATCTCATTTTGTTCTAGATTGTTCGTTGAATTTGTTCGTAGCGGTTGTACGATGACATCCGTTCAGGTCGATCGTTGACCCGTTCACTCAGTTTTTTTTTACAGAGGGTAGCTAAACCCTCTGACCGAACACGCTGAGCTAATATTTGAGATTTAACCACTCGTATTTAGTAGAGCGTCCAATCCATGCATGTAGAAAATGCCCTTGACAACGAGTAAGAAGTAGGAATGTTGATATTTTTAAAAATACTGGGAATTTGATATCGATATTTTAAAAAAATCATTATCGGCCTCCGATATATCGGAAAAAGTATTGATATACCTACGGAAAAATATCAGCTTACCGGCCTATAAAAATATCGGCTGCACATTTTAAATATACCACCTGTTTTAGAGTTGTATATTTAAGTATTGATTTATTTTTAGATATTCTGTACATCAAAAAGCTGACAGCAGGAACTAAAATGAAAAAGATGTATGGTCACACTTAGCGATAACCACCTTGCTAACCGCCCCCTCCCACCGGAGGTTAGAGTTCTCCCTCGGGCATTGGTATGTGTGTTGTTCTTAGCGTAAGTTAGGTTAAATTGGTTTAAGTAGTGTGTAAGTCTAGGGACTGATGACGTCTGAAGTTTGGTCCCTTAGGAATTCAGACACATTTGAACACCTTGCTAACAATGGTAACTGCATGTAAGTGGCACAACAAAAGGTATCCGATGGGTTCGTCACATATCGGATTTGTCTGGAACACTTCATGTCGACTTCCCTGTTTCCTCATTTCTGCAGACGCCAGCGATCTAGCAGTTGTAGTGTCAAAATTGCGTCGTGAAGTTTAACTTTGCAGTTTCTGTTGGTAGCACCGAGCGCCGATTACGTCAGCATTTCCCCCTCACACGTCTGCACCGATCGCAAAGCCCAATCTTATCATTTAGACTTTCTTGTTGATCATTTTCAGCAACTGTTTTAGAAGGATGCCGACGTGAAGAAATATCTCGCTAGTTGCGTTAAAAATTGTTTTTTAACGCAATTGGTGTGCTATTTCTTCACGTTGGAAATCTTGCAATCTGACTTCTTTCGTGCGATCTACACTTGCATTACACAAAGAGGGAGACTGGACGTGATGAAAGCTCAAAAAGTAGTAAGATTGAAACTTCCTGACAGATTAAAACTGTGTGCCCGACCGAGACTCTAACTCGGGACCTTTACCTTCGCAGGAGAGCTTCTGTAAAGTTTGGAAGTTAGGAGACGAGATACTGGCAGAAGTAAAGCTGTGAAGACCAGGCGTGAGTCGTGCTTCGGTAGCTCAGATGGTAGAGCACTTGCCCGCGAAAGGCAAAGGCCCCGAGTTCGAGCCTCGGTCGCGCACACAGTTTTAATCTGCCAGGAAGTTTCATATCAGCGCACACTCCGCTGCAGAGTGAAAATCTCATTCTGGAAGTAGTAAGATTCTTTCACGTTGTGAAAGTGAAATTCTGTTCTACTACAATGTGTATCGAAAATTGCCTAAAAATATTATATAAAATAAAAATGTCGGCACGCGATATTGCCATTTCGATGTCGATATATCAGTGATATAATTCGGCATATATATCGATTTGTTTTGGAAGAAGTATCGGTATATCGAAATTTATCAATAGTCCTAACCGGAAGGACTACCTCGCCTGCGACCTTCGGCATTGGTGTCTGTTGGCATTGCACCGGATTTTATGTTTAGAAGCTTTGAGCTGCTGGATTGGTTCTCCGAGGCACGGAGACGTGTTTCCCTCTAGTAGTTCCAGGCGTGAGTACCGCTAGTCGGCTTTCTGCGTGCGGGCCGTGACGGCTCGCAGTTATACGCGGTCTCTGCCGTGCTGTGCCCTGCCAGCTGCCGGAAGTGGCTGCTACACACCGCTTGGCGCTCTCCTAGTTAGCGGGTTCCTCCGTTACCGCCGCCGCCACGCAACGTGCTGCTGGAGACTGACCTTCCGGAGTCAAAACGTGCGTGCGTACCGCACCGAAAGTTTCACTGACTGAATTGACGTCGTTGTGCAGCTTCGCTTTTCATTCGTTTCCGTAAATGGAGCGTTACACTGCGAGGATGCTGTCGTGTCACGGTCGCCACTTACATAGTAATTTTGTTGGAATTACTTTCTCTGCATTTCCTTCTAAAGACTGCGTTCTCGATAAGTAGACATATTAAATGTCTGTCAGTGCAACGCCAATCTGTGTTTATTAAAACGAGAGTGGGGACAGGACATACTGCCACTAAATAATGTAGACGGGTCGGGAAAGCTTTTGTTTATTTAGCTTTTCATGTGCTTCGTCGCTGTTGGCTCATAAATTCTGAGAATAGTGTCTGACTTGATGATGGAAACATGGGCACTAACCCAGTAGCTGATTTTATATATATACACCGCTTCCTCTTTCGTTTATAAATGAAACTGAGGCAGCAACAGATATAAATCCTCAAGCGAGGTACTAATCGGTAGCAAAACAAGTACAGAGTAAAGAGTACAGTTGTTACTGCAAAGAACGAAACAAAACGGCTGTACCTGCCTCTTCAGCCCGGGAAGTTAATCGGCGTTGAAAGTGTCACATTAGCGCATTTCTGCGGCTACGCAAGGTAATCGAAGCGTTTGAGATATGATGAAAACAGAAGGATGTTGAAAACTCCACATAATAAATGAGGTAGTCTCCCACGCTACACAAAGGCCACAACATCAGTCTGAGGGAATCCACACGAGAGCGGCCCCAGCACAGTCACCCGGTCAGTGGAATAGGTCGCTTTGAGTGGATCTGTCACAATCAAGACACATTCCCATCGCGTCTGCACCCTTTCCACTAATTACAACCCTCAGTACGGTGGCGTGTCTTGGGCAACACCTTTACTAAGGACATTAACCATAGCAGAAAAGTTACACTAACCCAGCTGGGCTTAACAGTAACACGTCAAAATATATTCAGAAAAAAAATCCACAATACTTCATTTAAAATCACTACAGCGAACTTCAGCGTAATACGGTCTACTCGTACATTTCCATACATACTCAGCAAGCCACTGTGCAGTACACGGCCCAGGGTACTTTCTGTTACTGCTAAATATTCATTTCTTTTCCTATTCCACACACAAATGGAGCGAGCGGAAATCATTGCCTATGTGGTCCTGTATGAGTCCGTTTTTTTAATATTATTTTATCCTTACACGAGATGAACGATGCAGACCGTAACGTGGTTCGTCGCAAATGGTGCTTCTACAAATTTCCTCAATAGCGTTCGTCAAAAGAACGTCTTCTCACCCCCAAGGGCTCCCATGAAAGTTCACGGAGCATTATTGTAACACTCTCGCGCCGATCTAACCGACCGATAACAAATCTAACAGCACGCCTCTTAGTTGTTTCCATGTCGTTATTTAATTCAAACTGGCGGGAGAAACCACGCACTTAAGCAGTACTCACGAACGAGTCGTACTGCCCTTCTGTAGACAGCCTCTTCTACAGCGGGGGGGGGGGGGGGGGGCGGGCAAATAAGTGGTCGGGGCGACTGGATACTATTGCACGTGACTGTATACATTAACGGAGGAGGAAAAGACCTACAGTTACTTCTAGCAGGGTGGAGCAACTGCCCATAGAGCCCGTCCAACCTAGGAGCACATTTACACAATCTTCACGCCTGACAGAGTTGTTCGGTGAGTCTGATCGCGACCCTGGCTGGCCACCCAGGTCACCTAAAGCGTCAGTGTGCGATTACTTCGTGTGGGGTGCCCTCAAGTCTAGGGTGTATCGCAACAACCCTCGTAATCTTAAAGAACTGCAGGAGAAAATTTCGGACGAGACTGCAGAAATTCCAGCAGTCCGTCTTCGATCCGCCTTCACCAACTAGCTGACCAGGGCTCAAAAGCGCCAAGAGAGAAATGGTCACTTTCAACATCTGCCACAGTGGGATTAGTACTGTATTTTCTTTGCTCTGCAGTGTTTCTTTGTACCCTAGAACACTGTTCTCCGGGCAACTTCTATTTGTCCGCATCCCTTATGAGGGCGCTATACTTTCTGTATCATGTCGTTGTTATTTTGTGTGTGTGTGTGTGTGTGTGTGTGTGTGTGTGTGTGTGTGTGTGTGTGTGTGTTTCCTTGTTAACTGGGAAAGTTAATTTTGCTTACAGGTGGTTAAGTTGCTTCCTGTTAAAATTCTCTGTTGACACTTAATTTTCCTTTAATTACAGGTAAGTTGGCGCCTTCGGAGAGCCTAGTGCCGGATCTTGGTGACGCAACATATCTGGCAGGAATTTGCGCTCTTGCCTAGCAGCCTGCATCCAGGTCAGTGTACGTGCGACTGTTGTCCTATTTCATCGTCAGTTTCTTCCTGTTCCGTAGAACCTCGATCTGAGGCGGGTCGCCCTCTGGAAGCGTATTCGTCCGACCTACTACTTGTACGCATAAGACTTGGCTAATCGTGAGAGAGACAAAAGCACGATCACCTCTACTGAATACAGCCGACTGACGGATGGGCTTTAGTGGGGTGAGATCGATTGCAACATACGGGCGTCTGTATTTAAAACTTCCGAAAATATTTATAGTAACCCTGCACTGAGTAAAAAAAATGAAAAGAACACCTCAGTGCCCGTCCGGTGGTTGGTTGGTTGGGGGAAGGGACCAAACAGCAAGGTGATTGGTCCCATAGAAAATCAGGGAAGGATGGGGAAGGAAGTCAGCCGTGCCCTTTCAAAGGAACCATCCCGCATTTGCCTGAAGCGATTTAGGGAAATCACGGAAAACAAAAATCAGCATGGCTGGACGCGGATTCGAACCGTCGTCCTATCGAATGCGATTCCAGTGTGCTAACCACTGCACCACCTTGCTCGGTATTCCCGTCTGTGCTGTATCACTAGTAAATGATAAAATACTCAGTCCGGATTTCGTTCCAGCATTTCATCTGTGCAAAAAGTCGTTAAAAATTTCTCTGGGATCCGACCACTTCACGATCACAATGTGATTAGCTATAAGGATGTATTAAAATTTTTTGTTGTCAGACAGCAGTAATCAGAAAAATTTCTCAGTCGCTCTTCAGTTGTTGATGTAGCAGATGGAATACGCCCAGTCTGCTTGGTTTGGTTATTGTAAAAATGACCTAATATCTCATAGCACAGTGTTCTCCAACCTTTCTGAGGCCATTACTCGTGAGTGCAGTCAGATATTAGCTAGTTCCCTCCACCGTCATCTAAATTAGTGCATAACTAATATTTAGAATGAAAAACAATTTTATTTGAACGCTTTTATGTTTATAATGACGAAAGATAGTTTCTGTAACTGTTTATTTATATAATGAACTAATGGTTCTGCTTATTTATAATAAGCTTTTTGTATAGAATGATGAAGACCTAGTCGCCAGTGTTACCTGCAACTCCTCTTCAGAAAAGGAAGCCAACTATCCACGTTGAGGTTAGGCGTTCGTTAAAAAATATGGATCCTGTACACCACTCCGCTCCCTAGCAGCTCTTGATTCGCCCACATTCTACACTCACGCGTAAGAGTGACTGAATTAAAATGGCTGCACGACACTTAGTGTTTGTATCTTACTTGATAGCCGGACTCCTTACTTCTGAACTGAACTGGTAGAAACTGGAAGACCTTAAGCTGACAAAGCTTTACGTCTGACGACGACAACAACAACTACTACTACTACTAATTATAATAATAATAATAATAATATAATAATAATAATAATAATGTTCTGCCAGTCGTAATAATGTTCTGCCAGTCGTAAAAGGCGACGAAAAGAACAAACCACTAATAGCGCTAAACCCCCTTTTAGTGTGATTAGTTGGTTCAGGACAGAACTAAAGAAGCCTCGGACAAGCGCCGTCATGGTCGGGGACGACGCTTGAACCCTATCCTGTCCACAATGGTAACGACACTGCCAGCCATACGGAAAATGATTTAAATCAAAATAGGTGTTTTGCAGGATATGATTCCTGCAACCACTCTAGAAGGAAAACAAAGACAGAGGATGAGATGGTCAGATGAAGTTAACCGACACCTCATGTTTTGTTATTACCAAGCAACAAACTTAGGAACCAACACAACTGGATACAGATCACAAGTATACACAACATTTATTACCAGATACCCAGAATTAAAATTTTTGACAGAACAACTACTAGCCGATCAGATCCGTGTAATAATAAAAAATAACAGGATACCCCAGTCAGAATTAGAAAACATCAAACAACAAGTACAACAAATACTGGAACAAAATTATGTGCAATCAGAAGAAGAAGAAGAAGAAGAAGAAGAAGAAAATGCAGTAATGGACTCAAACATTCCAGAGCAAACAAACAAAGAACAACACGCATCAATTAAACAATCAGAGGAAAACGAAATCTTAAGACAGCCACCAGAACAAGCACAAATAGAACACGAGGTGACACACATGTTACATATAGAAGAAAAATTTCAGCTGACATATATAGAATACAAAGACACGAATACAGACATTAGACCATTATTGCATAGACCGCCAAATAACCCACAAGTCGAAACAACAATACAAACTATCAACACAATCATACACAACAAAATAAATGAAAACACAACTATGGAAGAGTTACAACTACTGGTTTATATAGGAGCACTCACTACACTAAATATACACACTAGGCAGAGATCAGAACCAACCAACACACAGAAGAAACCCACAAAACCAGCATGGCAACACAGGCTACAGATCAGAATAGAAAAACTAAGAAAAGACATCGGACAGCTAACACAATTTATAAGAAATGAAATGTCAGAAAACGAAAAAGGTTAGGTAAAATCTCATAACAAGAAGCGATAGAGCAATTAGATGAAAAGAAGCAGAAATTACAAGCATTGGCCAAACGACTTAGAAGATACCAAAAAGTGAAAATAAAGGAAACAAAACCGAACATTCAACACAAACCAAAAGAAATTTTATCAGACAATAGATAACACACACATTAAAATAGACAACCCACCACATATAACAGACATGGAACACTTCTGGAGCAACATATGGTCAAACCCGGTACAACATAACAGGCATGCACGGTGGATACAAGCAGAAACAGACACATACAAGATGATACCACAAATGCCTGAAGTAATAATTTTGCAACATGAAGTCACCCAAGCAATTAATTCTACTCACAATTGGAAAGCCCCTGGAAAAGATAAAATAGCAAATTTCTGGCTAAAGAAGTTCACCTCAACACATTCACATCTAACTAAATTATTTAACAGTTACATTGCAGACCCATACACATTCCCTGATACACTTACACAAGGAATAACTTATCTGAAACCTAAAGATCAAGCAGACACAGCAAACCCAGCTAAATATCGCCCCATAACATGCCTACCAACAATATACAAAATATTAACTTCAGTCATTACACATAAATTAATGACACATACAACACAGAACAAAATTATAAATGCAGAACAAAGAGGTTGTAGAATGAAGGCTTTCACGACCGGGTGACATGGCTGTTGATATACTTTCCGGGATGTGAGGTCGTGGTCAAAGAACTTTTCTGCTCCTTACGTTTCGTCCAGAACTGCGCTGGACTTCCTCAGAGGCGCTGCTCCGCTGAGTCTTGCCGACTGACTGGTCGGGTGTGTGAGAGCGACTTATATATTGTGAGAAAGGGGGGCGTGGTTCAGGTGACACGTGATGAGCAGTGATAATCCATAGCAAAGATAAGGTTGACTATCGATTACCATCTTGTCAAAGATAAAAATTGTTAGCAATTTTGTAGAGCCACTGTCCATATATCGCTAAGTTTCATAGCCTCCTCTTTCCTATTAAAATTATCGTGATGTTTATAAATTTCGATAGCTTCTCTATATAGCCGTGGATAGTAATTTAACGTTGTAGATAAAACTTCGGTATCCGAAAACTTCACTTGGTGGTTGCCTGGTTGAAGAGCATGTTCCGCTACAGCTGACTTTTCTATTTTTCCAAGTCGACAAAGACTTTTATGCTCTTTCAGTCGCGTGTTTACGCTTCTTTTGGTAGTACCAATGTAAACTTTACCACAGGTACATGGAATTTTATACACACCACATGTCGACAGGGGAGGGCGTTTATCCTTCACAGATCGTAGTACTTGACTTATTTTCTTTGTTGGTTTAAAGAACGGTTTTATGTCGTGTTTTCGTAAAATCTTACCGATCCGATCTGTTACTTTTTTAATAAAAGGGAGAACTACTATATTTTTCTGTCGTTGTGGTTCATTCTTATGTTTTGGTTTTCTGTTCCTTGGACGCAAAATTCTATTTATCTCTTTTCTTGAGTAGCCGTTTTTTTTCAAAAGCCTGCTTCAGATGTTTCACTTCAGCATCCAAATGTTCAGGTGTACATATCCGTTCCGCTCGATCGATAAGACTTTTTATGACACCTCTTTTTTGTTGAGGATGATGATTAGAATTTTTATGTAAATATCTGTCCGTATGTGTTGCCTTCCGAAAAACTTTATATTCCAAGCTTCTATCGGACCGTCTCATAACTAAGACATCCAAGAAAGATATTCTGTTATCCTTTTCTATTTCCATGGTAAATTGTATTTTTGGGTGAATTTTATTTAGATAATCAAAGAAATCGTCCAAGGCCTTTCTGCCATGGGACCAAACCACAAATCTGTCATCTACATATCGATACCAACGAGATGGTTTGTTATTAGCTTTGTCTAGGGCTGATTGTTCAAATTTCTCCATATAAAGATTGGCAATCGCAGGGTCTAATGGATTACCCATTGCTACTCCATCAAGTTGTTCATAAAATTCATTATCCCACTGGAACTGACTTGATGTAAGACAATGTCTGAAAAGAACAGTCAAATCTTCTGGAAAAATATCCGCTATGAAAATCATAACTTCGTTAACAGGAATCATTGTGAATAAGGACACAATGTCAAAACTTACAAGAATATCTTCAGAGATAAGAGGAGGCTATGAAACTTAGCGATATATGGACAGTGTCTCTACAAAATTGCTAACAATTTTTATCTTTGACAAGGTGGTAATCGATAGTCAACCTTATCTTTGCTATGGATTATCACTGCTCATCACGTGTCACCTGAACCACGCCCCCCTTTCTCACAATATATAAGTCGCTCTCACACACCCGACCAGTCAGTCGGCAAGACTCAGCGGAGCAGCGCCTCTGAGGAAGTCCAGCGCAGTTCTGGACGAAACGTAAGGAGCAGAAAAGTTCTTGGACCACGACCTCACATCCCGGAAAGTATATCAACAGCCAACAAAAAGGTTGTTGCAAAGGAGCACGAGGATGTAAAGAGCCACTGATAAGAGATGCAGAGGTGACATATCAAAGGTCGCTACACTACGCATACATTGATTACCAAAAAGCTTTTGATAGTGTACCCCACTCATGGTTACTACAAATATTGGAAATATACAAAGTAGATCCTAAATTGATACAGTTCCTAAACATAGTAATGAAAAATTGGAAAACCACACTTAATATCCAAACAAATTCAAATAATACCACATCACAGCCAATACAGATTAAGCGTGGAATATACCAAGGAGACTCATTAAGTCATTTCTGGTTCTGCCTTGCTCTGAACCCACTATCCAACATGCTACATAATACACATTATGGATACAATATTACTGCAACATACCCACACAAAATCACACATTCGCTATACATGGATGATCTAAAGCTACTGGCAGCAAAAAACCAACAACTCAACCAATTACTAAAGATAACAGAAGTATTCAGCAATGATATAAATATGGCTTTTGGAACAGACAAATGTAAGAAAAATAGCATAGTCAAGGGAAAACACACTAAACTAGAAGATTACATATTGGATAACCACAGCGACTGCACAGAAGCGATGGAAAAAACAGATGCCTGTAGATATCTAGGATACAGACAAAAAATAGGAACAGATAATACAAATACTAAAAGAAAATATAGACAAAGACTAACAAAAATACTGAAAACAGATTTGACAGCAAGAAACAAGACAAAAGCTATAAATACTTACGCTATACCAATATTGACCTACTCATTTGGAGTAGTGAAACGGAGTAACACAGGCCTAGAAGCACTCAATACACTTACACGATCACAATGCCACAAATATAGAATACATCACATACATTCAGCAACAGAAAGATTCACATTAAGCAGAAAGGAAGGAGGAAGGGGATTTATCGACATAAAAAACCTACATTATGGACAGGTAGACAATTTAAGAAAATTCTTTCTAGAACGAGCAGAAACTAGCAAAACACACAAGGCAATCACTCATATAAATACATCGGCTACACCACTGCAATTTCATAACCACTTCTACAACCCTTTAGATCACATAACCTCAACAGATACGAAGAAAGCAAATTGGAAAAAGAAAACACTACATGGCAAGCACTGTAGCAAAAATACATCAACAGCTTACCTTACAACATAAACTTATAAAACAACATGTTCCCACATACAAGTATGCAGCATAAAATGTCAGGATTGTTATGTGGTGTTGTTTTTATCTGTTATAATGGTTCTGTTCCAGTATAATTTGTATTCATCATTCTCCAGTACATCATACTCACCAATAAAAAGAAGAAATTAACACAACTAATCGAAATATCCATACCCAATACAACAAATATACAAAAGAAAACAGGAGAAAAAATTGAAAAATACATCCAACTGGCTGAGGAAGTCAAAGACATGTGGCATCAGGATAAAGTTGACATTATACCAATCATACTATCAACTACAGGAGTCATACCACACGATATCCACTAGTACATCAATGCAATACAGCTACATCCAAACTTACATATACAACTACAGAAATCCGTAATTATTGATACATGTTCAATTACCCGAAAGTTCCTAAATGCAATATAACATTCACCGTACAGTTAAAAGGAAGTCACGATTGATCAAGGTCCGCGTCACTTTCCATTTTTGACCAGACATAACGTCTGAGAAAAGAAGAAATAATAATAGTCTCGTTGTGAAGGCCCTGCAGCATAGTAACTATCACGTAGTTACTGTTGTCATGCCGGCAATTAGATGGAATTTTTGTTGCTAAATAAACAATGAAGCACTTTGCGGTCCATGGCGGGAACTACCTACAACTCAGAAGGCATTTTGATGCGATATTAAAGCATATGTTGTGTATTCGTCTCCATTTCACTATTATAGATGCATGGCACAAAGTAAAAAGTTTCTGTGTAAAAAGTGGACTGTGTGAATAGATGATGTTCATATATTCGTTTCTTAAGCTTTAACGTCAGCCAAATTGTGAGATGGGTTAACGCTCGTGTTTGAAAACAAGGACTCTTAACTTAGTAATCAGTATTAAATTCTTACGAAATAGCGATGATAGTAATAACAATGATCCTTAAAAAAATTAATTTCGTAACCGTAACGCAATCGGATTATTTTGTTTCTACCCCTTAGAGAACTTCATTTTACCCCTGAGGCGATAATTACCCCCAGGTTGGGGACCGCTGTCCTAACAGGTACAACTTACTGTCCACTGTCTGATGAAGTTGACTTGGGTGGCGGTGGACGATGTATTGCGTGTCACTCGGATGCAGTCGAGGAACTCCACCGATCGTCCTAATCCCTACGACCATAGCAGTGAGCTCGAGAATACGCTTCCAATGAACGGCCATTTGCCTGGCGCCTTCTTCGTGATCGTGTTTTGAAGATTAGTAAAGCGATTCGTATGATGTATAGCCAGCTATGTAATTGTGGATAAAGGCTGCTGCAGGGCGGTGCACTGGATTCCATCCCTCACTCTTCTGGTATCTCTCTAGCAGTGGCCCGCAACTTTCTCGCGTGCTACACGTCTGTCCATAGGACGCACTCTGAGCGCTTTCTGACGCCGTACTAGATTAGCCACAAAATGCAGCCAGTGCAAAGACAATGAAGAAAGAAATTTGTCACTTTCGGTGTTTATTCAGATTTAAATTTTTAACTGTCGATTATTTGTCAGTCTCAGTAGCACCTTTTTTTTACTGTATGGTCCGTTTCGATCTCCCTGCATCAATTCTTTTCTCCCCATTAAATTGAAGTTAAATTATTGTGACTGAATAATGTCTGGTTACTTGAATGGAAACTTTTGGACGAGGAGAAGTCGCTTCCCGAATATTTTTACACAGATATCTCCCACACTTCCAGGTATAAATTTAATTCCTAATTGATTTCTCAAGTCTACGAAACAAAACGATTTGACAGTTACAGTTCATAATCACATTCTGCCTGCCTCTCAATGTAGAAGACAGCACCTGGAATGAAATTGCTGTGGGTCTGCAGAATTCCGGCGATCGTCGACTCTGAAAACTCTTAAAGTGGTCAGAGGCACAGTCGTACGCCGTGGCGAAGCCGTCTGGGGTGCTACGATGCACTCACTTTGCAGCTTCGGAAACAGTCTCCATGTTGTGTATTAATTTCGATAACAGTCCAGAAATTAATCTCTCAACATAGAGCATAAACGACTCTGGCGCATGCTTTACTGATTTTCCAGGATACAAAGTTCCGTACGTGTTAAAACACACCAAATAATGTTCAGAGTCACAGGTAACGGAGAAGGTGGAGAAAAAGAAAAAAAAAAAACAAAGAATCAAACGTATCTTTTCCTTTCATGAAATTATATTTTTTCACAAATAATCTTCATAGCTACATTTCAGGATACATCAGTCTCTTGTATGAGATGAAATACTACAATAATTAATCAAATTACGTTCCACATTCAAAATAACACCTTACAACAAAGCCTCTAATTACGGTTTCGCCGCTATCATACTGTCCCCAATTGCTAAGTCAGTCCATAGTATACGTAATGTTTCACATTATATACGCAGAGTTTTTATGTAACGACTCAGAGATAATCTGTTTCTCGCACTCGTAATGAGTCTTTGATCCATATAGAGCACTTGTCCAGTTACTCATAAACGTTTGCGCTGCAAGAGAGAAAAAAGACAGATAAACGGTGATACTACTACTCTCTGTTCCAAAGCCAAAGTAAAACAAAGTGTGTGATGTTTGTTACCTTACAAAAAGTAGAATAGTGTTGTACATAACAGCTGAACTGCTGCACGTAGTTCTTGTTGCGTCAGCGGAGCGTCGTGTCTGTGTCGGAGAGCTATGGTGCGAAACACCAGTGACGGTGGTTGTATTCCCAAATCTTCAAGACTAATGGTGGGCAGGCCACTCCCTTCAGATCTACCCTTTAAATTTCAGTTGTGTGCAAAGATTAGTCAATAACGCGAAATCACGGCCTTCGGCATAGAACTTGAAGTTGGGAACTTCAATAAATCTGAATGTGATTGGCGCTGTCTTACTGGTATAATTTACTGTGATTGAAAGTGCCTCTCTAAACGCTGTTGAACTGCATCTAGCCTGTGTCAAATATCACCCTGAACACTGGTGAAGTGCATCTAGCTTGATGTAGTAAAGGTGCCAAACAGGGAAAATTGATTAGTTAAATGCTCTAATTTATTCACAAATGTATCAATTAACTACAAATAAATTCTTCTTTTTCTTGTGCCTTTGTCCAGAATTTGTGCAGGGTCGGCATGGTTACGGTCGGAGTTGGCAGGGTTAGTTTTTAAGACGTGATCGGATGCCCTTCCTGTCGCCACCTCTTTGAAGACAGTGCAGACACCC
The DNA here is from genome assembly GCF_023898315.1 of Schistocerca nitens. NCBI lineage: Eukaryota > Metazoa > Arthropoda > Insecta > Orthoptera > Acrididae > Schistocerca > Schistocerca nitens. Next base: position 217,979 of record NW_026045910.1, on the reverse strand, counting down.
AGTCCCTGAGCAGAGAAAATCTCCGACACAGCCGGGAATCGAACCCAGGCCGCTTGGCATGACAGCCCGCCACACAGACCGCTCAGCTATCGGGGCGGACCTAACGACATATAGATTAAACTATGAAAATTGTGTCAGTTCTGTTTCTAAATTCAGGTGTAATAAGTTTAAGTGGATAGAAGTTTTACTTGCCCGTCTACGACTTTAACACTTACCAACTTTGCCGGCCGTAGTGGCCGTGCGGTTAAAGGCGCTGCAGTCTGGAACCGCAAGACCGTACGGTCGCAGGTTCGAATCCTGCCTCGGGCATGGATGTTTGTGATGTCCTTAGGTTAGTTAGGTTTAACTAGTTCTAAGTTCTAGGGGACTAATGACAGCAGTTGAGTCCCATAGTGCTCAGAGCCATTTGAACCATTTGAACTTACCAACTTTAGAATTTACACTCAAAGTACAATGTTAACTCCACTCTCGCAGAGTCCTGACTGAAACAGTGACTGGAAGTAGGTGACCATCCCCACATGGCGACACATTCATACAAGTGCGATGAACTTCACAGGCGATCGCCCTGTATTGCACAGACTGGGTGTTGTGTGATGTCCTTAGGTTAGTTAGGTTTAAGTAGTTCTAAGTTCTAGGGGACTGATGACCATAGATGTTAAGTCCCATAGTGCTCAGAGTCATTTGAACCATTTTTGTATTGCACAAGTGCGAAACCGATTAGAACTACTCTGTCGGTGTTGTGAATTATGCTCACTATGAGTACGGCGGTGTTGCGTCGCGCTGTGTGGTGCAGAAGTACTGGCCCTTCGTGAAGTCGAGGTCGTTAGCACCGTCCCGCAACGAGGTGGTGTCACAAACCCAACCACGATGCAACGCCAAGTCAATCCGTCCTCTATGGCAACCGTCCACGAATTCGATGCAGACTCCTCCGCGATAAAACTCGTAGTCGATGTGGATACACACTACGTCTGCTTGCTGCTAGGATGGCGTGGAAAAATCTTCTTCCAATACGGTCAGGAGATGTTCCTTAGGTTCACTGCGCGGTACTTCCAAATGCGTATTAATGGTTCCAACAGTGTTTCGTTTTAAGGATTGCCGGTTTCGACCTGTGTCGACCTGTATCTAATTACTGTGAAATGTAACTCGGTCCCTGTCCTGCAAAGAATTGTCATTCGCAGTAATTACGTATTGGACCTGGTGAAAACTTATAACAAAGGTCCAAACCGGTAATCCGAATAAAGATAGAAAGTGACCAGGGCCGTATTTTCCTTTCTTCATTATAATAACAGCTGTCACAGTGGTCTCACAAGTTGTGTCTTCAATTATGATACTGTCCACGTATTGATTTCAGTTTCGTCCACTTAGTCGTCATTCTTGACCTGTGCCATTGAACGCTGTGCGATGCTATTTCAGAGATTATGTAATAAAGTGTAAGAGGGTCCGTCACACGTCGAGTAGCAATATCTAATGGAGTGAGTATTCAGATGCGTGGAACGGAATGTTTGTCTTTAACATACAGTGACACCATAGTCCCGAGAATAAGGTACGGAATAAGGTTTGCCCACAAGCACTCTGGAGATTTCGAATGTCTTTATATCGCCAGTAGAGATAGGTCTAGTTCAGAAATATTATGAGTTTTCTAGACGCTCTTTATGGGTCTCGTAATAATTTGTTGCTGAATTACGCTGCAGCGGCATTGTGAAACGGCTTTAAAATACTCTTAAACTGTTTATGTTCCCAAAATCTTGGAATTTGGAGCTGTGTCATGCAGCAAATTAGCTATTTATCACACTGTGCAATATTTTCAGGTACGTAAATCTTAGTTTTTTCAATATTTTAAATCTCAGTTTATTATTAGGCAAACTGAAATATTATTGGTACCTACTCGTTCTTCATTTCATAGGTACGTGTAGTACAGCTTATTATTGTGACTCCTGTAATATAAGCACAACAACTTGAAGATCTGTGTAATATGGAGAAAATGTCTGACCGTCAAATATGAAACTTATCCGTAGATGACAATCGATCAAAATATACTCTGTACAGTCAACGGTTTGACGGGTGGCACACAGCCATACAAATTGGCCCTTTGGTATGAACTCCTTATTGGTAAAGCGGTTCAAAAGGCCGCGTGCAGAATCGGGGTTTTTCTTTTGCGGGGGAGAGGGGGGGGGGGCGATGTGAGCAGCATCGTTCGAAGCGTAACGAAACATAAATCTACATTTGTTGCCAAACTATGGTAGTCTGATGTCAGAATTACGGTACAGTATAAGTTGACGATCAGAATGAAAATTGCACGACAAAGGCGAATATGTCCTGGACAGAGTTAGGAATCTAGAAAAAGAGAACTAGCTTTTCGGCTTATCTGGCAGCTTCAGCGAAGTTTAGATCAAAACATGTTGACGTATCGCGCTTTTTTACGGAGATAATCCTGCTTCCCCATCGCTTCTTAGCTGTAAGTGTTGGCACACCTGCATCCTGTAGTTTATGGGCTAAAGTCTCTGATCCTTTGCCCAAAATCCAGGTGATTAGCCAGCCATAGAACAATATCATATGGCTGAAGAGCATAGACACATCATATCTTTAAAAAAAAGTGGGGAAATAAAATGTCTGAGGGCGGATTTGTTTCTGGGGAACGCAGAACAGTTTCTTGATTTGTAGTTGGGGGGGGGGGGCGAGGGTAGATTTCCCCCCTTCCCCCCGAGAGGGCCATTTCTGCCCCGAACCTATCCCTTGACACATGTATAGTGAGGGATGTAAGAACAAAGTAGAGAATGGGATGCTTCTACAGTAGGAAGTACCCCAGAGTGGCGCTGGATGCATCCTAAACTTCGATAACACGTTGTCATACTGCACAACATGACAAATACCATGCTGCACAACATGATGGCAAGTGTCTTGTTATATGACATGAAATTGTGTATCATGTTACTTTATTGGACACAATGCACTGCACTGCACTACATGATATGGGTAGTAATACTAAGAAGTAAAAAAGCGCGAAGATGTTTTGATTTAAATGTCTTTGAATCTGCCACATAGTCTAAAAGCTAGTTATCTTCTTTAACGTCCCTAACTCTGCGCAGCACAAATTCGCCTTTTTTGTGCTATGATAGGAGCGTTTTTTATTCTGTTGCGCTACATCCCGGCATTTCTCAACATATTCATATCATTTTACTCATATGATAGCCATGATTGGACCTCCGTGGTACTTGTGTATTGTACCGGGGACCTAGAAACGATGGAGAGGCTTCGTCCCGCTGTAGCCCTCAGTGGTTCACAACAGGCCACAGCAGTCCACCCGTCCCACACCGAAGCCAGGGTTATTGTGCGGTTCGGCCCCCCAGTCCACCCCGCCGATCGGATTCGTGCCGGGAAGCAGAGGGTTATACCGCTGGTACTTACCCGAAGAAAAACTTTTAGGTCTTTGATGTCTTTCTGTTTGCGTCTGTAACAGCAACAATTATTCACCATTGCAGTTACTGACAAATAGAAGTGTAAAAACAGAGCAAAAACTCATAATATTAAAATTTTGCTTTTAACGTAAAATATAAACATATAGTGATATAATTGATTAGCGTAAGGCTCACAGTTTGCTGATGACGATATGCGGAGTACTCCATAGGCATTCTTGATGTACGGCCTGGCATTCCGATGTTCTGTCATTGTCACAAATGATCTGGGATCATTACAAGTCAGTTGTTTTATTAAATCCTTCAGTCTTTGACTGGTTTGATGCGCCCAGCCATGATGTACTCGTCTGTGCCAACATCATCTTTTATTTTAAGAGTAGCACCTGCGCTCATCGCCTTCAGCGATTTCGCTGGTGTCTAAAAACATGTCCTGCCTTTCTGTCTCTTCTTGTAGGCACTGTTATCTACACACTCATTTTCACAACGATTCTGCGACCTACCTCCACGCTTATCACTTCACCTAATTTTCAGCTTTCCTACCTGCATTCTCGTAACTTCATTTGTAAAATTAAGGAATAGGCTGAATACTAGTCGAAATCTCGGCGAGGAATTCGTTCCTTGCCTGTGGTTATCTGCTTCTCCATGTCCTCGCTTGTTGCCACATTCATCACTTTGCTTCCGAGGTGGCGGAGTTCGTTCCCTACGTGGTCCTCATATTGGCTGAGTGTGGCGCTAATTTACTGCTCCTCAGTTTTGTTCACCGCCCTTTCGTTCACTCCCAAACCGTATTCTGTTCTCAGTAGACTGTTGATCGCATTCAGTGGGTCCTGTAATTCTTTCTCGTTTTAGCTTTAGGAGAGGAATGACGTCAGCGAGATAGCGTTTCATCCTGAATAGTACGACTAGTCCAATTCTTGATTCTATGTTTTGTTTCCTTCGTTGATTCTTCTACAGGTAGAAAAGTAGGTGACACAATTTCTAATCCGAGCTCTATCCTGTTGGTCTTTCATTTGGACTGTTAGTCTCACATCTTGTTCATACTGCATATTAACCACCTCTACCTATATAGCATAACCTCAAGATGCACGGATCGAAGTTGATGACATGTCGCCGGGGAATAATCCATGGAGTGACTGAACCGTGAATTTACTTTCAAAACTTTTCTTAAGAATTTACTTTATTTACTAGCCATTCATTAAGAACATTAACACCTTTAATCACACTATGTGAGCTTGGAAGTAGTTGACAGGGAGTAACTGATGAAATCATAACCAAATTCCTTTTAACAACTCGGAATTTTATTCACTTTAATAGTGCCTAAAAGCATTGTTTAAAAGAAACAGATTTAAAATTATAATCAGAAAGCATCCTCTAAATATCAAGTTACAATTTATTCAGAGGCAGAAAGAACAAAATTTTGACTGTATGAGCTTTCGGGCTGAGAACCTTGCCGCTCCCTTTTGACACGGCCGTAGTCCCGACCGCTCACAACCACCTCTGAAAGACTTCACTGGTGCAAATCTGCAACACACCAGATTACTTTAAACTTAAAATTTTAACAACTCAAACAAGCACATGAACTATGCACTCTGTAGGAGGGATGGAAATGGTACAAAACACTGACAATTAAAATATTAACCTTGCCACCAAGGTGCAACTTGATTTTAACTTCTAAGAAAAGTCTTACGGTGAAAGGGTGGCAACTTTATATACTAAAATGATCATTTAAATAAAAACCCGTGAAATGCAGTCTTACATAAAACATACAAGGTTGGCCAAACATGCTCTACATTACACATATACCGCCTCTCAAGATCATAGGCAATAATATCAAAGTTTCCAAAGATCAAAACATATTTCAGGAATTCGGCCGTTACAGTTCAAGCATTAAATTCGTTAACAACGAATCCGACAAACATTACATAGACAGCTATTAACGTATGGCAGATTGACAGGGAGATTACCGAACAACCCGAACCGCAGGTTGATCTAACCCGCCCCTACTCCACAAGGGAAAAATGGACCACCCAGTTCATAAATAACTACCTTCCCGCGGGTGGGCAAACGGAGAAGAATGGTGGGACGAGCCCAAAACAAAGCGGCTGGTGACCTCACCAAGAAAACAAGTAGAATTTAACAAGTAAATGAAACCACATTTTTCCAGTCACTTCTAATAAACTGCGATTTCTGGCGAAGGCCTGGCGCAGCATCCCACAACGCTCTCCCGAACCGTCCGCTGCCAGCCGCTTCAACGGATCTCCCGTCTCACGGCGTCGCAGCTCGCACCGGCCAGACCGATGTCGTGGGTTGACTCCGTCGGCCGCGAAGCCACTACCCCTCGAAATACGGCGCGGCCCACTGGACTCACGTGGCGACCTCACATGCGCCGACGCTCAAGGCGGACAAGTCATCTTGTGTCTCAGTGCGCGACCGACCAACCGATCGGTCCAACCGCCAATTACCGTTGCCCGAGCAACTCGAGCAGACTGGCGGCCTAACGCGCAGACTCAGATGCAGGAACTCAGCCCCGACCGGGCGACCACAAGCTGAGTTCTGATACTGGAGGAGTGGCAAGACTCTCATTTTGCCGGCTTTAAAGTTTGACCCAAACGACAGACATACTGGCATTCCGAACGACAGACAGACACTAACTGCCCCACACTGGCCCGGCTGACCAACTGACCCTGGCGAGCTCATAGTGCCCCTTAAATGCACGTGAACAGACAACCTTTCCCCTTTCCCACCAGAGGGAGACACCAAAGCTGCGATTGCCACAGCAGCGCCAGCGCCAGAAACAGAAGGCGACTGCTTCACACTACGCGCTGCGGCGCGCTCTTCAAAACAGCAATTTTTACCACGGCTCAGTGACGTAGCACGTTTTATACGACATTGTGCAGCGAATACACAGAACTGCCGAATTTGGGGTACTGTTAAACCGCGTGTTGTGCACGAAGAGGCATTGCATTCGCCGTATGTGACTCTGTGGTGTGGATTCACAAGCACCTGTATGCTCGCCCGGAATGCACGCAGGGGGTCTGACAGGTGTACCGTGACGCCTGCACGTTATCAAGACCTCCTTTTACAGCGTGTGATTATTGCTTCGGAAGAGCGCAGTTATGTGGAAGCCACTATTTTCGTGCGAGATGGGGTAACACCTCATGTCGATAGCCCAGTGAAAGATCTGCTTAAGGGGGGGAGGACGTCAAGCGGGCCTACTTGGAGCAGGAGAGGCACTACAGGATATTTTAATTCCCACTGTGTATATTTCTCGAATAATTTGGCAAAACTTGGACAGCATGAGCAGGAAGGATTCAGGATTCACACTGATAGCAGTGAACGTTAAAAAAAATAACAAAATAAATTCTTTTACATGTGAAATTTCATCATTTTTTCACTTACTATTTGCTGTATTTCTTGCTATAGGTACACTTTTCTTCATAAGTAAGAAATATTCTTTGAAAAAATTTGCACAGCATATAAACCATACTTCCAGGTGTCTGAAACTCTAAAATTTTCAAAATCTATTAAAAACTTTGGTAAAAATTGAGGTAATTAACTATAAAATGAGTTTTTTCTAAACATTAAGTTTAAAAATACAACAGCTTTCATTTTTTCATAAGTTAAAAGAATTATTTTGTCATGTTTTTGAACTTCCATTGCTATGGTTGTAGTCGTGCTGACAAAGCATTGCGAATTTATTTGTAAAAGAATAGACAGTGGAAATTAAAATGTGTTGTTGTGCCTCTCCTGCTCTAAGTCCTAGCTCCCGTAACGCAACTTTCCGGGAATGTGGTATCTCCAGATACTTTCCCGATGCTTGATGTGCAAGATGACCTGACGTGAATCCATGATACTTTTAGCTCTGTGGTTATCTAAAAGAACGCGTTTACGAGGGACACTTCCGGTGTCTATCTGATCTGAAGGCCAGTACACAGTAATACGTTGCTCAGGTTCCACAGGAACTGCTGCTACGGTTGCAGCATTTCGTCGACGTCTCCGGTGTTCCTATTGAACAAATTTTATAAGTGGCCGTTAATAATAAAATGAACATTCTGCCTTTCTCGCTTGTTTGAACTTTTCTGCCTATGTCCCATTCCTAATCCATTACGCATGGAAACAATTCTGTACGTCTGTCTTGCATTCACAGCACCAGACATGCAACTGGTAGCAAAAATTGGAACTTACTTTTTTTTTCAGCGTAAATCTGTTCCACATTATGTTGTCGTCGTCTTCAGTCCAGAGACTGGTTTGATTCAGCTCTCCACGCTACTCTATCCTGTGCAGACTTCATCTCCCAGTACCTACTGCAGCCTACATCCTTCTGAATCTGCTTAGTGTATTCATCTCTACGTCTCCCTCTACGATTTTTACCCTCCACGCTGCCCTCCAATACTAAATTGGTGATCCCTTTATACTTCAGAATATGCCCTACCAACCGATCCCTTCTTCTAGTCAAGTTGTGCCACAAACTCCTTTTCTCCCCAATTCTATTCAATACCTCCTCATTAGTTATGTGATCTACCCATCTAATCTTCAACATTCTTCTGTAGCACCACATTTCGAAAGCTTCTATTCTCTTTTTGACTAAATTATTTATTGTCCATGTTTCACATCCATACATGGCTACACTCCATACAAATACTTTCAGAAACGACTTCCTGACACTTAAATCTATACTCGATGTTAACAAGTTTCTCTTCTTCATAAACTCTTTCCTTGCCATTGCCAGTCTACATTTTATATCCTCTCTACTTCGACCATCATCAGTTATTTTGCTCCCCAAATAACAAAACTCCTTTACTACTTTAAGCGTCTCATTTCCTAATCTAATCCCCTCAGCATCACCCGATTTAATTCGACTACATTCCATTATCCTCGTTTTGCTTTTGTTATTGCTCATTTTATATCCTCTTTTCAAGACACTCTCCATTCCTTTCAGATGCTCTTCCAGGTCCTTTGCTGTCCCTGACAGAATTACAATGTCATCGGCGAACCTCCAAGTTTTTATTTCTTCTCCATGGATTTTAATACCTACTCCAAATTTTTCTTTTGTTTCCTTTACTGCTTGCTAAATATACAGATTGAACAACATTGGGGAGAGGCTACAACCCTGTCTCACTCCCTTCCCAACCATGGCTTCCCTTTCGTGTCCCTCGACTCTTATAACTGCCATCTGGTTTCTATACATATTGTAAATAGCCTTTCGCTCCCTGTATTTGACCTTTGCGACCTTGAGAATTTGAAAGAGAGTAGTCCAGTCAACATTGTCAAAAGCTTTCTCTAAGTCTACAAATGCTAGCAACGTAGGTTTGCCTTTCCTTAATCTATTTAAGATAAGTCGTAGGGTCAGTACTGCCTCACGTGTTCCAGTATTTCTACGGAATCCAAACTGATCCTCCCCGAGGTCGGATTCTACCAGGTTTTTTTTTTTGCCGGCCGCGGTGGTCTCGCGGTTCTAGGCGCGCAGTCCGGAACCGTGCGACTGCTATGGTCGCAGGTTCGAATCCTCCCTCGGGCATGGATGTGTGTGATGTCCTTAGGTTAGTTAGGTTTAAGTAGTTCTAAGTTCTAGGGGACTAATGACCACAGCAGTTGAGTCCCATAGTGCTCAGAGCCAAGCCAAGTCTACCAGTTTTTCCATTCTTCTGTAAAGAATTCGTGTTAGTATTTTGCAGCCGTGGCTTATTAAACTGACGGTTCGGGAATTTTCACATCTGTCAACACCTGCTTTCTCTGGGATTGGAATTATTATATTCTTCTTGAAGTCTGAGGGTATTTCGCCTATCTCATACATCTTGCTCACTAGATGGTAGAGTTTCGTCATGGCTGGCTCTCCGAAGGCTGTCAGTAGTTCTAATGGAATGTTTTCTACTCCCGGGGCCTTGTTTCGACTTGGGTCTTTCAGTGCTCTGTCAGACTCTTCATGCAGTATCAAATCTGTTCCGCATTAACGTGTTAGTATATCTAAAAAGTTTCGCTTCCAAACGGTAATTACAGCGCCCACAGGATCTCCGTGAGTAGTTGCACTTGAGTTGTAACCAGCCGTTAACTGTAGAGAGCTTGTTCCCCTTGTTTCCGTTGTGCTGCCACCTCCACACACCAGCTAGGCTGTTGCCTCTCCCCGCCGTCCAGGCCTGCGCGCGGCGCCGCATCGCTTCGCGTTCCGCTCACCGCTAGGCTGCGCCGGTGTAGGCCGGTGTGACGGAGCCGCTTCCGGCTGCTGCTTGATGACGGCTGCCCCGCCAAGGCCGACTGTCGACCGCCCGCTAATCGAAGCCAGTCGCCAAATGCTTGAGGCACTTCGCGTCTCATCTGGCCGCTCTCCCCTACAGCTTTGAGTCACTCCCGCATTTCCTTTATAAACTCCTCCTGTTGCGCATTTGCTTCATAAATACTCCTGCCCTCTTGTATCCCAGGCAATAAATATCCGCCACGTGTGGCGCAACCGCCGCGTCATCGGCGATCCGGGATGTCAGCAGTATATACACTGGCGTCGAAAATTAAAGCAACGAACGGAAATTTTGCAAGATTGCGTTTACTTTGCCACAAAACATTATAAACAGGTGATAGTAAAGTAGAAACAAATGTAAAGAATACAGAACGCAAACGACTGCAACATGCATAACGGTGGACAAAAATGTTCTTCGTTTCTTCCCAGCTTGACGGATTTGCACACACATTCCGACAACGGTTAATGTGCTCAGTATGTGGTGTGACCACCTCTGACAGCAGTAAAGGCCTGAAAACGACGGCGCATACTGTGAGTGATGTCATCAGTCTCATGTTGAGGCAGTAACGCTGATTCTTCTTGCAGAGCTGCTCGCAGTCTAGGAGAGTGGTTGGCGGATGATGGCGTGATATCAAGCAGTCTCCCTAGACATGCTCTATGGGTAAAAATCGGGAGAGCAAGCAGGCCACGCCAGCAATATCTTCCATTTCCAAGAAAACATCAACCACCTGTGCTCTATGACGTCGAGCATTATCGTCCATCAGTACGAAATCTGGATCCACAACAACCGCAAATGAGTCCCCAAGATCTCGTCTCGATACCTTACAGCCGTTAAACCTTGCCGGTCCACCCCTACAATTTCATGAAGAGGTGTTTGAGTGGTAAACATAATCCCTGCCCACACAATTACGGATCATCCTCGATATCGGCCTGTTTCCACAATGTTTGGATCCCGTAATCGTGTGCCACGTTCCCTCCAGATGCGAATTCATCGATAATCACTCTCTAGACTGTATCGGGACTCATCTGTGAAAAAAATTGGTCGACTGTTGGACCGTCCAGGTCGCATCTTCATGACTCCACTCTAGACATTCCGTCCTAGGAAGGCGCACCATAGGTACACACACGGCAGGTATCCGACAATAAAGACCCCTCTGCTGAAGCCTTCTGCACACCGTTTGCCTCGATACAACACGTCCGGGGGATGCTACGATGTCACATGCCAGCTGCCGTGCAGTAGTAAGGTAGTAAAGTCTGTGCCCATACAGCCAAATAACGGTACTCTCTTCTGAAGTTCCACGTTCTCTGCCCTGCCCTGATCTTTGGGATACGTTTTCGGTCTCCATGAACTGTCTCCACGTCCGAGAAACGACAAAACAAGTCACAGTAAGTTATCGGGCCACATCAGTTTGCCCGACTGCCCTGCTTCCATTCTTGCTGTGGCCCTCTACCACAGTGTGTCTGGTAGGCGTCTTCTCTGTGCCATACAGCACCGTCTGTGACTGTGTACACAAGTCCTGACATCATAGGTGGCGTGATTGTAATTTTACCGGAATGTAATCTTTCGTACATAACACGATCGTACGGACATCTGGCTGACAATTTGTATGATTATATCGTGAGTTAGACACGAGACGGGGAAACAGCGATTTGTTGCTTTAATTTTGCACACCAGTGTATGGTCGTTAGTCGCGATTGTTTTAGAGCGCTGTTGTTTTCCTGCTGAGCTACAATAAGAACGGAAACCGTCTGGTTACGGACTACTATTTATTTAAGTCTGGCTCGACACCAGATGTGCGCGAGAAATAGTGCCCGAAACTGTTGGAAGTGCTCCCAGAATGTGCTACAGTCACGTGCAGCACTTAGTCTACAGTGTCTCCCTCCCTCCCTCCCTCTCCCAGCAAGAAGTTTTATCAGAGCGTTTCTGCAATTCCCTAGGACAGCACGCCAATGTGTTCCTAAAGACTAGAGAATCGTCAGCGGATAGTCATATAGCGCTGCTCCGTGTAAACAAATGTTCGCTGGTGTAGTCTGCAATATTGCAGCATAGCCTGCCAGTATTGCTGATGATGGTGCTAGCTGTTGCAGGTAGTTGCCGAGGTGTTGGCAGTATTGTCCGCGTAGGACGGAGAATATTTCTTATGGCCAGTCGATATCTCTCCTTGTCATTCTATGTAAATTCTTTCTTCCTCACTCACACTCACCCTTGATTCCTATTTCTGACGCCAACAGTGCCGCAGTTCCAAGTAACGTATTGTAAGCGCTGGGAACAACATTCTGTACTAATTTCCAGTATTCAGGAAGGTATGACGTCAGCAGATGTTTGGTTAACCATATGATGCAATAGGTTGCAGGAAACCGTCACAGTTGCAATATTAATTTCCATTGTAACATGATGACCAGTTTTGAGCTTAAGCCCATTATCAAATCCTCCAGTAACCTACAGAAGAACATATACTAACGACAGCCATATGAATGTTCATTGTAGTTAAACACACATTTAGTATGAAGCAGTACAGGGCTGAGTTTCGGCCATCTAACTCAAGCCCTGTGCTGTTAAATTAGATGACTGAAATTCAGCCCTGTACTGCTTTATACTAAATATGTGTTTAACTACAATGAACATGCATATGGCTGTCGTAATGTATACTCTTTCGTAGGTTACTGGATGATTTGATAATGGGCTTAAGCTCTAAATTGGCCATCGTGTTACAAAAGAAAATTAATATTGCAACTGCGTTGTTACTGTGTAGTTCATATCGTTGGTTAACAATGTTATCTCCCTTCACTTCGAAAGAGTGTGCTTACGTGGCGGTATTCGATTTGTTTTTTGTCTCTTAAGCCTACAGAAGTGGGCAGACTAAACAACAATGAAGTTGATGAATGTGATACCTACGTCATTGGCGACAGTTATGAAACACGGAAAGTAATATCTGTTCGTGCAAAGATAACAGTTTGAAAAAGGAAATTCTCGCTGCTACCATCGTAGTAGAGCATCGGTACTAGTGAGACGTAACTTGATTCTACAGAAGTAATAAGATTCGTCAACTTTTTTCGAAGCTTTAGCATTTGTGTTTCCGTGTTCATGGGCGGCAACTTGCAAAATGTACTTCGTTTTTAATTTGCATTCTGCGCATTAATTACTTTTCACTACCCGTGAGTCTGGTCGAAGACGTATTGCATTTATGAAATTCATAATTCTGTGACTGTACAGGCGAACCAGAGTAGAATATTAACATTAATATTTGATTTTTATTTCAAATCATTTTAATGAATACCTCAAGTTTTTCAGCCGAAACGCTGTAAATGTCTTGAAGCAAGGGGCATATTCAAGAGAAGAGCATCAAACGTAGGTGTGCATAACCACCAGCCAACAGCTGAAGGGTGGTAGCCAGTTTGGTTGTGACTGAGATAAAGCTTCTCATATAGGCATTGCTCGTACCAGTCCACGGACGAATTGCTTTTAAACGATATATTCTAAATCGTGTTTCAGCATTCTCGTAAACGTACGTCTTATACACCAGTTCACGTTTTGGTTTTTGAACCAGTTCGCGTACTTGAAAAAGGACTCATTCACGATGCTAACTTCTTTCCTTGCGAAATGAACTAGCATCTAGCTTCCATCGTACATTTCGCGGCCACAGTGTGGCCCGTGTAAACACGTCTGGCCCGGAGATGCATTGCTACTATCACTGCCGTGTGGTAATGTGGTAACCGTGTGGTGTGCCGTGTGGTAACTGTTCCCGAACATGTGACTGCAATTCGCGTGGACGACAGTGTTGCCGGGTTATATTGTCGGCGGCACGACCTTCGTTGACGTACCTCCGTGAACCTCGTCATCTGCCCAGCATTGGCGAAGTGGTCATCAGAAAGTTTCACAATGTGCTTTGTTAGTTACGACAAAATTGTTAGTTACGGAATGTATCAAGAATTTGGCAAGCCATGCTATGATCTCGATAGGCATCTACGTTCTTCGTCAGTGGAATTTAAATGACGAGGAGCGACGACGGCAGATGAAAATTTAGCCCAGACGCAAGCCTGGCATCAAAGCTCGTGCGTACTGCTTGCGGTGGCTTAGAACAGACTAATATCCGCCGATGACGATCTCGTTCCTCTTCTCTTCTCGGGCGGTTGTCAGTCACCGTGCATCAGCCCAGCCGGCTAATAGCTGCTGAGGACGTCGTGGGAGATGTGCTTAGCCATACGGGCCACTGTGCAGTGTCCGCTAGCCTAGCCTAGCGGGCCTGCCCTGACCAGTTCTCACGACGCCCGGTGAATGGGCGACGTTGCCGCGGCGGCCGCCCGGCGTGACGTCACCGCCAAGGACAGCCCCGCCTGGCCGGACCGTGACGTCACGAGGCGTCCCGCACTGTGCGGGCAGGTGTGCGGCTGCCTTCACCGCTGCGGGCGGCACGGTTTCGCTTGGGGTAGACACTGGACTGCGTCCGCACCACACCACAGGCTGCCGGCGACGATATACAACTCCCACGGGGCCTCGTGTCCGTGGCAGCGTCCACTGGGACCTAGGACTGAGCATGTCCGGCCCGCGAAGAGGTGATCTCACAAGGTCAGGGTGGACATGCAGGTGACAGACCTCAAACCGACACCTCTGAGGTAAACACTGAAATCAAACGGATGTTACTTTCCCATATTGTCAACCACAGAGCGCTCCAATGTTCTCGCGTGGAATAACATGGATCCACTTTCCTCAGTTTAACGCCGGCCGGTGTGGCCGTGCGGTTCTAGGCGCTTCAGTCTGGAACCGCGTGACCGCTACGGTCGCAGGTTCGAATCCTGCCTCGGACATGGATGTGTGTGATGTTCTTAGGTTAGTTAGGTTTAAGTAGTTGTAAGTTATAGGGGACTGATGACCTCAGATGTTAAGTCCCATAGTGCTCAGAGCCATTTGAACCATTTTGAACCTCAGTTTAACGTCCGCGAAAATTTCAACACCCGTATCTTCTTCCCAGTGCTCTAGTTGCCAGTAAACCTCACCAAACCGCACTTGAGGTTGATTCACACTGGACGTAACGGAACGAAACTTCGAAACGTTGCACAGTACCTTTCGAAAGGTGGCATCCACATACCGTCAATTAAACGGAACGGGACTCGACGTAAACATTCATGTCTTTCGCGGGAAAGAAAGTTTTGAAGTTGACGTTGCTTGTAGAGGAGAGTGGCGTCGCGTGCCGACGTCCCAAGTTAATCTGATTTGATCCATTATAAGTAGTTTTTGAAAGCCTGCGACTGTAGATACAATAGTTTGTTTATAAATAAATAAATCTTCTGCTACCAGTCACGATTTTTCTTTATTTTACTATTCGCACGACGCGTTTCGAGAAATAATTCCCATTTTCAAGTGCGTTTTTTTGATGTGTGTTAAGCCATTTCTTTTGATGTTGTCAGTGTGTGTGAGTCTGCTTCATTTTGTTGACTTTTACTGTAATACATAAGAAATGCGATTTTTAGTTGGGTATCAATTCTTTCTGTGAGGTTAGTGGCTAAAGTTTGAGAACAATTTGTACTTACAGTTTTCTAATGGTCCATTTGTGTAGAGTCTCACACACACTTAACATCACACACAACTTGTACACTTTACACATCGAAAATATCTTATATAAACAAAACAGTTACAAAGATCTTCTTACAGGTAGTTCACAGAGATAACATTATAGGTCTTCCACAGATTATGATATGCTTTTGTACAGAGGATATTTATCTTAACAGTTTGGCTAATGAATTACTTATATTGGACCTAAATATTATAAGACACAACAACACATGCACATTCAAAATTTATAGGAAAAACACAATGACTGACACCACAATCCCTGCAACCTCATGTCACCCAAATGTCCATAAACAGGCAGCATACAGGTCAATGCTGCATAGGGCAACAAAAATACCATTGAACCAGGAAAATATGCGACAAGAAATAAACAAAGTGAAGAAGATTGCAGTTGCCAACGGTTACAATGCTTCCATGGTTGACACAATCTTAGACAAAGTGAAGAGAAACCCAGGTACAAACTGCACCACAGAAGAAAAAGAGAAAAACAAATATATATCTAGTATTCCATACATAGGCAATGTATCACAGAAGATGGCATATATTTTCAAAAATGACAGAGTAAAAATTGTTTTTTTTACATCCAATAAACTACAGCAAAAACTAATACATAATATAAAGTGTAATCATGATCCATATTCAGACTCTGGAATATACAAAGTAACAGGCCAGGAATGCTCCATGTTCTATGTAGGACAAACAGGCCGAAATATCAACACCAGGTACACAGAGCACATTAGAGCATACACACACAACAAACACACTACATCAGCAATAGCAACACACATACATAATACAGGACACCCATTTGGAAAAATAGAGCAAAATGTCAAAGTACTCCACCAACTAAATAAAGGACATAAAATGGATTTGCTTGAAGAACTGGAGATATATTCACATTACAGAAAATATGAAGATAAAATATTAAATGAAAAACTTGAAAGTGAATCAGTGAATTTCTTCAGATGTTTCGATAATATACTTAAATAAAAATAGTAAAACATATAAATAAGCACAATTGTAAAATCAATATAAGTAATTCATGAGCCAAACTGTTAAGATAGATAACCTCTGTACAAAAGCATATCATAATCTGTGGAAGACCTATAATGTTATCTCTGTGAACTACCTGTAAGGAGATCTTTGTAACTGTTTTGTTTATATAAGATATTTTCGATGTATAAAGTGTACAAGTTGTGTGTGATGTTAAGTGTGTGTGAGACTCTACACAAATGGACCATTAGAAAACTGTAAGTACAAATTGTTCTCAAACTTTAGCCACTAACCTCACAGAAAGAATTGATACCCAACTAAAAATCGCATTTCTTATGTATTACAGTAAAAGTCAACAAAATGAAGCAGACTCACACACACTGATAACATCAAAATAAATGGCTTAACACACACACAAAAAACGCACTTGAAAATGGGAATTATTTCTCGAAACGCGTCGTACGAATAGTAAAATAAAGAAAAATCGTGACTGGTAGCAGAAGATTTATTTATTTATAAACAAACCTATTGTCCTAAGTTAACTTATTCTCGGAGCGCTTGTTCATGCTGTAACAATTTTGGTTCCTGTTTTCATGACACTTCGCGAAGTTTCGAAGGCTACTTCGATGGTTTTGGTGTGAGTGTTCCTACGCAGAAGGTCATCTATCTGAAAGCGAGAAATGATTCACGTTTTGTAATAAGTAGACACAGCAGAATCCTACAGAAGCCATAAATAAGAACATAAATTAATGAAACGATGTTCACCGAGAAAACATTATTCAACACTGGAAAAGTCAGTCAGATTGAATGAGAGAAATACCGTTCTTTTTGACGTTATTTGGTACTTCGATAAAAGAAAACTATTTATAAGGTGAAAAGGCTATATATATTGCCGTGTAAATATTATTCGATGTGTTTTTAGGTATATACAGTGTAGAACAAAGAATTTTCGATGTTTCTAAACTTTTGAGTAGTCAGTAGTGTGGAAATTTACCATTCGACCTAAGTCGAGAACATCCGCTATGAACTTTCCTTTGGCTGTTACGCCCTTATCTTGCTGGTTCATTAATTCTAATGTTTTGTATGATGAATGCTATCTCGTGGCATTACTTTTTCACCGTTCGAAACTGTATTGACATGTTAGCGTTCCGTCTTGTGCGAAAATAGGTCCATTTGATGGGGACATTGTCTTCCTACGATGACGTTTACTGTGGCTCGACCTTAACCATCTGTGTACTTCCATATTTTCAGAGATGGTTGGGGGACCTAGGCTGTTCAGTGCAGAATGTGAAATCAAACACCTTTCAGCCGTCTAAATTTCCAAACTGTTGTTCTATTCGGTTACCAGTTTCGACGATCTATTATGCCATCTTCAGGCCTCCTGGCCGACGTGTAGGGAGTTTCCAACATCGGTTCCGGTCAAAACAGGGGCCAGCGTTCAAAATCTGCTATCTGCAGATTTTTCATACATTGGTGACTGCAAACATCTATCCACAATCATGGCAGATGATGTTTGACGTGATCACTGTATCAAGCAGATATCTACAGATACCAGTCTTTGGGCGCTGGCCCCTATTTTGACCGGTACCGGTGTTGGAATCTTCCTACACGTCTGTCAGGAGGCCCGAAGATGGCGTAATACATCGCCGAAACTTGTAGCCCAGTCAAATAAGTTTGCAAATGTAGACAGCTGAAAGGTGTTTGATTTGACACACTGTTCTTAACTGGCTATAGTGTGACTTAAAAAAACACGAAGACACTTCGCAGTGATGAAATAGATGTAATTAGTACGCTTTAATTGATTTTCAGCTCGGTAGCAGCGCACTCGCAGTAATGCTGTCACCGTATGGTCTCTTGACTAGAGAGAGTTACGCTACGAGCTTGTAGCCGAGAGAAGCGATTGATCTATCGGGGAAGAAACGGAGCGTGCTCTGGGGTTTTTCCCACCGACTATCGACAGATTTTTGTGCGTCTAAAAAGTGAAATCTCCTTGGTAGTAATATTATTGAACTTTGTATACAGTGATTCGGAGTTACACGGTTAGACTGATTTTTGAGATGATAGAAGTAAAGGCACAATAGTGCCTTACGCCATTCTATATATAATCTTAATTTTTAATTAAAATTTATTTGTAGTAGGGTTATTCAATCAAAATTTATTTGTAGTGGGGTTAAAGTGTTATTTCAGCATATCCAAATGCTCCAACGGTGACGGTGACGACTGGAGAAGTGTGGGTTTTGCTTCAGACGTGCAGTCCAGCTCGACACTCGCACGTGGGGGTGCTGTGCGCGACCGCGACGAATGATCCTGCCCTTTGCACCCCGCGCCGACTACCAGGTCACTGGACTGCGCCTGTAGTAGACGGATTGTGGGTGCTCTTCTGCTGCCAGGCGTGCCGTAGCCTGCAGTGTTCTGAACAGAAAGAACACACTCATGGGGGAAAAGGTGGGAGACGTCGAGACAATGCTTCTCTACGTAGCCCCAGTGTACCGTGCCTTCTACTTGAATGTAACATCAGAGGGAGCTAGTGAAGAAGCTGAGAGAAGTTACTGAAGACGGAGGTGACTAAATCATCAACCGGAGTCGTGGTAGTGAATCAGTGCTGCGGTTCCGTAAGTGACTATGTTATCAGTGTGAGGTATTTGTTTCGCAGCATTTTTCAGTGGAAATATAGAACTTAGACAGTCACCAATTTTCCCCAGGCCCGCAGCTCGTGGTCTAGTGGCTGGCGTTGCTGCCTCTGGATCACGGGTTCTCGGGTTCTGTTCGTAGCCGGGTTGGGGATTTTATGCGTCCGGGGCTAGGTGTTTGTGTTGTCCTCATTGGACTGAGTAAAGATTCGGAATTTGTACGGGCGCTGATAACCTCGCAGTTGAGCGCCCCACATGCCAAACATCATCAATTTTCCCCATCCCCAGCTGGTCAGCATGGTTCCTTTGAAAGGGCACGGCCGATTTCCTTCCCCATCCTTCCCTCACCCGAGCTTGCGCTCCGTCTCTAATGACCTCGTTGTCGACGGGACGTTAAACACTAATATCCTCCTCCTCCTCCAGCTGGTCAGCATTAAGAGTCTCATCTTCTTTCTGGCATACCAACCGCCGGAATACAAATTCGTCGAAACTTCAAGTTTTTTTTTTATATTAACGTGACGCCAACAAATATGAAGTATTTTCATCAGACCTATTTATATTATTTGCTATAAAAAAAGAATAAGATAGAACCTCATCCGAAATTGTGCTAAACACATTCTATGAAAATTATTTTGAGCAGTTAGTTCGAGCCCACGCGAATAGTAAACCGTTGTGAAAACTCCATCTCTTAGCATCAAAACGGATACAGGGATTAGTGAACACAGGGTTGTCGTAACGAGATTGAATACTGTGACCCCAAAATCCTCCGAAAACAAAAAAAGATCTATTAAAAAAAGCAGACAAAAATTCATTTGACGCTTTCCAGAGACAATCTCCACTCCTTGCAAATTAACAATATAAGTGTAGACCAGATGTGCGTTGAATTTAAATAAATAGTAGCGACAACAATTGAGAGATTTATAAGAAATAAATTAACAAACGACGGAGCTGACGTCCTTGGTACACAAAACGGGCCAGAACACTGCTGCAGAAAGAAGGAAAAAGGCATGCCACATTTTAGATGAACGCAAAATCTCCAAAATTGGCGATTTTTTTACGAGAAGCTTATAATAATTTCCACAACGAAACTTTTGTCTCGAAACCTGGCAGAAAATCCAAAGAGATTCTCGTCGTATGTGATGTATTCTAGCGGCAAGACACAATTAATACCTTCTTTGAGTGATAACAATGGAAACATTATCGACAACAGCGCCGCCAAAGCAGAGCTATTAAACACAAGCTTCTGAAATTCCTATAGCAAAGAAGACGAAGTAAATATTCCAGAATTTGAATCAAGAACAGCTGCCAACATGAGTAACTTGGAAGTAAATACCTTCGGAGTAATGAAGCAACTTACATCAGTTAATAAAAGCAAGTCCTCCAGTCCAGACTGTATACCAGTTAGTTTCCTTTCAGAATATGCTGATACAATAGCTCCATACTTAACAATCATATACAACTGCTCGCTCGACGGAACATAGGCCATATCATTAACGTCGATATGCAGCAGGATTTTGGAAGATACGTTGTGTCCGAACCGAATTATCTCGAAGAGAAAAATGTTCAAATGTGTGTGAAATCCTATGGGATTCAACTGCTAAGGTCATCAGTCCCTAAGCTTACACACTACTTAACCTACCTAAATAATCCTAAGGTCAAACACACACACACCCATGCCCGAGGGAGGACTCGAACCTCCGCCGGGATCAGCCGCACAGTCCATGACTGCAACGCCTTAAACCGCGCGGCTAATCCCGCGCGGCATCTCGAAGAGAACGGTCTGTTGACACAGTCAACACGGAGTTAGAAAACATCGTTCTTCTGAAACACAACAAGCTCTTTACTCACATGAAGTGTTCAGTGCTATAGACAAGAGATTTCAAACTGATTCCGTATTTCTAGATTTCCAGAAGGCTTTTGACATCGTACCTCACATACGGCTTATCAAATTCTGCGCATATGAAATATCGCCTGTTATGCGACTGGATTCATGATTTCCTGTCAGAGAGATCACAGTTCGCGGTAATTCATGGAAAGTAATCGAGTGAAACAGAAGTGATTGCTGGTGTTCCCCAAAGTGCTGTTATAGGACCTGCGCTGTTCCTTATCTATATTAACGATTTAGGAGACAATCTCATCCTCCGTCTTAGGTTGTTTGCAGATGATGGTATCATTTACCGTCTAGTAAACTTATCAGAAGATCAAAACAAATTACAAAACGATTTAGAAAAGATACCTGAATGGTGCGAAAATTGGCAACTGACCCTAAATGATGAAAAGTGAGGTCATCCACATGAGTGCTGAAAGGAATCCGTTGAACTTCGGTTACACGATAAATCAGTCAAATCTAAAGGCCGTAAATTCAACGAAATGCATAGGAATTACTGTTAGGAACAACTTCAGTTGGAAAGAACATATGGAAAATGTTGTGGAAACCAAAGGATGCATTTTATTGGCAGGACACTTGGAAAATGTAACAGATCTGCTAAAGAGACTGCCTACACTACGCTTGTCCGTCCTCTTTTTGGAATATTACTACACGGTGTCGGATCCTTGCTAGACAGGATTAACGGCGTACGTTGAGAAAGTTCAGGGAACGCCAGCACATTTTGTGTTATCGAAAAATGGGGGAGGAACTGTCACTGACATTATACATGACTTACGGTGGACATCAGTAAAACAAAGGCTATTTCGTTGCGGCGGAATCTTCTCAAGAAATTTCAGTCACCAATATTCTGCTCCGAATGCGAAAATATTTTGTTGACGCCGACGTACATAGGGCATTTAAGGTGTATCCATGTAGATGCAGACTGATGTAGATGTAGAAGAGTGCAGAAGTTTGTTTTCCTTGAAAGTCTGAATATGAATATGACCTCCTTTCCCGCAAGCGTCCTTATTGCAAATCTGCTATTGGCCTGGGGCGTTTGACAGTTACATCATAAAGATGTAGCAAAACTGTTGGCAATTCTTATTTTCCGGGACGTCGCTCAAACCGCAGGTGTGCACTGCACACAGCAACCAAGCGGTACGGGAGGCACGCTAAGAGAGAAGAGCCCTCGTTACCGATGTGATCACGCCTGTTGATGTGACGGCGTCTCACTGTCTCTCGCACACACGAGCGGGGTGTCTCAGTCACGAAAACCACCTAGCCTGTTGATCGGCTACTTACGCCCCAGTACTGTGCGTACTACATTGTATTATCACTGTGTAGCGTAAAGTGTCTCCCGAACTGTCAGTATTACTGTACAATTGTATTGTGCTGTATTATTGAAGTTCTCGCGAGAGAGCTCAATAAAAATCCGCAATCATTTAGTGTAGAGATCAGTGTTGCACGATCAAAAGACTGTTGCCGTTATAGTTGCTGTTTTGAAGTAAGAAGAAATTGACTAGGAAAACTGCTTTATTAGAGTTGAGCTTGTAGGTCATATCATTTATTGTTGGCTCATATTCTTATTCGATACAGCTATCAAGGCCCCTTAGAGCTCTCTGTATAACGTAAAGATTTATCTCATTTTTTGCTCATTTTCTAATGAAAACGAGAGTTCCGTAAATCTCTTGAACGGAAGGGAAGCTGAAAAGAGTTTCCCAAATATTCATCTAGATCTTGATAAGGTGTCAGTGATGCAAGGGCCGGCCGCGGTGGCCGAGCGGTTCTAGGCGCTTGAGTCCGGAACGGCGTGACTGCTACGGTCGCAGGTTCGAATCTTGCCTCGGGCATGGATGTGTGTGATGTCCTTAGGTTAGTTAGGTATAAGTAGTTCTAGGGGACTGATGACCTCAGAAGTTAAGTCCCATACTGCTCAGAGCCATTTTAACCAAGTGATGCAAGGATAGGTAATTTGCTTTATATGTTTAGAAATGTGAAACTGCGTACTTCACAGTACGCATGGGTACAATAACAGTGAGTCAAAATTGGAATCTTTAAAGTATGTGAATGTAACAGTCTTAAGGTATATGAAATGGGGACTATCATTTAGTGTCAGTTGTAGGTAAATGAGATGGCAGACTGGGATTAATTGGCAGGACACTGTGAGAATGCAGTAACTCTACAAAGAGGATTGCTTATAAAACACTCGTGACTGTTCCTAGAATATACTTAAAATGTTTGGAACACACAAGAAGTAAGACTAATAGAGTACAGTGGACGTGTAAAAAGGTCAGCACAAATGGTCACAGGTTTGTTTCACCCACAACGGAAATGTTGGAAAAGATGAACTACCAGACACTTGTAGGTAGATGTTAGTTATAACGCGAAAGCCTGCTTACAAACTTTCAAGAACAAGCATTAAATGATGATGCCAGTAATATATTAAGACTCCCTAAATGTAGTTCCCGTAGTGATCGCGAAGACGGTATTACAGTAAATACGGAGCGCACAGAAACATTTAAGCAGTCATTCTTCCCGCGCTCTTTAGGAAGCGCTAGTATGTGTTACGATGGGAAGTACTCTCTTCCACGCACTTAACAGTGGTTTAGCATAGTGTGGCTGTAACCCATACGTAAATGTAACCGTAACCGAATTGAGTACGATGCCTTACTGTAGAACACCTGGACAACTGGCAGATAATTGTCGAAATAGACCCACAAACAGCGCAGTATTTCCCATGCTGTACAGTTGTTCTACATCCTCTCAGTTCACTAACAAGGGAACCTTCCCATCGCACCCCCCTCTGATTTAGTTATAAGTTGGCACAGTGGATAGGCCTTGAAAAACTGAACACATATCAATCGAGAAAACAGGAAGAAGTCGTGTGGAACTATGAAAAAATAAGCAAAATATACAAACTGAGTAGTTGATGCGGAAGATAATTAACATCAAGACACTGTGAGCTCAGGAGCGCCGTGGTCCCGTGGTTAGCTTGAGCAACTGAGGTCCATGGTTCAAATCCTCCCTCGAGTGAAAAGTTTAATTTTTTATTTTCAGTTTATGTGACAAACTCTTACGTTTTCATGACTTTTTTGGGAGTAATTATCACATCCGCAAGAAAACCTAAATCGGGCAAGGTAGAAGAATCTTTTCACCCATTCGCCAAGTGTACAAGTTAGGTGGGTCGACAACATATTCTTGTCATGTGACGCACATGCCGTCACCAGTGTCGTATAGAATATATCAGACGTGTTTTCCTGTGGAGGAATCGGTTGACCTATGACCTTGCGATCAAATGTTTTCGGTTCCCATTGGAGAGGCACGTCCTTTCGTCTACTAATCGCACGGTTTTGCGGTGCGGTCGCAAAACACAGACACCAAACTTATTACAGTGAACAGATACGTCAATGAAGGAACGGACAGATCATAACTTTGCGAAAATAAAGAAAGTAAAATTTTCACTCGAAGAAAGACTTGAACCAATGACCTCTCGTTCCGCAGCTACTCACAATAAACACGGGACCACAGCGCTATGTCCTTCATGTTGCCTATCATGCGCATGGACTACTCAGTTTGTATATTTTGCTTATTTTTTTCATAGTTCCACACAGCTTCTTCCTGTTTTCTCGATTGACCTGTGTTCAGTTTTTGAAGGCCTATCCACTGTGCCAACTTATAACTAAATCTGAGTGGGGTGCGGTGGGGAGGTTCCCTTGTAAGTAATACTGCACAAGCCTTGAACTTAAGAGGGCAAAGGGAAAGCCGTCCTCAACCTGACGCTTGGGTTGACCACCGCAGTGCTTTATAGGGCTTGGTCGTGTTGGAGAAGCTGTCATGCCATTCACTATTACTTTGAAAAAGTGTTACCACATTTGAAAGCGACGCGCAATGCCATTAAAGATGGTTGTGTTTCGTGTAGCAGACCTTGTGCAGACGTCACGCGAGTTGGTTACGAAGCGCAATTAAGGCGTTAGGCGATAGGGGAGCTGGCACAGTTTCCGGGACAGGGGCGGCCGCCCCAGGCGGTTGCCAGCGTCTCGCCGTCTGTCTAGGCGCCTCTGTTCAGAGAATCACCCGGCCGCTCTCACATGCCTGTCGCTGGAAACTTCAAACAAGCGCGACAGCACGTAACTCCCCTGTCTAGGTTTCTAGTATTAGTCAAGTTAATAAATTATACCGTTTCATTGAGAAATTACGATAGTTACTTGAATAACTCATAGATTAAAATTCAAACTTGACCAATACAAAAAATTAGTTCCTTATAGAGTGCTAAAATATGTTGGAAGTATCATTTTATCGCCTAGAATCGTGTACGAAATATTCGGAAAGTAAAAATTTGCGCGATTTACACTGTATACGCGCGGGTATTAAGTAATCCCTGCAGTTAAAGAAAAATTGCGTTCACTGTACAAACATTACTGACACTGACGGAAAGGAAATAAGACGTGATGTACATACGAGGGCCGCCATCTAAGTTTATACAAAAACAATGAAATAAAAACGTTTCTTAATACATGTCTTTATTGTTTTTTCAAAATATTTAGTTTCAGAATTTATACACTTCTGCAAGCGTACGAACGTATGGTGGAGACATTTTTCGCTCAGATATATATACCTCAGAGTTGTGGTTGAGAACGAATGCAACAGCTTCTCGAAGCAATGAAAACTGTTGTCCCAGAAGTTTTTGTTTCGCACGCCGGAACAAGAACAAATCGTTAGGCAACTAAATCAAGTAAATGAATGCGAGCAGTGACATATTAATTCGATGGTGTTGTCCGTCAAATAATCAAGCGATCCACGAGCTGTAGCGTAACTGTCGATCACATCATCAAGAATCATTACTTCTCATCCTGATTTGATAAATGATACGTGTCAAACGAATTGTGTAACCAAAGAGAAAACCGATCATTTCCTTGGAAGTGTCTCCCGAATGAACCACTTTTGTTTCACCGTAAAACACTCAAACAACTGAGTACTGCTTAGTTTGTAGCTGGTACGAATATGTCAAAGTCCCGATGTTGTGTGAAATGAAATGAAGTCCCATGCTTCTTTACAGAGCGTAGGGGAATGCTGCGGGAGACCCGCACCTTGTGTACCGGAGTTTGAATTTTCTTGGTGGAATTTCTTAAACGTTGTCGCACGCCAGTGGACACGAATCCACTTCAGAGCTCGAATCTACTGCTGCCTTCAGTGTGTCTGAGGTTCCCCCTGTCTCAAGACAAGACACAGGCCGATAGTCTTCAATCGTGCTGCGCGCAGCGTAGGTGCTTTCGGAAGAACAACCGATGTCCGTCAACCTTCACGGTTTGCATTGCTGACAGAAGCACAATAACGGTAAGACTGTATACCCAAATTGTAGACTGGAGATGGGAAACGCTGAAAGTGGCAAATGTCATATTGTAAGGAAACGGGAAAAAATTATGATAGACTAACGTTAGTCATAATTTTATTCGGAGCAATGCAAATAATGATAGCTTCCCATCATTTGTATCACCTGGCAGGACAAGTTTAAATTTAAGAAATCTTCGAGGGCAATCCCAAAAGTAAGGTCTCCTATTATTTTATAAGTACATAGACCTGTTTATTTCTGCATTGGTTTACATCAGTTTACAACGTGAACATTTAGCTATTTTTCGACATAATCACAATTTCTGTCGATGCATTTTTGTAGACGCTGTGGCAGTTTTTGTATACCCATGTCATACAAGCTCGCCGCCATGCTGTTCAGAAAATTATGAGCCTCTTCTTTCACCTCTACAAAAATGCATCGAAAGAAATGGTGATTATGTCGAAAAATAACTAAATGGTCAAGCTGTAAACTGATGTAAACCATTCACTGTAGAAATAAACATGTCTATGTACTTATAAAAAAAAAAATAGGGACCTTACTTTCGGGGTTACCCTCGTATAAATGAAAATTTTCTTGAAGATGTAAGTGCCGTGCTTCACTTCGAAGGAATCGCTCATTTCTCAGCAGTAACAAAGAATAATGCACTGACGGTACTGGCACAATGACAAATGAAATTCACCGTATTTCACTTCAAGAACATCGACCAGGGCTGTTAGGTCTTTTTTAGCACTTTGTTGGTTAATGGAAGATCAGGAATATTTCCCAAATGGAATGTCATGTAGTTTGAACCTCAAAATTAAGACTTTTTATTTCATTATACTCAACAATATTCGGTCGAAATCTAATGGTTTCAACTCGCATCGTGTTGTGGTCGTGCCTTCTGAGCAACAGCCGTCCCTTTGTTACACGCGGCTTTCCTTGAATTATTAGTCCAGAATTCTCCTTTCTACGTCTACATATATATCACCTCTGCATGTATACTCTGCAAGTCGCTTTACGGTGTGTGGCGGAGGGTACTTTGTGTAGCACTTTCAGTCCGTCTTTTTCCTATTCCAGTCACGAACAGTTGTGTTTCCAATGTTGACTTTCCATTCCATCATAAAGGTACTATTGCTTGTACGAAAGCGACTGAGAAACACGTGAAACGTTCGGCACATAAAACGTTAATCACATCGCGAACAAAGGAAATTACACACCGTTAAATCTAGAGGAGACATTTTTAAGTACAAGGAGGCTTCTCTGATACTTGCAACCTTTCTCAACTAAACTAACTAGGCACAACATATCCAGCGGTTTGCACGAAAAATGAACCGAAAATATACCATTTTGACACTTCCAGCGGTTTACATTTCCAGTCTTTACTGAAGGTGTTTGGTTACCAGAAGTTGAACGAAGCGATTCGATTCATTCTTTCTGAGTTAGTCCTTTATAGAAATCAAAAGAAAGCATCCGATGAAAATCATCACGTGGAATTTCCATTTTTTGAAGTATGTTTCTTCGAACAGTCAGTATGAACAAACTTCTAGCCTCGTTTTTGAGCTGCTGTTCTACAGGCCGTATCAAAAAGAATCATACTATTTTTAAAAAAATAACTATTATGTTATTTGAGATACGTGCGTGAACAACGTACTGTTGGAAAGAGCAAACTCTTGAGTTTTACATGGTTCCCGCTAGGTAGCAGCAGTGTGCGCCAACTTGTTCTAGTAAACATGGTGTCGGGACAACAGCAAGCGTTTTGTGTTCTACGTTTTGCGCAGTGCGGGTCAGTAATAACTGTTCAGCGTGACTTCCGTACTAGTAATGGTGTGGTTCCTCCTCCCACAGTACAGAGCATTAGACAATGGCTTGAACAATTCCAAGAAACAGATTGTTTTTTGTAAAGGCAAATCTCAGGGCCGTCCCCGAGTGTCTGACACAGACGTCGAACGCATCCGCCATAGTTTCACAAGGAATCCGCGGAAATCCGTTCGCCGTGCAGTTAGACAGCTCAGTATGCTCCAGATGTCCATCTGGCGTGTGTTGCGTCGACGTGTACACATGAAACTATACAAAATACAGCGACTGGAAGCCCTTCGTGAAGGTGACAAACAACAACGTGTGGTGTTCTGTGATTTCGTTCTTGGCAAACTGGAGGATGACGGTTTCTTCTACGCTTAGTGTTTAGTTAGGAGGCAATGTTCCATTTAAATGGAAAGATGAACTGTCTTAATGCGAGAATATGGGGTACGGAACAATCACATGAACGAAATCAGAATTATATTAACACCTTCAGCTGCTGACGGGCGTTGTAATACATCAAAGGGGACAGGTGAAAATGTGTGCCCCGACCGGGACTCTAACTCTGGATCTCCTGCTTAAAAAATGAAAATAAAAAAAGAAAAATCGCATGAATTTGTACAACATGAGAGGGACTCTCCAAAATTTAATGTGTTTTGTGCAGTTTCACGGGAAAATGTGTATGGTCCATATTTCTCCGCCGAGTTCACTGTTATAACAAAATGATTCAAATGACTCTGAGCACTATGGAACTTAACTTCTGAGGTCATCAGTCCCCTGGAACTTAGAACTACTTAAACCTAACTAACCTAAGGACATCACACACATCCATGCCCGAAGCTCACTGTTATAACAGGAAGCACGTATCTTGATACGCCTGAGAACTTTCTTTTCCCACACTTGGAGACAGTTTCGAACGACTTCGTTTACTAACAGGATGGGGAACCCCCACACTGGTATCTGGAAGTGCGGGAATTTTTAAATAAAAGGATTACTGAACGATGGATCGGTCGCACTGGACCAGATGATTCAGCCTTACATTACTGGCCTCCAAGTTCACCGGACCTGACTATATGGGATTTATAAAAGGCTCTGTTTATTTGCCTCCATTAACAACAACAATGAATGAACTGAGACATACTTGTAGCATAGCAGCAGCCGTGGAAGCTGTAACTCAAGACATGCTCGCTGCAGTGTGGGGACAATTTGAGTATCGCATCGATATATGCCGTACATCTCATCGGAGGGCATATTGAACACCTATGAAAAGGTATGAAAAAAAACTTTAAGTTTCCATTTCATCAAACAACAAAATTCATACATGTTCCTACGGTCGCAGGTTTGAATCCTGCCTCGGGCATGGATGTGATGTCCTTAGGTTAGTTAGGTTTAAGTAGTTCTAAGTTCTAGGGGACTGATGACCTCAGAAGTTAAGTCCCATAGTGCTCAGAGCCATACATGTACATTAGTTTCAGAAATATAGATGTGCCAAATAGGATGACTCTGTTTCATACACCCTGTGTAAACAATAGTTGATAAAGTTTTAAAGCAACAGTGACATCGCATTTTACTCGCGTCGTCGAGAGGCCATTTGTAAAACAGTGAAAGGCAAAGTTCAGAAAAGGTTCGTGCAACTATTTTCCGTAATCTACGCGTTGTTCTTTGGTCGGGTGTTGTGACACAGAGTGGGAACCGTACTCCGTAGTAACGAATTGCAGCAGGAAAACTACTGCGCATGAGGGGGCTTGTGGCGCGGGGAAGGAAACGTGCCAAGCTGCGGGACGCGTTAGGAAGTACAGGGTCACAGTCGCACATAACACGACAGCCGTGTGTTATTATGCAGCGGTGGGTCGGTGGCGGGCGACCGCGGCGCGACCTTGGTGGTGTCCGCTTTTATCAGACCGAGCCGGGCGAGACCACGCGCCGGTAACCTGGCGACGGGGGCCGCCGGGGGCGGCCCAGTCAGAGACCCCTGCTGAAGTGACCGACACGGCGTACTGTGGCACACTGTCGATTGCGGTGTCACCGGGCTGGCCTCGAATACACGCCCTAGGGCCATTCCAAACGACGCCTAGAGTACGTGTGCGATGTCTGAGGTTCACTTGAAGAACCATACCGCCGTGGTGGCTCCGACTAGGGAAAGGATGTATAAAAAACCGGACTTGCATACATCAGTGGACCATGGAAACAGGAACAGTCAGTACTCTGGCCTGTCCTACTACACTGAAGAGCCAAAGAAACTGGTGCACCTGTCGAGTATCGTGTAGGGCCCACGTGAGCACACAGAGGTGCCGCAGCACACCGTAGCGTGGACTCGACTAATGACCGAAGTAGTGCTGGAGTGAACTGACACCGTGAATCCTGCAGGGTTGTCCATAAAACCGTAAGAGCAGGAGGGGATGGAGATCTCTTCTGAACAGGAATTGCAAGGCATTCCAGATCTGCTCAATAATGTTCATGCCTGGGAAGTTTGGCGGCCAAGGGCGTGTTTAAACTCAGAAGACTTTTCCTGGAGCCACTCTGCAGCAGTTGTGAACATGTGGGGTGTCTCACTATCCTGCTGGAATCTCCCAAGTCTATCGGAATGCACAATGGACGCGAATGGATGCAGGTTATCAGACAGGATGCTTACGTACGTGTCACCTGTGAGAGACTTATCTAGACGTATCAGGGGATCCAATATCACTCCAACTGAACACGCCCCACATTATTACAGAGCTTCCACCAGCTTGAACAGCCCCCTGCCGATATGCAGGGTCCATGGATTCATGAGGTTGGCTCCATACCCGTACACGTCCATCCGCTAGATTCAATTTGAAACGAGATTCGTCCGACGAGGCAACATTTTTCCAGTCATCAACAGTCCAATGTCGGTGTTGACGGGCCCAGGCGAAGCGTAAAGCTTTGTGTCGTGCAATCATCAAGGGTACAAGAGTGGACATTCGGCTCCAAACGCCCATATCAATGGTGTTTCGTTGAATGGTTCACACCGTGACACTTGTTGATGGACCAGCATTGAAATCTGCAGCAATTTGCGGAAGGATTGCACTTCTGCCACGTTGAACGATTCTCTTCAGTCGTCGTTGGTCCCGTTGTAGCAGGATCTTTTTCCGGCCGCAGCGATGTCGGAAATTTGATGTTTTATTGCATTCCTGATTTTGAGGGTACACTCGTGAAATGGTGGTACGAGAAAATCGGCACTTCACCGCTACCTCGGAGATGCTGTGTCCCATCTCTCGTGCGCCGACTATAAAACCACTTTCAATCAAACTCACTTAAATCTTGATAATCTGCTATTGTAGCAGCAGTAACCGATCCAACAACTGCGGCGGACAGTTGGCTTATATAGGCATTGCCGACCACAGCGCCGTATTCTGCTTGTTTAGATATCTCTGTATTTGAATACTCATGCCTATACCACTTTCTCTGGCGCTTTAGTGTAGAAGAGTTGGGCGTGGCCCTCCAGCTGGCACCGTATACCATGAACTGTACGGGCAACTCAGGAGTTCAGTCGAGTCCAGTACAACATTGGTGCGAAGGCGACATATTAAAACAGTACAGATAAGTATTTCTCACGGTGTGTTGCATCTGCTTGTATTACGCTCCACTGTACAGAGTGAATATGAATTTGATACTTGCTCTAGGAGCCTTATTCTGTGACTCTATTCTAGCACTGTCGTTTTGTGCAGTGTCGTAGATGTTAATATCCTCGAAAGCATGTTTAGATAAGGTTGTATGGTGCGAAAAGTGGCAGTTGATTGTAAATAATGAAAAGTGAGAAGTTATCCACTTGTGCACTAAAAGGACTCTGCTAAATTTCGGTTACACGATAAATCACAAAGATCTAAAGGCTGTGAATTCAGTTAAATACTTAGGGGGCTATAATTACGAATAATTTAAACTGGAACATCACATAGATAATGGTCGTTTTGTTGACAGAACACTTTCAAAATGAGACAGGTCTTCTAAAGAGATTGCTTACACTCCGCTTGTTCGCCCTGTTCTGGAGTATTGCTGTGAGGCGTGCGACCCGCATCAGATGGAACTGACGAAAGACATCGAAAAAGTTCAGAGAAAGGCAGCTCATTTTGTACTATCGCGAAATAGAGGAGAGAGCACCACGGATATGATACTCCAGTTACGGTGACGATCATTCAAACAAAGGCGTTTTTTGTTATGCCAGAATCTTCTAATGTTGTTCCAATCACCAACTTTCTCTTCAGAGAGTGAAAATACCGCCCACCTGCATAGGGAGGAAGATCATAATAATAAAATAAGAGAAATCCGAGCTCGCACAGAAAGATTAAAGTCTTCGTTTTCCCTGCGTGCTGTTAGAGTGAAACGGTAAACAAATACCTCGAAGGTCGTTCGATGAACCCTCTACCCGTCCTTTAATTGTAAATTGCAGAGTAATCATGTAGGTGTAGATACTGTATGTTCTCGTCAACATCTCGCCTTCTCACGAAACGTAGTCTGTTAAAAATAGCAAATCATCGAACCGAGATATTAACACGAAATGAATCGAGCAAGAAGAGAGAGCCGGCAACCGTAATTTTTCGGCGCTTCGTGCATGAGTGCCTTAAAGTAATCGGAGAATTTAGCGAAAAGTCAGAAAAAGATAGCATATCGCCTCAGCGCAACATTTTGAGTAGATATGAACTACACCGTTACCGTACGGTGTCTGGTGGCAGGTAAATATAGCAGTACAGTTTGTCCCACTTACTTACTGTTTATTTGTGGATTTTTGAGAAACTGGAAAGACAGTTGGGACTCTTAGATACAAAAACCCAAATGCTCCTATTGTAGAGTCAGCCAGATGGGTCCTTATGTAGCATTGAGTGACGTGACAAAAGTCGTTAGGTAGTTACATGCACATTTACAGATGGCGGTAATAAAGCATACACAAGATATAGAAGGGCAGTGCGTTGGCGGAGCTGTCATTTGTACTCAGGTGATTCACGTGAAAAGTTTTGACGTGATTGTGGCCGCACGACGCGAATTAGGACTCTGAACGCCGAAAGGTTGTTGGAGCTAGACGCAAGGGACACTCCATTTCGGAAATCGTTAGGGAATGCAATATTCCGAGATCCACCGTGTCAAGAGTGTGCCGAGAATACCGCATTTCAGATCTTACCTCTCACCACGGACAACGCAGTGGCCGATGGCCTTTAGTTAACGACCGGCGTTTGCGTAGAATTATCTGTACTAACAGACAAGCAACAGTGCGTGAAATATCGGCAAAAATCAATGTGAGTCATACGACGAACCTATCGTTTGGACAGCGCGTCGAAATTTTGCGTTAGTGAACTGTGGCAGCAGGTGCCTTTGCTAACAGCACTACCTCGCCTGCAGCGCCTGTCCTGGGCTCGTGACCATAGCGGTTGGACCCCACAAAGCCATGGACCCAAGTCAACAAGGCACTGGCAAGCTGATGGTAGCTCCATAATGGTGTGGTCTGTGTTTACATGGAGTGGACTGTGTCCTTCGGCCCAACTGAACCGATCATTGACCGTAAACGGCTATTTTCGGTTACTCTGAAATCATTTGCAGGCATTCATTGATTTCGTGTTCCGAAACAGCGAAGTCATATCACTGGATCACAGTTATTAGCAATTTGTTTGAAGAACATTCTGGGCAACTCGAGTGAATGATTTGGCCACCCACATAGCCAGACATGAAGCCCATCGAACATTTGTGGTACATAATTGAGAGGTTAGTTAGTGTACAAAATCCTGCACCGGCAACACTTTCGCAATTATGGAGTGCTATAAAGACAGCGTGGCTCAATATTTGTTCAGGGACTTCCAACGACCGGTTGAGTCTATACCACGCCGAGTTGCTGCACTATGCCAGGCAAAAGGAGGCCCGACATGATATTAAGTGGTGTCCCATGACTTTCGTCACCTCAGTGTACACGCTACATTTAAATTCAGCTTTTTTTCTGCTCAAGTAATAAACTAATCTCACTGTGCATGATTACAAACAAGCTGGTGGTAGCTCCATAATGGTGTGAGCTGTGTTTACATGGAATGGACTGTGTCCCTTGGCCCAATTCACCCCGATCATATATTTTGCACTATTTACTTTCAGTTCTCTTTTGACTGTTGGCCTACCGTTGCTTCACCCGAGCTCCGTTGGCTGGCACGTTTCGGGGTTCCTTTAGGGCCTTCACAGCTACCGTGGTGGTCTCGTTGCACACACAGTCGCCACTGCACTAGAGACAATCTTCTACTTCGTCCAGTTGTCCGTCCCCCACGACGTGCGGATCAGGCCCCTAAAAGAAACTATGGAGAGAAATCGGCGTAAATGGTTTGGCCACTTTAAGAGAATGAGACAAGAAAGACTTCAAAGAGCAGCCCTAGAATGGACAGAATCTGGACGAAGACCAATTGGAAGACGACGAACGAGATGGAGAGACGAGGTGAAGGACGATCTGAAGGGAAGAAGAGTGCAGTAGGAGGGATGGCTGAATGACAGATTGTGGGAGAAAAGAGAAGCGAGGAAGAGGCTCTGTGAACGACCTGCATAAGCAGAAACGTTTCAGGAAGAAGACTACTTTCCGTGCATTACTTGTTTCTCTTTCTACATGTTCCCAGTAGGTGGTTTACATTTAGTATTTTAGTCTTATTTTGTGTCAGAACAATGCTCTGACCGCCAGTGTAAAAATTTCCATTCATAAAATTTAAGTTCAGGACTAATGAGAATAAAGGGACAAATAAATCATTGTCTCAGATTCGAAGTTCAATTCTCGGCCTTCAAGATTTTTTGGTGATTACTTCCATCATTCTAGCAATTCCTGCCACTGAAGGTGGTTAAACATTTCGATGACGTTTCACTGTTAACTACAAGGAATCGTAGCGTAGCCAGCTCGCTCCCCCTCTCCCCCTCATTGTTCAGCTGGGTAAGGAGGTTAGCAGACTGACAATAATAGTCCAGGATCTTTGTGATGAGAGGTCTGTAATACACCCTCTCCTTGCATGAATTACACATTATTCCAGTAATTTTCTGCCAGTCATCAGCCTGTGCTCTAGCTAAATTTATGTTGTCATCTCAGCTTAGATTCTTTCGTGTAGGTTGCCAGTGAAGGAATGGAGATTATTGTCTAACGTCCTGCCAATGGCTAGATCTGTAGAGACAGAACACAAGCGCGCGAAGGAAGGAAACCAATTTCGAAGCAGCTATCCCGGTGTTTCAGGGAAACCATGAAGAACCTAAGTCTGGGTGACCAGGTGGCCGTTTGAACCGTCATTGTCGCAAAGAGGACTCCAGTGCCTTACCAGTACGCAACGTCGGTCTGTGGAAGTCGTATATCCGTATGAATGACAGACGATGACATGTGGAATGTTTCAAATCCTTATGCAGGTTGCATTACATTTGTATTGCGGGTCAGGTGCCAGCTTTGGAGTCAAGTACTGTTCAGTTGCAGGTCTTTTCATGAAGACACCGCGTACCCGTTCACAAGAGGCTCGTCCACCAACAGCTTCTGAAGGCCGCCAGTGTCACGCACAACGTGGGGACTCTGACCTGTGCGGCTTTCGCTTCAGACCACAGCACTCCATTGACAACGTTTTCCTCGGTTCCCGAAAACTGGTTAAGACATGTGCCGGAATGATTCGTTTGGAAAAAGTCAACCGATTTCCTTCTCCCATAGGAGTGGCATAGAGGCTAATGTTAAGTCTCTCATCACCTTATCATAAACGAGGCATTAAGGACGGATGTCGTCTTGCCATCCTTTTCCACTTGAGAACGACATATCGAGTTTCTTCCGCTAGGAAATCTTCGGCCACATAGGTGGTCTGTAGTTCGGAACGGTGCTGTACATCAAAAGAAGCCCCACCTGCTTGGTGATGGGCCTGTTGTGAATTTTCCTGTAAAAAGTCTGCTGCTATATCAAGTGTGCCACTGGCGCCGTACATTTTGCCAAGCCCTTTCCGCTCTTTGAAATAGCGTGACACTTTTTGGACCTCTCGCTCGCGGTGACCTCGCCGCCATACAAGTGGCTGGTGGTTCCCTACGGGTGCGTGCCTTTGTCCTCTACTACTGCTGCTCCTGCTGTCCCGGAGTTAGTTGAGCGCATTAGCTGCCCGGGCACGTCCAGGGGGACTTCTGCGAAGCGTTTCCCCGCCGAGTCTCGCTCGCCTTCGCCGTGGCCAGTTCGTGTCCAGTTGGAGGCTGCCCGCTGGTAGCCCATCTCCGTGCTCGAAGGACGGGGCAGATAAAGGCGATACGACCGTCTGCAGGCGGTTTTTTCCGGACGTTGTGCTTTCGCCCCATTTCAGTCGCTGTTTCCTCTCCTCTTCGTGTTGCTCTGACGTCCCTTTTACCTCCTTGTTTGCCCATTTTCTCTTCCCCGTGACTGTGTTGTGCTGTTTGTGTTGTTCCTCCCTTGGTTTCTGCCACCTTAGATCATGGGACCGATGACTTCCCTGTTTGGTCCCCTCCCCCAACCAACCAACCAACCAACCGACCAACATACACAGAACGCTCCGCAACCCGCTGTACAGTGCATGGTGGAGGGTCCGTGGTGCCAGTGTTCTGGATTTTCCATCGTAGAGTATCGAGGGAAGGCAAGATGACCGTACGCCTCTGTAAGTCTCATGATCCCTGTTAAAGATAATTGATGGATGGTGCATACTGGTCGCACATTCTTGTTAGAGTACTGAGTCTCTAAATTTGCTCTACAAGGTTATGCGAGAAGAATGTTCTCTCTCTTGCAAGGATTCTCATTTCAGTTCCCCCAGCAGCCCTGTTAGGTATGCACTATATCGACCTGTTACGGTCTCATCAGCGTACCATGTCTCATGACATGCCTTCTTGGTAAGGGTTCGAAACACTGGAACCATAGAACTGGTCACACTAGCTCCTTGTATCAGATTTTCTTGCAGGTGCAACACGTCTTTCCAGGACTGCCAATAATCTAAGTCTTCCATTCGCCTTCACTAACACTGCTTTTACGCTGTTATCTCGTTTCATTTCGCTTCGTAGTATTAACACTAAATACTTATACGGCGTGACATGGTTTTGTTCTTAAACCACAAATATCGTAATCATCCTGTTATGGAGGATGCAGGGAACAGAAGCTAGCTCCTAGCACATCGGCTGCGGGAACAAGTCCCGCCTTGTCCTCGCAGGACAACCATTTTACAGTTTATACGAGAAATGAACATGCGTCGCGGAAGTGACAGAAAAGTTGATGACGAACAGCTGGAAGGAGCAGGTACAGCCTCATCGCTCATTTTTCTTAATAATAATAATAATAATAATAATAATAATAATCACTGCCCGCGGCACCGCATACTGTTCCCACAAAGGCTATTTAATTGCTAAGGTTCACATTACTGTTACATAGCCAAGTTAGACAACGACTCGAAACATTCCGTAGCGGCTCTAAGTTAGTGGAACTTCACCTGTCAGAAAAGGGCCACCAAAAAGTGTGCATTAGTACATTTATGATACAGTAGAGGAGAGTCGATACCTTTGACAAATAAAGTAGGGAATGTAGCAGGGCATTACTTAGGTGAAAGTGAAAGACTTAGTAGAAATATTTGGATAACACGGCAGATTTTGAATTTAATTGGCAAAAGAAAAAAGAAAAAAATAATTCCGCAAGAGCGTGCAAAAATTTGAAAAGACATACAGGATGATCTACTGAACAATTTGAGGTAGGGAACCTGGTATCAGAGAAGACAGCTTAAGGAGACGATACAAATAAAATCACGTTACTGTGTACTTTTTTATTTACATTAGTTAACTGCAAATACCATCATTGATACTATGAACTTACTATTTGTACAGTATCTTACCAAATGAGCTACAACTGACGGCCATCAACCTCAGTGCAAGCATGATGTCGGCGAACAAGATTCTGACGCATCATGACAAATATCCCTGCTGTGTTTCGAATTACATCACAGGCAGCTACAATTCTGGGAACTAATTTCATGTCCATATCCAGTGGAGTCTGACACACAAGTGACCTTAGATATCCCCATAGGAAATAATAAAGGGGATTCACATCAGGTGACCCGCAGGCCATAGAATAGGATCTCCTCGTCCAATCCAGCGACCAAGAAATACTATATCCATAGTGCTCAATCTTATTGTACTGCACATCTCTGAATAGCACTGACAAGGGAACCTCCCCATCGCACCCCCCTCAGATTTAGTTATAAGTTGGCACAGTGGATAGGCCTTCAAAAACTGAACACAGATCAATCGAGAAAACAGGAAGAAGCTGTGTGGAACTATGAAAAAAATAAGCAAAATATACAAACTGAGTAGTCCATGAGCATGATAGGCAACATGAAGGGTAGTGTGAGCTCAGGAGCGCCGTGTTCCCGTGGTTAGCGTGAGCAGCTGCGGAACGAGAGGTACTTGGTTCAAGTCTTCCCTCGAGAAAAGTTTAATTTTTTATTTTCAGACAATTATCAAAGTTCCGGCACTCACACATAATCAACTTCACTCTCCAAAATTCCAGGACATGTTCAGATTTTCTTGGACATATGCAGGATTTGACGGTCTACACACGGAAAAAATTTGAAAACGTTAAAAACATATATTTTGACAGAGCACAGGCAAAACTGTGCGGCTGTGAAACTGTTGCATTTATTTGTTGCACTTTATGTGACAAACTCTTACGTTTTCATCACTTTTTTGGGAGTGATTATCACATCCACAAGAAAACCTAAATCGGGCAAGGTAGAAGAATCTTTTTACCCATTAGCCAAGTGTACAAGTTAAGTGGGTCATATTTCTGTCTTGTGACGCACATACCGTCACCAGTTTCGTATAGAATATATCAGACGTGCTTTCCATTGGAGGAATCGGTTGACCTATGACCTTGCGATCAAATGTTTTCGGTTCCCATTGGAGAGGCACGTCCTTTCGTCTACTAATCGCACGGTTTTGCGGTGCGATCGCAAAACACAGACACTAAACTTATTACAGTGAACAGAGGCGTCAATGAACGAACGGATAGATCATAACTTTGCGAAAATAAAGAAAGTAAACTTTTCACTCAAGGGAAGACTTGAACCAATGACCTCTCGTTCCGCAGCTGCTCACAATAACCACGGGACCACAGCGCTCTTGAGCTCACACTACCCTTAATGTTGCCTATCTTGCGCATGGACTACTCAGTTTGTATATTTTGCTTATTGTTTTCATAGTTCCATACAACTTCTTCCTGTTTTCTTGATTGATCTGTGTTCAGTTTTTGAAGACCTATCCACTGTGCCAACTTATAACTAAATATGAGGGGGGTGCGATGGGGAGGTTTCCTTGTGAGTAATGAATGGCTCTGTCATTGATTCATGGCACGTTCTGTCATGGGCCAATGTAAGTGCGATACAACAGAGCCACCTTATGGACAAGCAAAGTAAGAAAACCTGCACCATGACTACCCAGTAATCAGACTCCTCGTCCTTATTTCCTTGAAGAAATAATGAATGAACATGTGAATAAACAGTACAGTACGTGTAAACTGGCATGCATGTTAGTTGTAAATAAGGTGGAAAACGATTATGCTAGACGAATAGGTAGACAAGTTCACTTCCATATCTCCTTAAACTGGCTTATCCAACCCCAGGTTCCCTACGTCAGCTGGAGCATTCTAGATTTTTGCACGCTCTTACGCGCACACACACTGTAGATGCGATAGGAAGCCTTTTATGAAAGTATTTGGAGAGTAGCCTTTTATGGAAGTGAAACATTGACGATAGACAGTTCAGACAAGAACGGAGTAATAACTTTTGAAATCGGGTGCTAAAGGAGAATGCTGAAGGTAAAATGGATAGATAGAGTTAAAATTGGGGAGATACTGAACCAGGTTGCGGAAAAAAAGTTTATGGCACAATCTAACTAAAAGAAAATATCGGTTGACAGGATGCTTAGTGAGGTACGAAGGAATTTTTCGCTTGAAAGTTGGAGGAATTGTAGCGGGTAAAAACTGTTGTAGAACAGTAAGCAGCTTCAAGCGACTACATGTTGCGGCAGTCGTGAAGACATGAAGAATCTTGAACAGGATAGAGTGTAGGGTGAAGGGTTGCATCGACCCAGTATTTGGGACGGAAGAGGGCAGCAGCGAAGTGTTTAGTTGCGTTACTGCGCCGTGGTGAGTCGGTGCCAGCCGCGGCGGCCCCACCGCGTTTGGTCGGGTGTCGCCCGGAATGGCGCGCCAGGCGGCCGAGAAAGCACTGGGCTGCCTCTCCTCTCCGCTGGCCTCCGCTCTCCCGCAACTTTCGTGGGGCGCGGCGTAGAGCGGAGCTGCGTGGAGCCCTGAAAGGTCAGCCGCTGCTGCCGGCCGCCGCCAGCGCGCCCCACACCACACCACGCACAACACGTCGCGCGTACACACCTGTACCGTAGCGACTAGAAGTAGTACTGTAGCCGCTCGACAAGTTTCCGGTGGCGTGCCGCTAGGCGCCTCTACCGTCGCTTAGGCCGGTATTACACTATGGTATTTCTTTGCCAGGGTTGATATGTCGAATGTTTATGTCAAAGAAATTTGATGGTGAAATAGGAAACTTCTTCAAATCTCGCCTGCCGTCAAATAAAAGTGATCAAATCTAGGACCTCGCCGTAGATTTGATCATAAAAGTCGTTCGTCTTCTGTTTACTGCAATGTGAAATGTAACTGCTTGTAGCGCTGGCGTCGCTACAGCTATAGTGTGCTCGTAAACATGGATTCAAAGTAGGTTGGTTCCTTGCGCTCTCTCTTTCTCTCTCCGTTTTTAATAAACTTGCTTCGACTATGGTGGGGGTGAGCAATCGGCATAGTCAAAGCTATTAATTGTGTTGATGGGCAGGCGAAATATGGTGCAGGCGACTTTATGCCCACAATCACAGCTACAGCCATCCACTTCTACATCTGGAAACACCTAGACAGCTTTTCAGCAAGCCGGAATAGAGAATGTGGCCACACTCTGAAATAAAAAATTCTCTCTTAGCTTTCCTGTCTACTTTCTCTATTTTTGAACTCTGGATGTCACCAGTTGAAAAGCGCTTCATCTGTTTCGTATGTTTAATTTTGTAGTTGTTGGAACACTAATTCCATTAATTAAATAATTCAAAATTAAAAATAGTTCGTATTGCCCATATAGTGTACTAAACATTTATTTACCTTCACGTGTTACCCCATCAGTGCTTTATAGATCACTTCACACGTTTCTGGGATTATTTTGGTTAACGTGCAATGTGATATTCGAGCGCTGTGTTCTAAACTAGAGAAGCTCTCTCATGTATCAAGAAACCGCAGTATCACAGTTTGCCTAACTTCCGTACGTATAGGATTTATCAAGAGAGTATTCTGTTTCGTAATATGAGAAGCCACTTTAGTGAGCAAATACTGAAATACACTCATCCATTCGTAAGTAATTTACATATTAAGACTTGACTTCATCGATTGCAGCTCCCGTAACAAATTTTGCTGAATGCTTTTATTATCTCGACGTAATACCTAAGGCTTCATCCAAGTATCTTTACTTTTTTCCGCAGCTTTCTTTCCAGATAACACAAGCAACTGCAGCGCATAACAACAAGTTGTTGTCCGCCATCTTGAAATGTGACGAAAAATACGACGACAGTGTAATACTCCTTTCTAGCGCCACCTCAAACATGTTTGTCAAAGAAATTTGTCGAATATTCGATCATATTTCGTGGTAAAAGAAATATGGTAGTGTAATATCTGCGTTAGCGCTGGGCGAGAAATGTTTGTCTATGTACTATTCGGATCTTATAAAATTTTTAAATGTTGTGTTTGACAAGAGTAACAGATGTGAGCTATGCCATCTCGATTGAAATAAGAAACGTTGTCGTCCTTTAAAGCAATTACGAAACACCGGGTCACGTATAATAAGCAAATAAAAAATACTGACGAAGATCGAAATAGAGTTTAACGTGCACAAAATCATCTATAGATAGCAATCAATAATACAGACTAAAACATAGGAGATGTAAGATAATACGAATTCACCCATATAATTTGTAGCTGTTAGTTGTCGGAAACTTTGGAAAGATTATGTAATGACTTCGCAGTATTCAGTGACGAGAGCTCTTTGCTGATTGCTTCCGTGCGAAAGAAAAAACGGCACTTCCTGAAACGGAAAATTAATTTACTGGCATGTCAAGTTTATATTCCACGCAACATCCTAGATCACCTGTTGCTAAAACAATTTCGTCAGCGCTTTTTAAACATTAATGAAATATACCATACCATAGATCTGAGATGGAAGACAGTTTCTTTCCAAGAACTACTTCAGCCTGTAAAAGAATGTTGAAAACGCTTTCGGACGGCTAAGTGAAATAAGAAAGGCCATTTATTGAGCCGCAGTACTTTGTGGCGATGCAACTTTTGTATCAGGCGGCTTTTCATTCAGAAGGATTTGAGTGCAATCCAAACAGCTGCTCTGTCTCTTTTTTTGTCATTGTAACCTGCCATGTGATAAACTAATCATTGTTTTGGAATCTTGTCTTTATACGGAATAGGAAGATCATTTTCCCAGTCCGCTATCACTATTTTCTCATTAATTTTGTCCTCAGCAGATAGGTTAATGCGTTTGTATCGAACCTGCATTTCTTTAGCACATAAACGCATCTGATTTTGATTCACAGTTCCCGGATGCAGGTACAGACATCTTAAGGGGATGTACACGCGCTGTGACATGTGTAACTGCAGAAAATCTGGACGGGAATATACATAATGGATCTACGAATGCAAGTTGTAAACAGATGCTTGACGAGATGTGGAAGTTTGGATATGGTCGTCAGTCGTGCTGGGATAGTCTAATGGTAAGGCGACCGCTCGCGATAAACGGAAAATACGGGTTCGAGTCCTGGCCCTGCACAAATTTTGATTGTCGTCATTCCATTACACAGCTGATAGTTGACGATATTCGCAACTGGGAATACATTTAATGTTCTTCATAACAGATGTATTCGCCGTAGTGCCTGTCCGAAGGAACATTGCACCATAATTTAGAATAACATAGACAGCCGGCCGGAGTGGCCGAGCGGTTCTTGGCACTACAGTCTGGAACCGCGCGACCGCTACGGTCGCAGGTTCGAATCCTGCCTCGGGCATGGATGTGTGTGATGTTCTTAGGTCAGTTAGGTTTAAGTAGTTCTAAGTTCTAGGGGAATGAAGATCTCAGAAGTCCCATAGTGCTCAGAGCCATTTGAACCATTTGAATAACACAGACACTGCAATATCGTATCCCGACTTGGCCCCATCCGATTTTAATCTGCTTCCAAAACTTAAAAGAGCACCTTCGAGGACTTCACTTTGATAGTGATGAATCAGTGCAAGCAAAGGTGAGGCTGTGCCACCGTGAAGGAAGTCAGGCGCTCTACGGTGACGTTATGAACAAATTATTATCTCGTTGGGGGAAATGTCTTCGTCGCCAGGGGGAGTACGTTGAGAAATAAATGTGTACATATTAAGAACAAAGATGTAGAATATTAATAATGTTTGTTTTATTTAAAGATCTTCAAGAGTTTTGTCATAAGAAGTACTGACCCATTACTTTTCAGCACGCCATTGTGGTAGCTGTCCGTCGCGTTAACTTGAGGAGTGACGTCACTTGTGTGCGAGATTTGCATGCACAGATGTGGAAAATGGACGTTGAGGAGAATAAGTATTGTGCTTCCGGTTGTACAGCTGAGCTGTCGTTCGCATTTTTCCACAATATGTGGGCGGCCGACCCAGTTGTCCCCTAGAGGTGTTGGGAGTTTTGATCTTGTATGTAGTCGCTATCTGGGTTTTAACCGGACACTGAGGAGACAAGTCATCCGCTACATCTTACGTTCTGGGTTAGGGGGGAGGGGGGAACCGAGACCGTCCTTCCAGCAGGTGTGAGGATAGGCCGCCAGTGGTTGGACTAGTTGGTAGAGCACTTGCCCTCGAAAGGCAGAGGTCCCGCGTTCGAGTCCGACTGTGGGACACAGTTTTAATCTATCAGGTAGTTTCAATATTGTTTTATTGTTTTTTATTTATTTTGTCGACTCCTGGTTTCCACCTTAGAACCCCAGTCTAAAATTATAACCATTGTGTCCATTGACTTCACTGGTGCCATGTGGTCGTGGCAAAAATCTAGTAGGGCAAACATTCTGAACAGTGTACGAGCTCTGTGCTGAACGTAAACGTTATAACAAGTTTAGAAACATAGAAAATGGCTTTACGGTGGTATATAAAGTGAAGATTCAAAAATCATATTTCACGTTTTCTCTTACTGGCACCGAGCGAGGTGGCGCAGTGGTTAGCACACCGGACTCGTATTCGGAAGGACAACAGTTCAATCCCAGGTGCGGCCATCCT
Source organism: Schistocerca nitens (assembly GCF_023898315.1). Lineage (NCBI taxonomy): Eukaryota > Metazoa > Arthropoda > Insecta > Orthoptera > Acrididae > Schistocerca > Schistocerca nitens. Next base: position 173,840 of record NW_026045910.1, on the reverse strand, counting down.
GATTTAGGTTTTCCGTGATTTTCCTAAATCGCTCGAGGCAAATGCCGGGATGGTTCCTCTGAAAGGGCACGGCTGACTTTCTTCCCTGTCCTTCCCTAATCCGATGAGACCGATGACCTCGTTGTTTGGTCTCTTCCCCCAAACAACCCAACTCCCCTCTTACTGGCACTTTGTAGTGAAGGTAGCTGCATAAATCAGAATGCGCACAGCTTGCGGCAGGATTTTAGACCGTAGCGTTCACAATAAAGAAGAAAACATTAGAAACGCCTCTTTTCAAAAGGAGGCACGGGAGGTGGTGCAGTGTCCGGCCCCGAAATTCTGGATCCGGGGTGCGAACGAGGGCACGGGGAGACTGTATTCTACTCGTGGACACTTCACGTGCCACGTGAGAAACTCGTCGGTCGGAGTAGTCAGTCAGCACATGACGAAGAAGGCGGCGAATATTTTTTGGAAACAGGGTTTTTAGTTTACAGATGCCGCTGCTCGAATACTGCGAAAATTTTAGACGTCTTTATTTGGATGTGTGCCTTGGCATTGTGGTGTCTGGGAATCTATCACAGTATATCTTGACAGTACCGCCGGAACTGAAATCTGCAGTACAAGCGACGGGGCGAGATAACTACAGCGGCGTCAAAATCAGAGGCGGATACCGTTACGATGGTTGGCAGTTCGCATTCGCCCTGTATACTGCAGCAGCGGAGACAATAGCGCTCCTAGGTTCGGTCGCGTGGCGCGGGCATTTGGGACGACCTATCCCTCTGTCTCCGTCTCTGTGCTGTGCTGGGAACTAAACACAGTCCGCCGCCCGAGCGAGCGTGCCTTATCTGGCCTGGCTGGCTCTGAATGCTCCGACTGACAGTCGTTCACCGCCCGCCTCTCCCCGCCAGTGTCACTGGGTCACCGCCACGGCTCCCTCTGCGCCGATACTGGCTGGCTGGCCTGCCCTCGACTACACGTCGCATCACTAGCAGTGGGCCACAGCAGAGGACACGCTACCAGCCCAGCGCGGGCGCCGCTTTGGAAAGCCATTCAGCCTCCAGTGCATTCGCCCTGCCAGATATACCACCTACAGAGAGACCACGTCAAATCCAGGCCACCTAGCGTTGCCACTTGGAGAAATTTCCAAGCCGCTAACTTCTGAATTATATGAGGGTGTACGAGACACAAATTTATCACCAGCCACTCGTCATGCTAAAAACTAAACTAAACTCCTCCCGAACAGGCCATGTAGGCCCAAAGTTACCGACCGGCCGCCGTGTCATCCACAGGCTGCACTGCGTGCGAATATGGAGGGGCTTGTGGTCAGCACACCGCTCTTCCGGCTGTATGTGTTTCCGAGACCGGAGCCGCTACTTCTCAATAAAGTAGCTCTTCTGCTTGCCTCACAAGGGCTGAGTGCACCCCGCTTGCCAACAGCACTTGGCAGACAGGATGGTCACCCATCCAAGTGCTAGCCCAGCCCGACAGCGCTTGACTTCGGTGATCTGACGGGAACCGGTGTTACCACTACGTCCAGGCCTTCACTCGACATGCACCACAGGAAAAATTGTCTACTTTCAACATTTTCCACACAATTGTCTTCACCTACACATGTTCTTGACCCTGCCTAGTTTTCAATATCATGTAGCCACTCACCATTATACTGTCGTCTTTGTTTCCTTTCATCCTTCCTTCTTTCCTCTTCCTTCTTCCACCTTAAGTTTGTCCCGAATGTTGGCGGGTCCTTTATATCTGGTGTCTGTCGCCATTTTTTCCGATCGTGTGCATGGTCAGGGTGCACGCCCAAGGTCTTGACATCTTCGTAAGGGGTGTTACGCCATCGCTGCGTAGGTCGTCCTGCTGGACGTTTACCATTCACTCTCAAACTAAGACCACTCTTCGCCAGTGCTGTTGCTTCTGCTGTAAGAACATGCTCGTAGTGCCATAGTCGGCTTTCTCTCATCCTGTGCTCTGTTGGTGCGACTCCGTATAACTAGACGAACTTCTTTATTTGTGCCGGCCGCGGTGGTCTAGCGGTTCTAGGCGCGCAGTCCGGAACCGCGCGACTGCTACGGTCGCAGGTTCGAATCCTGCCTCGGGCATGGATGTGTGTGATGTCCTTAGGTTAGTTAGGTTTAAGTAGTTCTAAGTTCTAGGGGACTGATGACCACAGATGTTAAGTCCCATAGTGCTCAGAACCATTTGAACCATTTTTTTCTTTATTTGTGACAACATCGTGCAGTGTTAACCCAGATGTCCACCAGAGCATCTTTGGTTCAAATGGTTCTGAGCACTATGGGACTTAACATCTGAGGTCATCAGTCCCCTAGAACGTAGAACTACTTAAACCTAACTAACCTAAGGACATCAGAGGAAGGATTCGAACCTGCGACAGTAGCGCTCGCGCGTTTCTAGACTGAAGCGCCTAGAACCGCTCGGTCACAGCGGCCGGCCATCTTTGTCTCTGCGATTTCAAGTCTTTAATCCATTTTTTAAATTGAAGACTACCAGACAGAGCAACTGCACAGATTGCAGACTGGTGTACTTTCTACTTGAGCCTGTCTGGAATCTTCGGTTACACAGGACGGCAGTCACAGAACGACTCCATTTGAGCCATGTCCCGCCAAGACGGTTAGAGATTTCTGCCCTGAGATTTCCATCAAAAGTTACTGGCGAGCCTAGGCACTTAAAAGCCCTTTCTCGTAGGTCAACACAATTGATTCTCATGGCATCTGTCGTTCAGATCTGTGGTGTGACAATGCGTTTTCCTTACACGCCGAGGAGACAAAACTCATGGGATAGCGATATGCGCTTATACAGATGGCGGTGGTATGGCGTACACGGGGTATAAGAGGGCAGTGCATTGGCGGAGCTGTCACTTGTTCGCAGGTGATTCACGTTATTATCGCCGCACGACAGGAATTAAGAGTTTGAACGCGGAATGGTGGTTGGAGCTAGATACATGGGAATTTTCATTTCAGAAATTGTTAGAGAATTCTGTATTCAGAGATACACAATGTCAAGAGCTTGCCGAAGCTACCAAATTTCAGGCATTATCTCTCACCATGGACAACGCAGTGACCGACGGCCTTCAGTTATCGACCTAGGGCAGCGGCGTTTGCGTAGACTTGCCACTTGTCACTGCTAATAGACAAGCAACACTGCGTGAAAGAACCGTAGAAACGTATCCGTTAGATCAGCGCGGAGAAATTTGGCGTTAATGGACTACGGCAGCAGACGACCGACGCGAGTGCCTTTCCTAAACAGCACGACATCGCCTGCAGTGCCACTCCAGGCATCGTGAGCGTATCCGTAGGAATGTACACGACTGGAAAACCATTTCATGGTGAAAACAGTCCCTATTTGAGTCGGTAAGGTTCAAATGGCTCTGAGCACTAACGGACTTAACTTCTAAGGTCATCAGTCCCCTAGAACTTAGAACTAATTAAACCTAACTTACCTAAGGACATCACACACATCCATGCCCGAGGCAGGATTCGAACCTGCGACCGTAGCGGTCGCGCGGTTCCAGACTGTAGCGCCTAGAACCGCTCTGCCATCCCGGCCGTCGAGTCGGTAAGATATGATGGTAGATTATAGTGTGAAACTGTGGACCTAAGTAGTCAACAAGACACTGTGCAAGCTGGTGGTGCCTACATAAAGGTGTGCGCTGTGTTTACATGGGATGGACTGGGTTTCCTGTTCCGACTGAACGAATCATTGATCAGAAATTGTTATGTTCAGCTACTTGGAGACCATCTGCAGCTATTCATAGACCTAATGTTCTCAAACAGCAATGTCATGTCACCGGGCCACAGTTGTTCCCGACTGCTTTGATGAACATTCTGAACACTTCGAGTGAATCATTTGGCCCGTCAAATCGCCCGACATGGATCCCTTGGAACATCTATGGAACATAATCTAAAGGTGAGTTCGTGCACAGAATCCAGCACCGGCAACACTTTCGCAATTATGGACAGCTATTGATGCGGCATGGCTCAGTATTTCTGCAGGGGAATTCGAACGACTTGTTGAGTCCATGTCACGTAGTTGCTGCGCGCTACACCGGGAAAAAGTAGGTCCGACACGATATTAGGAGGCATCCCATGAATTTTGCCACCTCAGTGTATTGTATCGTAGACCTATTTGTGCTAGGCGGTCGCTACAGTCTTGGACGTGACATTCTGGGTCGGTCTTATCTCCACGTGCGAAGAGCGCAGCATCAGCTTACAGTAACACGATGCCGTTTTCTGCACACCGCTTTCGGTCGCCTATCTTTTCTCGTCTCATGAAATCCAGCAAAGCACTGTCTACCATAGATTCATTTGGCTACACGTCCCGCCCACCAATCATTTTCCTTAGTCACAATTACTTTTACCCTTCCAGTCTACTCCCGATCCATCTGGCTTGTACCACACGTCTTCCAGATAATATGACCAAAACTATCACAACACCTATTAGCAGAGATCAGTAAGGGGCGTATCAACTCTTCTTACTGACACCTTGAACTCTGCTGGGAACACTTTTGATGAGATGCCTGAATGTTTGTAGAGAAACGATAGCCCATTCTTACTCGACAGTCGAAATCAGTCAAGGTAGCGATATTGCACGCTGGGGTCTCGAATGGGGTCGACGTTCGAACTCATCCCAGAAGCGTTCAGTTAGGTTCAGGTCGGGACTCAGGGCGTGCTAGTCCATTTCTGGAACGTTATTGTGTGTCCAAAAACCAAAGCCCCACAGATTCTGCATGGCTGGGTGCAGTGCAATACTCATAAAATAAGTCATCCTCTCCGAACTATTCGTCAAGCGTACAGTGCTGTTAGCCTGTTCGTATCATACATTTAGCGTTTTCTTAAGCGTAATAAGAGAACCACACCCCCCAAGAATGTAACATCGGCAGTTATCGAAGCACATGCTCTGACAATTCTCTCTCGTACATCGTGCAAATAGTATACATTCGCTGAATACGGCGTATCCATCTAACGTGCAATTGACATGTAAACACTATTCGACGGTTTCGCACTACAGCACTAATAGGAACGATAAGACTAGTATCGTCGAATCAAGCGATGTGATAAGGAATACCACTCAATCCATGATAAGATTGCAGCACTGCATTGATACCAATGGCTATCACTTCCAACACCTTCTGTAGATGGACGTTCATGGTACCTTTTTGACCTTCGTCGACCATCAAAGACCTTACTGTTACACATCATTGGATTCGTTTCGATAGCCGCCATCAGAAAAAAAGTACCCAACTATAGCATCCCATTTGAAAAACAAGTTGACTTTCATATCTCTGACGCGACCCCACGTAGCAACAAGAAAACCAACGTCATATCATGGCCCCCGTTGTCCCATGCAACTTTTGTCCCACGAACTTTTCAGCTCCTAACATACTTTCGGAGTTGTTCTTGGTGGCGATAGTTACTGACTCACCCTGTATACAAAAATTTGGAAATTTGTGGTAAGGTCTTATGGGACCACACTGCTGAGGTCATCGGTCCTTAAGCTTACACACTACTTAATCTAACTTAAACTAACTTACACTAAGGACAACACACACACACACACCCATGCCCGAGGAAGGACTCGAACCTCCGACGGGGGGATTCGCGCTAATCGTGACAAGGCGCCTTTGACCGCTCGGCCACCCCGCGCGGCTGCTAAAATTAGATCAGATATCAGTATAGGTTATAGTTATACTGAGAGAAAAACCTATTTTGTGGGATTCTAAATGAGATGTGGTACATAAAGTGTTTTATCACAGAGGAAGCCACTTGAGGCGCTGAGAACCATGAAGCAAATCATCGTCGATTGTCAGATTATAGCATTTATTCCTGCTTCTGACATGTGTTGATCTTATGGTTTACCTGTACTGTAGGCCCACATTGTACATATATTTGAACATTCACGAATAGCTGTCTCACTGGTTTCTCCGATATTCCCTTAAATGTAGGGATCGAAGACTGTGTGCTTTTGGCCCTTATGGCTCTCAGCGCCTCATTTGTATTCTAGTCAAATGACCTTCTTGGTAGATAGTTCTGCTTGAATTTAACCATTTTCGCAAACGGCAGGTCGTGTTTGAAGTTGGTTGTCTACTGTGCAGGAATCTGATTTCCTGTGGAGTGTCAACATTAACTCAGTTGAACCTGTATGAAGCGCTAACAGAAAAGAAAATTAGCAGGAAAAGTTGGCCGCAAAGAAACTAGGGCATTCCAGACCAGATTCGTTGTCTGAGAAACCGACGAAATCAAATAAGCGTGACTACAAGCGGACGTTAAACGAAGAACTGTATAATAAGCGTAAGTCGTTATGTTGTTGCAACGTAAGAATGCCCGATTTTCAGCCCATAAGTCAATTCGTTAACTAATACATGAGTTAGGGATCTTGTACATTTGTCCGAAAAAGTAAAAAAGTACGAAGAACCCCCACTTAGACAAAAATGCGTAACGGAGAGTAGCGAAAGCTTAAACATTGTTTCGTTCTTGCCCTAAACTGTAGCCAATTACGTACAAAACAACAAAATTCTACAAAAACAATTCTCCCATTTTCAGACGAGTTGTTATTAAAATTTGTAGACACCCGGAATTATATCTACGAGTCGCCACTGGCTGTCTGAATCTTTTTGTACTCGCGAGTCCGCTCCTCGTGTGATCATGTGGTCAGTTCCTCACTACATAGAGGCATCCATATTAATTTTTTTTTTTTTTTGCGTCCTTTGTGTACGTATTCTGTAGTATACTAATACAGATTGAACAAATGCCTTGTTCTTCGATGAGTCTTACAACAGTACAGTGTTAATCGAAACTCTATCGGTAGCTTCCCTGAAATGCTTAAAGTCCTAGACGAAGTGGCTGTTCACTCTCATTGCTCTGTTCTATAATTTTGTTCGGGACTTGCACATGATCCATTTCGCTATATACATAACTGAAGCAGCATATCCATACAGAGATTAAAATACAGGGTGAGTCACCTAACATTACCGCTGGATATATTTCGTAAACCACATCAAATACTGACGAATCGATTCCACAGACCGAACGTGAGGAGAGGGGCTAGTGTAATTGGTTAATACAAACCATAAAAAAATGCACGGAAGTATGTTTTTTAACACAAACCTACGTTTTTTTAAATGGAACCACGTTAGTTTTGTTAGCACATCTGAACATATAAACAAATACGTAATCAGTGCCGTTTGTTGTATTGTAAAATGTTAATTACATCCGGAGATAATGTAACCTAAAGTTCACGCTTGAGCACCACTCCTCCGCTGTTCGATCGTGTGTATCGGAGAGCACCGAATTACGTAGGGATCCAAAGGGAACGGTGATGGACCTTAGGTACAGAAGAGACTGGAACAGCACATTACGTCCACATGCTAACACCTTCTTATTGGTCTTTTTCACTGACGTACATTACCATGAGGGGTGAGGTACACGTACACACGTGGTTTCCGTTTTCAATTACGGAGTGGAATGGAGTGTGTCCCGACATGTCAGGCTAATAGATATTCAATGTGGTGGCCATCATTTGCTGCACACAATTGCAATCTCTGGCGTAATGAATGTCGTACACGCCGCAGTACATCTGGTGTAATGTCGCCGCAGGCTGTCACAATACGTTGTTTCATATCCTCTGGGGTTGTAGGCACATCACGGTACACATTCTCCTTTAACGTACCCCACAGAAAGAAGTCCAGAGGTGTAAGATCAGGAGAACGGGCTGGCCAATTTATGCGTCCTCCACGTCCTATGAAACGCCCGTAGAACGTGTACCTCACCCCTCATGGTAATGTACATGTGCGTCAGTGAAAAAGACCAATAAAAAGGTGTTGGCATGTGGACGTAATGTGCTGTTCGTCTCTTCTGTACCTAAGGTCCATCACCGTTCCCTTTGGATCCCTACGTAATTCGGTGCTCCCCGATACACACGATCGAAGAGCGGAGGAGTGGTACTCAAGCGTCAACTTTAGGTTACAATATCTCCGGATGTAATTAACATCAGTGAAAAAGACCAATAAAAAGGTGTTGGCATGTGGACGTAATGTGCTGTTCGTCTCTTCTGTACCTAAGGTCCATCACCGTTCCCTTTGGATCCCTACGTAATTCGGTGCTCCCCGATACACACGATCGAAGAGCGGAGGAGTGGTACTCAAGCGTCAACTTTAGGTTACAATATCTCCGGATGTAATTAACATTTTACAATGCAACAAACGGCACTGATTACGTATTTGTTTATATGTTCAGATGTGCTAACAAAACTAACGTGGTTCCATTTAATAAAACGTAGGTTTGTGTTAGAAAACATACTTCCGTGCATTTTTTTATGGTTTGTATTAAACAATTACACTAGCCCCTCTCCTCACGTTCGGTCTGTGCAATCGATTCGTCAGTATTTGATGTGGTTTACGAAATATATCCAGCGGTAACGTTAGGTGACTCACCCTGTATATTTCCCTTTGTGGTTGGGGAGAATGTTAATGAATATCTTGTTCCGTATAAATTATTTGGCGTTCAACTTCTGCGCTGTTGATTCAAGAAATCTTAAAACAATTATATCTTTTCCACCGAGATGTTCGGTTAAAATAAGGGCTTTGTTAAGTAACCTCCGCTACGCCCCTCCGCTGCCTCCCGCAGCATTTGATCAGCAGTCCTCATTTGCCACTGGAGTAAAGCAATTCCTTTATCGGAGACAGCTGTGAGCAAATTGAAGACATCCGTCATATCTGTCTCGTTATGTACGTACTTGGCCAGTACAATTCGTTTGACGTCTCTCGTCGTTGAACTGTGCGCCGTAGACGTCAGAGGCAAGATAAGCGCTGGTTATGGCCACGGAGACGTTGCGCTGTTAGAGGCACTGCGTCAGCCTTCGTGAGAAAAATTTACAAATCCCAGTCCCTGCCTCTGGAATTCCTTTCACAGTCGTTTCCCCTAAATCATCCAAGGCAAAATCTGGGATGGTTCATTTAAACAGGACACGGCTAATTTTCTCCCCCGTTCCTGTCAGATCCGGGCGCTAACGTTTGCATCGTCAATGGGAGTTCAAATCCTAATTTAGCGTTCATTAATGATAACCGTCGAATATCTGTTTGCTTAACGTGGCTCAGTGCAGTTTTAAAGTAAAAGCTCCCTTAAAGAACGCATCAAAGTGCTAAAGCAAACCTTGTAAACGGAAAAGATGTTTTCGCGGCTACAGTGCAGTGTGAAGCAAGTGCCGGACATACCATCATTGGAGCTGAGTACCATGCTGCTGGCAATCTTCTTCATTGAAGCTGAGAACTCTACAGTGAACACAACAGAAGAAATGATTATGCACAAATCGTTCGTTAATTAATAATTTCTAATAGATTACCTTACATTATGAGAATATTCAGTTCAGTCTTAGGGTTCATTGAGAAAGTTCACTTGCATTGTATTTATTTATAATCTTAATTACCAAGTAACGTATCTCGATGAAACTTGGACCATAAATAGATATAACTGTTACAGTTTTTGAGAGATTTCGCAGTAATGTGTCATCTACTTGCCCAGCAACTAAACTGTGATAATTCAATGGCAACTAGCGTTCAGATCACTCAGCGTGCAACAAATGGACGTTAAGTATCTACTGACATATTTTAAGAACGAAGTGTTAAAACGAGAAATAGAAATATTTGAAAACAATGACTTATCTGAATTTAAAAAAAAAATCATACCTGACATAGCCCCCTCAGACTTCCACATGTTTGGTCCATTAAAGGATGCCATTCGTGGAAGACATTTTGAGGACGATGAGGAGGTGATTCACACAGTGAAGCACTGGCTCCGCCACCAGGACAAAGGTTGGTACCGACAGGGCATACACGCCTTCGCATCGCGCTAGAGGAAAGCCATACAACCGGATGGAGATTACGTGGAAAAAAGGCTGAGTTGATAAAACACCATTCTAATTATGTTCAATAAAGAATTGTGAACGAAAAAAATGCGGTGCATTACTTTCTGGGCAACTCTGGTAGTTGGTAGCGTCCTCCACACTCCGTTAGATGACTTTTGTGGCTTGCTTTTAGATGTTAAGGTAGTTCATGAAACAGTAGCGCAGTTGGATGGAGCTGTGAGCGTTATTACTCTGGAAGCTCCGTTAGCCGCCTGCGATATTAGTGCTATAATCTCGCGATGATTTAGATGCCGACGAAGGCGCCGCTGTGCCTGAGTAATTTGGCGCGGACTGCGCTGCGCAGCACAGAGCTGCCGTTGAGCAGCCAGGTGGCTGGGAAGGAGCAAGCAAACGATTTCCCTTTGAGAGCAGGTGCTGTTATGTGGTGTGGCGCGGTCCACGGGATTGAACACACGCTCCCTTCACTACACGTGTGTAGGCGTGTCGCCTGTCGCATCTGCGAGAGACCTTTGTGGCGATGCGTTGCAAAGCTCCACTCCGCTTGCTGTGAATCTCTTCTCACACGCACGCCTCTTTGAAGGTACTGTGATGCAGTTCTCAGCCGGAAAAAGCTGTAGAAAAAGCAGCTCTACATCTCGTAACTACAGGACGCACTAAAATTTGTTTTGTCGGTGGACGGCACGTTTCGTCACGGGATCGTTTAGCTGGCGAGAGAGCGTTACGGAGATGCTAAACAAACTCCACTGGCAGACGTTGCAAGAGAGGCGTTGTGCATCACGGAGAGAGTTGCTATTGAAATTTCGGGACAGCACTTTTCAGGAGGAGTCGGACAACAAATACTTCCCCCACATACACCTCGCGTATTGGCCACGAGGAGAAAATTCCAGAAATTAGAGCCAGTACAGAGGCTTACCGACAATCATTCTTCCCACGCACTATTCGCGAGTGGAACAGGGTTGGAGGGATCAGATAGTGGTACCGAAAGTACCCCCCGCCACACAACGATAGGTGGCTTGAGGAGTATGATATAGCTGTAGATCTAGAGACTGAGTAGCTAAATGAAAGTATTTACGTGCGCAAAATTTCACTGTATTACGGCAAGCTTGCATACGTCAGTTACTACTGAGTCTTACTTGAAGCTGTACAAAGTCTGCGAAGTCCATACGCACACAACTATCATGACCGTAGCCTGTTTATGGTAATTATAAATTATCCTTCACAGAAAGTTTACATACGAGTTGTTTCTTTTAGAATTGCTCAGAATTGCTCTCTCAAACGTTGTTATAATCAATCTCACATAACAATATGTTCACGTTCGCGAGCAAGCAACATGCGACGTGGAATTTAGTTGTTTAAAATGTCACCAAAAGCTCTGAATTTCACCCTGTGCCATAAATCGAACTCTGTTCCATACTTACCGGCACTTCTCAAAAATTTTGGTACCGAAATGTCACAATATTAATAATTTTTAACCGAGCACATATCACTGGGCCTTATCACCATAAGATCCACTCCCCGACTGTACTCATATCTCTACACAAAAGAAGTTTCCGGTTCCCCAAAAATGGCCCGAATATGCTAATTTCTGATAGGCAGAGAAACATCACAGCCAATCTAAAAGCAGTAACAAATCCGCTTAATCCCGCGCATATACGGGCAAAATTTTTTATTAGCCGTAACTCCGTAACTAAACATTTGCGGACTTACGTTTATACGAGTATGCAGTTTTTTCTTTAGTTTTACTTGTAGAATAACATATGAAAATATTTGCATATCTTCGTGAATCATCCTCTATACAGAACCAATCAAAATTTGTCATTGAATCAGAACAGTAAACTACCACAAATAAATCTTGAAAACCCACAGATATAAAATTAATTCCGTTTGAATAAAACTGCTTTACCAAAATCAGAATCTCATTTCCCCAGTACCATAAATTGGCGAAATAATTTATAACAAATTCTCCAGTACGAATGACTAAAACACACCCACACCCACCCACGCCCACCCGCGCGCGCGCGCGCACCCGTAACTCCGTAACTAAACATTTGCGGACTTACGTTTATACGAGTATGCGCACACCCGCGCGCGCACGCTCGCACACACTATGCACATTATTATGGTAGTAATTGATAAACAATTAGAAAATAAAACAAACAGAACTGCAAATAAAAAGGCAGTATTTTGACTGCAGCTCAGCGGCCATCAGCTAGTGACCTGTGCGAGACCGCACAGGAAATACATACACATAGGCATATGACGCCACCTGTTATTAGCAAAAAATAAAAACATTCAAGCGTAGAGTATTACAGCTAATCGACGAACTCATGAACCAGGCATCTACTCAACCACTGTTTGTCCCAACAGCTATGCGCCAGTCGTTGGGGTCCCAATCAGTCAATGTCAATATTGAATCAGGCGAAGATACAGAGAACAGTAACCGAGGCAATAGTGCTGCCAGTCAGTTTTACGAGGTAGTTCGCCAAGCAGTTGGTAAACAATCAATAGAAGATTCTACTGACAACGCAGCTTGAAAATTAGTTCAGAAAATAACTTATAAAACACAGTAATCAGTATGTTCTTTCAATGAAATATTATTTGTGTATAAAATAAATCAGGTCTTTCTTACCTCAAAGTGATTAATATCCATTCTTTTGCACTGACACATTCCCTCATTTGGGTATTTCGCTGTGTTATGGCGGGAGAAATCACTTGTACCAAATCACTGTAGCAATGTTTACTTATTCTACAAAAAGCAATGAATTTCGAATCTCTTTGTTGCAGCCTGCATTTCATGTTTCTGTGAATGTATGTATGAACCCAGAATTTCCTTCTTTTTCTTAATAGGGAAATAATAATAATAATAATAATAATAATAATAATAGTGTGATTACTTGGTTCAGGACAGAACTAAAGAAGCCTCGGACAAGCGCCGTCATGGTCGGGGACGACGCTTGAACCCTATGCCCGCCCACAATGGTAACGACACTGCTAGCCAACTGGAAAATGATTTAAATCCAAATAGAGGTGTTTTGCAGGATATGCTTCCTGCAACCACCCTAGAAGGAAAACAAAGACAGAGGATGAGATGGTCAGATGAAGTTAATCGACACCTCATGTTCTGTTATTACCAAGCAACAAACCTAGGAACCAACACAACTGGATACAGATCACAAGTACACACAACATTTATTACCAGATACCCAGAATTAAAATTTTTAACAGAACAACGACTAGCTGATCAGATCCGTGTAATAATCAAAAATAACAGGATACCCCAGTCAGAATTAGAAAACATCAAACAACAAGTACAACAAATACTAGAACAAAATAATGTGCAATCAGAAGAAGAAGAAGAAAATACAGTAATGGACTCAAACATCCCAGAGCAAACAAACAAAGAACAACACACATCAATTAAACAATCAGAGGAAAACGACATCTTAAGACAGCCACCAGAACAAGCACAAATAGAACACGAAGTGACACACATGTTAGATATAGAAGAGAAATTTCAGCTGACATATATAGAATACAAAGACACAAATACAGACATTAGACCATTCTTGCATAGACCACCAAATAACCCACAAGTCGAAACAACAATAACAACTATCAACACAATCATACACAACAAAATAAATGAAAATACAACAATGGAAGAGTTAAAACTACTGGTTTATGTAGGAGCACTCACTACACTAAATATACACACTAGGCAGAGATCAGAACCAACCAACACACAGAAGAAACCCACAAAACCAGCATGGCAACACAGGCTACAGATCAGAATAGAAAAACTGAGAAAAGACATCGGACAGCTAACACAATTTATAAGAAATGAAATATCAGACAAAAAACGAAAAAGGTTAGGTAAAATCTCACAACAAGAAGCAATGGAGCAATTAGATGAAAAGAAGCAGAAGTTACAAGCATTGGCCAAACGACTTAGAAGATACAAAAAAAGTGAAAATAGAAGGAAACAAAACCAAACATTCAACACCAACCAAAAGAAATTTTACCAGACAATAGATAACACACACATTAAAATAGACAATCCACCAAACATAAGACATGGAACACTTCTGGAGCAACATATGGTCAAACCCGGTACAACATAACAGGCATGCACGGTGGATACAAGCAGAAACAGACTCATACAAGATGATACCACAAATGCCTGAAGTGATAATTTTGCAACATGAAGTCACCCGAGCAATTAATTCTACGCACAATTGGAAAGCCCCTGGAAATGATAAAATAGCAAATTTCTGGCTAAAGAAGTTCACCTCAACACATTCACATCTAACTAAATTATTTAACAGTTACATTGCAGACCCATACACATTCCCTGATACACTTACACATGGAATAACCTATCTGAAACCTAAAGATCAAGCAGACACAGCAAACCCAGCTAAATATCGCCCCATAACATGCCTACCAACAATCTACAAAATATTAACTTCAGTCATTACACAGAAATTAATGACACATACAACACAGAACAAAATTATAAATGAAGAACAAAAAGGCTGTTGCAAAGGAGCACGAGGATGTAAAGAGCAACTGATAATAGATGCAGAGGTGACATATCAAGCTAAAACTAAACAAAGGTCGCTACACTACGCATACATTGATTACCAAAAAGCTTTTGATAGTGTACCCCACTCATGGTTACTACAGATATTGGAAATATACAAAGTAGATCCTAAATTGATGCAGTTCCTAAACATAGTTATGAAAAACTGGAAAACCACACTTAATATCCAAACAAACTCTAATAATATCACATCACAGCCAATACAGATTAAGCGTGGAATATACCAAGGAGACTCATTAAGTCCTTTCTGGTTCTGCCTTGCTCTGAACCCACTATCCAACATGCTAAACAATACAAATTATGGATACAATATTACTGGAACATACCCACACAAAATCACACATTTGCTATACATGGATGATCTAAAACTACTGGCAGCAACCAATCAACAACTCAACCAATTACTAAAGATAACGGAAGGATTCAGCAATGATATAAGTATGGCTTTTGGAACAGACAAATGTAAGAAAAATAGCATAGTCAAGGGAAAACACACTAAACAAGAAGATTACATATTGGATAACAGCGACTGCATAGAAGCGATGGAAAAAACGGATGCCTATAAATATCTAGGATACAGGCAAAAAATAGGAATAGATAATACAAATATTAAAGAAAAACTAAAAGAAAAATATAGACAAAGACTAACAAAAATACTGAAAACAGAACTGACAGCAAGAAACAAGACAAAAGCTATAAATACTTATGCCATACCAATATTGACCTACTCATTTGGAGTAGTGAAATGGAGTAACACAGACCTAGAAGCACTCAATACACTTACACGATCACAATGCCACAAATATAGAATACATCACATACATTCAGCAACAGAAAGATTCACATTAAGCAGAAAGGAAGGAGGAAGGGGATTTATCGACATAAAAAACCTACATTATGGACAGGTAGACAATTTAAGAAAATTCTTTCTAGAACGAGCAGAAACTAGCAAAATACACAAGGCAATCACTCATATAAATACATCGGCTACACCACTGCAATTTCATAACCACTTCTACAACCCTTTAGATCACATAACATCAACAGATACGAAGAGAGCAAATTGGAAAAAGAAAACACTTCATGGCAAGCACCCATATCATCTAACACAGCCACACATCGATCAAGACGCATCCAACACATGGCTAAGAAAAGGCAATATATACAGTGAGACAGAAGGATTCATGATTGCAATACAGGATCAAACAATAAACACCAGGTATTTCAGCAAGCATATTACTAAAGATCCCAATACCACAACAGATAAATGCAGACTTTGTAAAAAACAAATAGGAACAGTAGATCACATCACAAGCGGATGTACAATACTAGCAAATACAGAATACCCCAGAAGACATAACAATGTCGCAAAAATAATACATCAACAGCTTGCCTTACAACATAAACTTATAAAACAACGCGTTCCCACCTACAAGTATGCACCACAAAATGTACTGGAGAATGATGAATACAAATTATACTGGAACAGAACCATTATAACAGATAAAACAACGCCACATAACAAACCTGACATCATACTCACCAATAAAAAGAAGAAATTAACACAACTAATCGAAATATCCATACCCAATACAACAAATATACAAAAGAAAACAGGAGAAAAAATTGAAAAATACATCCAACTGGCTGAGGAAGTCAAAGACATGTGGCATCAGGATAAAGTTGACATCATACCAATTATACTATCAACTACAGGAGTCATACCACACAATATCCACCAATACATCAATGCAATACAGCTACATCCAAACATATATATACAATTACAGAAATCCGTAATTATTGATACATGTTCAATTACCCGAAAGTTCCTAAATGCAATATAACATATACCGTACAGCAAAAAGGAAGTGACGCTTGATAAAGGTCCGCGTCACTCCATTCCTCACCAGACTTAACGTCTGAGAAAGTAAAGATAATAATAATAATAATAATAATAATAATAACCTAGACCTAAGGTCTGAGAAAGGAAAGAAGATAATAATAATAATAATAATAATAATAATAATAGAGGACCACATCTTCTTCTGTGCTCGAATCTGTACTCCCCATGTCTTGCGTAATCAAAAGATGCTCTGAATCAGCAAACAATACTCCTTCTTCTCTTCCTCCTCCTCCTCCTCCTCCTCCTCCACGCTTCCAAACGGCAACTGCAGTTTCTCATTGCAGAGTTGCGCCGTTTGCGGAGCTGCGTTGCAAGCCTATCTGCAACTAGACATCGTCGATCCGTTGCGTTGCTTTCAGTTGCCGCATGTGCGGACGGCCTAATGGAATGCAGAATGGCTTGGATGTAATTCCCACTCGATGCAACTGGTCGAGGGAGGGGGGGGGGGAGCTCACTTTAAATATGGATAAAGGCAATATAATGTCTATAACAAACAGAAAGAGAACTCGGTAGTATGATCCTAAGCACCTAACTAACCAGTTGCTCAAGCAGATAGTATTAGGGTACAAGATTAATTGAATACGGCTGTAAGCCATTGCAAGGAGTAAATTGGTTGTTTTGAGACAGTACGCAGTAAAGTTTCAATAAAATCGCGCAAGAAAAATATTTTAAAGACGTCAACTGTGTTTTTTTTTTTTTTTAAATATTTCTATTTCTGTTTTAAAAATCTTAAATTCATTCGACCATTTTATTCATAAAATACTGAGTGATCTGAACGTTAGTTGCCATTGACTTACCGCTGTTTACTTGCTGGGTGACTTGATGAGACATAACTGTGAAACCTCTCAAAAACACAGATTTAAAAGACTCGAATTGTTTAAGTTTATGATGGTAAGATTTGCATTACCAATTTTCGCAGTAATGAAGTACAACGACGTCAGACATTAATCTTCGATTAATCTCAGTATAAAATTAATTATACTGGCGCATTACTACAGCACATAATCAACGATGAGGGTGGCCCTTAATAACACTTCCAGCGTCATCATGTCACGTACCCTATGGTAAGGGCTACAACTTAATGTTGTTTGTTAGCTTATTTACATTACTTCATTAGCACCAACGTTTGAAGCGCATTTCCGTTCAGGAACATATTCAGGACCTTTGAGTCGTACTTACTCGCATCATCCTCAGATTCGTATAAATTGTCTGAAAAGCATTTTCCTGCCACGAACCAGACGCGTTACTAATACACAGCACCCATCTTTTTGGCGCGTACCAGTGTTTACATGCACATATTCTTACTAAGTTACCTTTAATGGGAGTCTGAATTTAGTGATAGAGTTGCCACTTCTCGGTTTACCGTGGCACTGTGAAATGATGTGTACAAAGCATATTACTTACCATGTTTTACCTGCAATGACTCCCGTTTCTCATCGTCTGTCCCTTACCACTGTTTACAGCAGAGGTCATCAATTGTAAAAATGTGGAGCACGAAGTATGCTTTGAAGTTGCAGGAGCAATACCAAGAACGGATATGAAATAGAACAAAGACGTGAAAATTTGTTAGAGCGGAGGCGACTAGAACGAACAGATGTGTTGGAAGAACTCTGGAAAACTGGATTACTTCCTTTCCAGAATATTTCTCCAGAGTTTGAAGCTCTCATGAAGTAGACATGAGAATAGACGAAAAAATAATTCAGGAGCACGCTGCTATGATCGTAATAAACAGGTCGGCGCAGCCCGCACGAAAGTGTAACAGACACTGTTGGATACTTCACGCAGTAATCCTCGGATGAAAGGCGATTTTATTCTGGCGAAACACCGTAGGTTAAATTGAGAGAACTGAATTCAGGGTAAGACTGAATGGCCATTGTGCTGTCATCATTGTATCTGTCGCGTGCGGGTGCAAAAATAGATAACAAAGATCAAGGCGCGTCCAGGGCTACAAGGGCAGCCACTTTTGCCTTGTCCAGTATGCGATTGGAATAAAACAGTAAATTGACAATATTCCCTTTGGCTGGTACTTAAAATGGATCCCAAACATATATGTAGCTGTAGTTACAGTATGCAGTAACAAGCACGGCCGCTCCTGTAGACAGATTTCACACAAATTACGTTTACCCTTTCAGTGGGGTGGCAGTGAACTATAGTTGACACGTCAGCACTACAGACCAGCACTATTCTGGTACACCTCCCAAGCTCACTGCTACCAACCGCTGAAAACGGTGTTCTTTGCGAAACACTCAACGAATCTTATCGTCATTCCTTTCAGAGGGAATGTAAAACATCTGAGGTTTAGCCTTCAGTGACGAAACAAATCGATCGACCGTTTCGTCGACGTATCACTGTGCAAATCTTGCTGGCAACCAGAACAAATACGCGATGTCGCTTACAAGGTTCTGTCCAATCTGCCATCATTTGGCTGCCGAGCACTGGGAGACTTTTTTCTTTATGCAATACACAAATCAGTCACTTGCATGATCCTTGTACATGCTAGGCAATCGGTACATAACGCGAGTACCTTCAGACAGCATGGAGGTCGATGGTGATTGTTTGGGTGTGTCTCGTTTCATTTGTTTATTTCTGGTTTAGAGTCAGAGTTGTCTGTAGGAAAGTGGACATAGAGGGTGATAGTTATTGAACTATATGAAATAAAATCCTCAAAACTTCTGAACGGTTTGCATTACGACATTCAAACTGCGCGGTTGGCCGCGGGGCATAATGGGAATTAATATGCCATGTATGGTTTTGTTTAGCGATGAAGCCCACTTTCATTTGGATGGTTTTGTCAATAAGCATTGGGGGACTGAGAATCCGCATTTCGCGATCGAGAAGTCTCTTAACGCTCAACGAGTGACTGTGTGGTGTGCAATGTCCAGTCACTCGATAACCGGTGCGATATTCCTTGATGGCATGGTGACTACCGAACGGTACGTGAAGGTTTTGGAAGATAATTTCCTTTTAATTATCCAAAGTTACCCTGATTTCGACAAGAAGTGGATGACACAACACGGAGCTCGACCCCCAATCGAAGCAGGAGAGTGTTCGATGTCCTGGAGGAGCACTTTGGGGACCGCATTCTGCCTCTGGAGTACCCAGAGGCCACAGGCATTGCCATCGATTGGCCGCCATATTCTCCGGATATGAACGCATGCGACTCCCTTTTGTGGGGCTATATTAAAGACAGGGTGTACAGCAATAACCCTAAAACCAATGCTGAGCTGAAACAGACGTTGAGAAGGTCATCAACAGCATCGATCCTCCCCTGCATGTCTGGGAGTTAGAATAGGCCCGCGGTATTCCTGCCTGAGGTAAGAGGCGACTGAAAGGAGTCTCTCACTTTCTGGCCCTATGAATTCAGGTCCCATTTTATGGTTTGACCTGCCACTTTTCAAATTCTGCAGAAGTGTGGGCCATATGGTGAAGGATGGCTTACGTTGTGCACGAGTTATCCATAGTGCACTTAGATACGATCTCCTGAACCTCTTGTCATGGCTTTGCATCTCCACCTGTAATTCAACTATTTGGGCGGGAACACTTCCTGGCCTATGTCATCTTCTTCTGTTGTCTCCTATCCTCTATCGCCCCCAAGCCTATTGGATTTATCTGTGCTCAGTATCCAGCACCGTAGCCAGTCTGTTGTGATGAGGCCTTTATATACCCATTTGGTGGTAGCCCCCTGACAACACAGGGATCGCACTGCTGATGCCTGAGCTGTAAACTCCCCACGTATACCAAGGAGTAGATGTCTGTCTTCCTGGGGCATCAGGACTCCAGGCAACGACCATCATGCCAGTTGGCCTTTGCTGTGGCGCCCGTGAGGAGAGCCCCTGATCGGAGTGGGTGGCACCAGGGCAGATGACGCGCAATGAAGTGGCCTAAGTCATCTCTTGTTGGTGGCTGTACGGTACCAGCAGTCTCTAAGAAGGGCAAAATCGAATACAATGCTGAAAGGTATGACCCTTAATCGTTTTCCTCCCTCGCTATACCATGGGAATAATGTAGGGCTACAGAACGGAGAGACCCATATTCGCCTCGATTTTTAGTCTGTAGCAGAACTGATGGGGACGCCTTTCTACCTACGAAGCCTCAATTTTTCGTTGAACACCTTGAGGATAAGTTTGGAGAAGTGACAGCGCTGTTCAACATGTGGAACGGCGCAGTCTTGATACAGACAGCATCCCCAGCCCAATCTCGAGGGTTACTCGCCTGTGACAAGCTCGGTGATATTCCTGTTTCCTTCACCCCGCATAAAAGCCTCAACATGATCCAGGCAATCATTTTCCATCGCGATCTCGTCTTGAAGTCTGATGACTAGCTCTGCGCCAATTTAGAAAGGAGATGTGTTCATGTTATCCGGCACGTTCACAGGGGACCCAAAGACAACAGAGTTGCTACCTGTGCGTTCATCGTGGCCTTACAGGGTGATTCATTGCTTCAAAATGTCAAGGTGATGGTTTACCGCTGAGACATTAAACCATACGTACCTCCCCCTGTTGTAGTTGTGGTCTTCAGTCCTGAGACTGATTTGATGCAGCTCTCCATGCTACTCTATCCTGTGCAAGCTTCTTCATCTCCCAGTAACTACTGCAACCTACATCCTTCTGAATCTGCTTAGTGTATTCATCTCTTGGTCTCCCTCTACGATTTTTGCCCTCCACGCTGCCCCCCAATACTAAATTTGTGATCCCTTGATGCCTCAGAACATGTCCTACCAACCGATCCCTTCTTCTAGTCAAGTTGTACCACAAATTTCTCTCCTCCCCAACTCTATTCAATACCTCCTCATTAGTTATGTGATCTACCCATCTAATCTTCAGCATTCTTCTGTAGCACCACATTTCGAAAGCTTCTATTCTCTTCTTGTCCAAACTAGTTATCGTCCATGTTTCACTTCCATACATGGCTACACTCCATACAAATACTTTCAGAAACGACTTCCTGACACTTAAATCTATACTCGATGTTAACAAATTTCTCTTTTTCATAAACGCTTTCCTTGCCATTGCCAGTCTACATTTTATATCCTCTCTACTTCGACCATCATCAGTTATTTTGCTCCCCAAATAGCTAAACTCCTTTACTACTTTAAGCGTTTCATTTCCTAATCTAATTCCCGCAGCATCACCCGATTTAATTAGACTACATTCCATTATCTTCGTTTTGCTTTTGTTGATGTTCATCTTATATCCTCCTTTCAAGACTCTGTCCAGTTCGTTCAACTGCTCTTCCAGGTCCTGTGCTGTCTCTGACAGAATCACAATGTCATCGGCAAACCTCAAAGTTTTTATTTCTTCTCCATGGATTTTAATACCTACTCCGAACTTTTCTTTTGTTTCCTTTACTGCTTGTTCAATATACAGATTGAGTAGCATCGGGGAGAGGCTACAACCCCGTCTCACTCCCTTCCCAACCATTGCTTCCCTTTCATGCCCCTCGATTCTTGTAACTGCCATCTGGTTTCTGTACAAATTGTAAATAGCCTTTCCCTCCCTGTATGTTACCACTGCCACCTTTAGAATTTGAAAGAGAGTATTCCAGTCAACATTGTCAAAAGCTTTCTCTAAGTCTACAAATGCTAGAAACGTAGGTTTGCCTTTCCTTAATCTAGCTTCGAAGATAAGTCGTAGGGTCAGTATTGCCTCACGTGTTCCAATATTTCTACGGAATCCAAACTGATCTTCCCCGAAGTCGGCTTCTACTAGTTTTTCCATTCGTCTGTAAAGAATTCGCATTAGTATTTTGCAGCTGTGACTTATTAAACTGATAGTTCGGTGATTTTCACATCTGTCAACACCTGCTTTCTTTGGGATTGGAATTATTATATTCTTCTTGAAGTCTGAGGGTATTTCGCCTGTCTCATACATCTTGCTCACCAGATGGTAGAGTTTTGTCATGACTGGCTCTCCCAAGGCCATCAGTAGTTCTAATGGAATGGTTGTCTACTCCCGGGGCCTTGTTTCGACTCAGGTCTTTCAGTGCTCTGTCAAACTCTTCACGCAGTATCATATCTCCCATTTGATCTTCATCTACATCCTCTTCCATTTCCATAATATTGTCCTCAAGTGCATCGCCCTTGTATAGACCCTCTATATACTCCTTCCACCTTTCTGCTTTTCCTTCTTTGCTTAGAACTGGGTTTCCATCTAAGCTCTTGATATTCATACAAGTGGCTCTCTTTTCTCCAAAGGTCTCTTTAATTTTCCTGTAGGCAGTATCTATCTTACCCCTGGTGAGACAAGCCTCTACAGCCTTACATTTGCCCTCTAGCCATCCCTGCTTAGCCATTTTGCACTTCCTGTCGATCTCATTTTTGAGACGTTTGTATTCCTTTTTGCCTGCTTCACTTACTGCATTTTTATATTTTCTCCTTTCGTCTATTAAATTCAATATTTCTTCTGTTACCCAAGGATTTCTAGCAGCCCTCGTCTTTTTACCTACTTGATCCTCTGCTGCCTTCATTACTTCATCCCTCAGAGCTACCCATTCGTCTTCTACTGTATTTCTTTCCCCCATTCCTGTCAATTGTTCCCTTATGCAGTCCCTAGAACTCTGTACAACCTCTGGTTTAGTCAGTTTATCCAGGTCCCATCTCCTTAAATTCCCACCTTTTTGCAATTTCTTCAGTTTTAATCTACAGTTCATAACCAATAGATTGTAGTCACAGTCCACATCTGCCCCTGGAAATGTCTCAGAATTTAAAACCTGGTCCTAAATGTCTCTCTTACCATTATATAATCTATCTGAAACCTGTCAGTATCTCCAGGATTCTTCCATGTATACAACCTTCTTTTATGATTCTTGAACCAAGTGTTAGCTATGATTAAGTTGTGCTCTGTGCAAAATTCTACCAGGCGGCTTCCTCTTTCATTTCTTCCCCCTAATCCATATTCACCTACTACGTTTCCTTCTCTCCCTTTTCCTACTGACGAATTCCAGTCACCCATGACTATTAAATTTTCGTCTCCCTTCACTACCTGAATAATTTCTTTTATCTCGTCATACATTTCATCTATTTCTTCATCATCTGCAGAGCTAGTTGGCATATAAACTTGCACTACTGTAGTAGGCATGGGCTTCGTGTCTATCTTGGCCACAATAATGCGTTCACAATGCTGTTTCTAGTAACTTACCCGCATTCCTATTTTTTTATTCATTATTAAACCTACTCCTGCATTACCCCTATTTGATTTTGTATTTATAACCCTGTATTTGCCTGACCAAAAAAGTCTTGTTCCTCCTGCCACCGAACGTCACTAATGCCCACTATATCTACCTTCAACCTATCCATTTCCCTTTTTAAATTTTCTAACCTACCTGCCCGATTAAGGGATCTGACATTCCACGCTCCGATCCATAGAACGCCAGTTTTCTTTCTTCTGATAACGACATCTTCTTGAGTATTCCCCGCCCGGAGATCCGAATGGGGGACTATTTTACCTCCGGAATATTTTACCCAAGAGGACGCCATCATCATTTAACCATACAGTAAAGCTGCATGCCCTCGGGAAAAATTACGGCTGTAGTTTCCCCTTGCTTTCAGCCGTTCGCAGTACCTGCACAGCAAGGCCGTTTTGGTTAGTGTTACAAGGCCAGATCAGTCAATCATCCAAACTGTTGCCCCTGCAACTACTGAAAAGGCTGCTGCCCCTCTTCAGGAACCACACGTTTGTCTGGCCTCTGAACAGATACCCCTCCGTTGTGGTTGCACCTACGGTACGGCTATCTGTATCGCTGAGGCACGCAAGCCTCCCCACCAACGGCAAGGTCCATGGTTCATGGGGGTCCCTCCCCCTATGCAGTGCTTTAAGTGCTGGAAGTTCGGGCACATGTCTTCCTGCTGCATTTCCAGCGCCACATGCCGAGACTGCGGATGTCCACTGCACCCAGATACTTCTCCATGTTTGCCTTCTCCCACTTGCATCAACTGTGGAGGGACCACACCCCCTGCTTGCCAGACTGCCCAGTACTCCAAAAGGAGCAGAAAATCGTGGAGTAAAAGACCCTGGACCGGTTGACTTACGAAGAGGCTAAATGTAAATTCGAAGGATTACACCCCATTCGTCTGACGTCTACATATGCTGCAGCTACGTCACCATCGCCGTCCCAAGTGCCATTGCGTCTCCTCACTCCGTGCCACGAACAGTGAGCCCTCCGGGCCACCAGAATACATCCGCCTCCTTGGTGTTAAGGGGCTAATCTTCCTCAGTTGCTCCCAAAACACCTACTTCGGGAGCAAGGCCACCACAAACACAGGGGACATTGGTCCCCTCCCGCGACAGCCTCCTCCGGCTCCTCTCGTGCGGAAGGGGTCCCGTGGGACCCTCTCTCCCAAGGTCTCCACTATTGCCACCGCGCACGCTCTACAGTGGCTAAAGTAGCCAAAAGCTGCTGGACGAAGGACTTCAGTCTTCTTCCGTGCCTGAAGCTGCTTCGAAGTAATCATCCCAGTAAGCCGATAAAGAGAAGCGAAAGAGCAAGGAAACTACGAAGTAGTCTGCTAAGAAACAGGACCCTCTGGTGGCCCAAACACCACGACTCCCTATCAATTCAGCATCTGAGGATGCGGTGGAGATCTTAGCGTCCCTTGCGAACCTGGATCTCACTTATGCCTCATGCACCATAGAAATGGCTACAAATATTCAATCGGTGGCAGTAGGTGACCCTGAGCCGTAACCTGCCTCTTTGTGCGCTTCATGTCTTCCCAGCCTCACGATAACGAAATCCTCCATTGGAATTGTACCTGCTTTCTCCATTGCCCTCTGCGGCTATAGGGGATATTACGAGAACCGTAGTGACCATGAGAGAGTGTCAGGTGGAGCTTGTGTCTATGTCCTGAACTCAGTATGCAGTGAACGTGTGCCCCTTCGAACCCCTCTTGAAGAGGCTTCTGTCAGGATAAGGACGACGCAGGAAATAACTCTCTGCAACATACATTTTTCACAAAATGGTGCAGTACCACTGAAAGCATTTGCTGCACTGATTCGTCGGCTCCATAAGCCTTTCCTACTTTTGGGAGGTTTTTATCCTCATAAACACTCGTGGGGTGGCATCGTGCTTGCCGACTGAGGCACAGATGTCGAAAATTTACTGTCGCAACTCGACCTCTGCCTCTTAAATACAGGTGCCCCCACACATTTCAGTGTGGCACATGGCACATATTCGGCCATTGATCTGTCGGTGTGCAATCCTGGCCTTCTCCCATCTATCAACCGCAGAGCACATGACGACCTGTGTGGTAGTGACCATTTCCTCATCTTCCTGTTACTGCCCCGGCTGAAACTTGCTGCTTAACCAAGTTAGAGCATGCTGTGGTTTGTGAAACCGCTACACACACATCTCTCGTCTGATAAGAAGAGAAAGTCAAGATAGCTGTTTCATTGCAGTTCTGCGCGTATTTTGCATAACATATATCTGGCTGCAAAATTAATAGCGAGCATTGTCATCTATGGATTTTTCTGGGCCAGAAGGGGACAAGGTGCGAGTATTGATTGATCGATCACGTACTTGATGAGGGTCCAATTAATTCCGATGGTGGAGATGGAGAGAATGCTGTTATTCTGTTGTTGTCAGTGATCACTACACATTATCTGAGCGGGAAAGAGATCCAACATCTCGTGTTTGAATAAGGTCGCTCAATATTATTATCGATCTTCCAGGCGTCGTTGGTGGTATCAAAGAATGTGCTATACGAGTAGTGTGTTTGTCTTTTTACATTTCCTGATCTTATTAAACAAAATTGTTTTGCTTATAAACACACACACACACACACACAGCGAGAGAGAGAGAGAGAGAGAGAGAGAGAGAGAGAGAGAGAGTAGTAGTAGTAGTAGTAGTAGTAGTAGTAGTAGCAGTAGTAGTATTCACGAGGAAACTTAATGAAACCTATAAGAAAGCACGAAACGATGGCAGTGGGCTCTTGTATTTAGCAGGAACTTAAAAGACAAGTAGACTGAATTTGGAAAACCTTTGAGCATCTAATTGAAATGACGAAGACGTTTTGGGCCACTGTGGTCATTCCAAAGATTCAGGTTACCCTTCCGCTGTCCTCGTTTTGGTGAGCAAAACACTCGAGCAGTTAGGAAGTAGGAACACTGGCTTGTGTTAGAGACGCTCTTGACTCGTTTTTGATTAACTGTAGGAAGCTTTTCACTGTTAGTGAATTTATCACGTTGGATGAGAAATTAGAAGCCTATGACTCAAAATTTGTAAGTAGTGTGTGACTAATAATAAATAAAATTCCATTTTGTCACTCTATACTAACAATATACAATAATATTAATCCATACTAATATATTACAGTTGATTGAACCACTAATTTCAGTGAAACTTCCTGTCAGGTTAAAATGTGTGCCGGACCGAGACTCGAACTCGGAATTTTTTTTTGCCTTTCGCACGAGAGCTTCTGTGAAGTTTGGAAAATAGGAGGCGAGATACTGGCAGAAGTAAAGCTGTGAGGACGGGGCGTGAGTCGTGCTTCGGTAGCTCAGATGGTAGAGTACTTAACTGTGAAAGGCAAATGTCCCGAGTTCGAGTTTCGGTCCGGCACAGTTTTAATCTACCAGGAAGTTTCATATCAGCGCACATTTCGCTGCAAAGTGGAAGTCTCATTCTGGGCCCTAATTTTTAATGTTAAAATGATCAAAATATGTAAAAACAAACAAACAAACAAAACGCCGGCCGGAGTGGCCGTGCGGTTCTAGGCGCTGCAGTCTGGGGCCGAGCGACCGCTACGGTCGCAGGTTCGAATCCTGCCTCGGGCATGGATGTGTGTGATGTCCTTAGGTTAGTTAGGTTTAATTAGTTCTAAGTTCTAGGCGACTGATGACCTCAGAAGTTAAGTCGCATAGTGCTCAGAGCCATTTGATCCATTTTTTTTTTTTTTTTTTTGTAAAAAAAACTGCTAGGGGTGTACTACACACCACTACCTACCGGTAGATTCCAGACCACGCCACTGCAGGATTAATATCAGTGCAGTCGTTCACGCGGCCGGCCGCTTAGATGTGAACGACACAGGCCTTGTGGTGACCCCCTGTTGTCGCGTGGTCTTCGCGGGCGGCCAGAAGAAAAGTGGCGCCTGATTTAGCGGCAGGCGAGCGTGTCTTGTTCAGCGCCGTGTCGTGAAGTGAACCGTGGACGGATTTCGGAGCGTGGGAGGGCAGCCAGTGCGGGCTGCCTGCCTGTGGCCGGCCAGGCGAGACGGGGTCGCCTGCGGCGTGTGGGGCTTTGCCTTGCCTTCCTGTTACTGCTCCACTGGCTGCGGCGGGCACTGGACTCTGTGTCGCACTGTGTTACTGAGCCTGCTTAACCAGTCGCTGCAGCAGCGAAGAGTACCCGGCGGTTGGAAAAAAAGAAAAGCGTAGGTCATTTCCCTTTTTCAAGAACGGCTGTAGGACAGATCCACGTAACTATACGCCGGATAGCTGACAAACTCGCGCCATTGCCCGGGTATTCATTTTGCCAATTTTCTCCTAGAAACGAAAACAAAATATGAACTGCGTTTGCAGTGTAATATTGAAAAAGTATCATTTCCATTTATTCGTGAAAATACATTTGCAATCACGACACAGTCGTACAAATAAATATGCATAATGTGAAAACATGTAACTACAGTATCCAAATTAAGAAACTTGCTGTGTGCTGTGCGCAACTGTTTCGCGTCTCTACGACGCGATTGTCCAAACGTCTGTATGGCAATACCTCTTCATAGCTCGATATGTGTCCGTCGTTCTGCCTGCATCCGTTTGCGCTTCACAGTCGAAAGTCGTCTAAAGCGCTGCGAGGTGTCGGGGATTTCCTTAAATTGGTTCGACTGTGGGAGTGTCTTACTAGTAAAAACTAAATTATCAAAACTTCGTGCATGATGCGACATTTTTTCACGAATCTCAGTGTTCATCACATCATATCATCGGAACTGTGTGTCGTTCAGTGATCTATTTGTTAGTATCTCCATATGCCGCTGAATGTACCGATCTGCGAAATTTATTGCGTATAGAGTCAGTAGCACAGAGGTAATAATTTTAAACGCCATGCGTAATGCGACAGCTTTTCATGAATCTCATTCGTTATGACTTCATATCTCGTGAACTGTGATGGGTAGGTCGTTCGCATCCCCACAGGGAATGTTGCCTGACACTAAGTGGCATGTGTACCATGTTTGGTTGAAATCGGTCCAGTGGTTTGCGCACGCGCACACATTTTTAAAACGTATATAGATATTACTGGTGTCAATGTTTTGTATAGTTATGGAACATCCTTTATACTCAAGAATTATGACATTTTTCAGAACGAAAGTCGCGTCGGTTAAAGTCAACATGGATTCCGCAAACAGAGATATTGGGAAACTCGGGTCCTTTCTCTTCCTCCATGAGATCAAGAGGGCTGTAGACAACGGTTCTCAGGTTGATGGTTGATGCCTTGTTCGGTTTATGGTTGATGCCGTGTTCCTGGACTTCAGGAAGGCATTTGACACAGCCCCGCACTGCCGCCGAATGGAAAAAAAGGAGAGAGTTAACGAGTATCTACAACATTTGTGACTGGATTCAAAACATCCTTGCAGGTACAACTCAACACGGAACAAAATCTACAGATGTAAAGCTAATTTTCAGATTACGCCAAGGAAGTGTGATAGGACCGTTACTGTTCACAATGTGTATAAATGATGATAAAAAAAAAACCGGCGGAATCTCTTTAAGACTTCGCAGTTGATGCAGTAAAAAAGTAGCAATGCGAGAAGACAGTATAGATTTGCGGAATTTCGACACATTACCTATGGAGAATATTCATTCCACTGAGCAAAGGATTGATTTTCTGCAACTCGGTCAGCGTTTAGGAACACAACGCGCAATACTGTCACACTTACACACAAACCACTTTTGGAAATGTGAGGAATTACATGACATGAGATCGGGTAGCGTCTGTTTTCTCGAACATTATCGCCTTTCTGCACTGGTTCATCAGTAATGACGTATGATCGCCTACTTACTTTCCGATCGTGCATTTTGTGCGATCATCTTTTTAAAAGTTTCACACAATTTTCTAACCACCCCAGCGCTCAGTGCGCAGTTCCCTAATTAGTGTTGAATTTCGACAGCTTTCACGTCTCTTGCATTTGAAAAACAAATAACAACGCATGTTTCACGATTGGCTGCATTTCCAATCGGCATAGCCATTTGAAACTCGTACAAATAAAGGTCAGGCGCAAGCTACCGTAATGGAGTTTGTGGAAGTTGAAGGTACTTCGCGGCGGCCACGTAGCGCTAACGGCCATATCCCGAAACGGTACTTCTGGTAAAAACGCGCCTCGTATAAAACAAATTAAAAGTGAAAGACAAACGGTTGTTAGTGGTCAGTAAGGTGGCGCCGACGCGACGTCGCAGTATTCGCTGTGACCACGTCACATTCCTAAACTGCGACGAGTACGCGTCGGCCGTTCTCGAGCGGCGACTGGCTCTCTCTCGTGTCGTCGACGACTGCGCTGCCGGACGTGACGTCACTGGTGCTCAGTCGACCGCCAGATAAGGCAGTGTTTACGTTCCGCGCCCGGTTAGACTCGCGACGCCCGGAAGCCACGCTGCACCGACTTGCAGGAAGCAGTCTTTTTTTTTTTCCACCGTGGGAGTCTTCAGAGATTTTAATTCAGTCGCTTCGTTTATTACGCCATACCGGAAAACGTTCGTCCTCGATATGGCAGGGGTGTTGCAGAGTACAATTCGGCGTCCATTTTCTAAAGCGCGTTCCGCATAGGCCGATTTCTCCGGATGGTATAGCCGTAAATACGAGCCTTGTTCCGTCCGGCGTTGATCGTAGTCCGACGGTGTAGTAACTTTCTCAAGATGTATCGCAGCGCTGCCAGAAAATGCGTTAGTGTATCACATTGTTTCAGCAGCCATCTTTGTATCATTGGGTGCGTTAAGCTGTCGTCAACCTCAAGATTGTTTTGAACCCACTGCACTCCATCAGGCGTGGTCCTACTGCACGTGACGTGCCCTTGCCTTCCTCTCACCTCGAAACGCATTTAAACCGGCCAGACACAACGGGCAGTCACAAAGTTTTAATTATAACCTGGAAAAAATACGTTAAGTAATTACTCTTTTGTATGTCTGCAGATACTTGCATGGAGTTCTGGCACACGATATATCCCAGTACCATGGCAGGCCGCTAGAGCAGCCAGTACAAAAGAGCGCGGCCTGTCTTCACTGCATCAGAACGCTGCACCATTTTGTTCGCTGTTGCGCAGGGAGTATAGTGTTTATCAGAACCAAACACGTACCTGCAAACAAACTTTTCTCGAGGTGGGAGCTAAAAATTCGACTGCCTCTCGTTTGTAGGGGACCTGCGAGGAGGACTCGGAAGCACGGTGGAGCTTAGCATTTCTCACTTTAGCAAATCATTGCATCAACTACAGAAGTGAGAAGTAAGAAAGTCATTGGGCAGACTGGGAATCGAACCCGTTTACATTCGTAGTCTCCCTCTTAGTCGCCATGGCAGCGAGCAGCACTGGACGCATTACGGGAAGCCTTCAAATGAAGTTTCCTGCAGCCGTTGGAGAGGCTGTATTTTTACTGCCTTAAGGGGGGTAGGACGTCAAACGGGCCGACTTGGAGCAGGAGAGACATCACAGGATATTTTAATTTCCAGTGTCTATACTTTTACAAATAAATTAATAAAACTTTGTCAGCATCACCAGGAAGGATTCTGGATTCACACTCATTGCGGTGGAAGTTCGAAAATATAACAAAATAATTTTTTTTTACGTGTGAAGTTTCATCATTTTTTCACTTACTAATGGCTGCATTTGTTGCTATAGGTACACTTTTCTTCATAAGTTAGAGAGATTCTTCGATGAATTTTGCACAGCATACATACCATACTTAAAGGTGTATGAAACTCTAGAATTTATTTAATTCATGAAAAAACGAATGATCTGTTGTATTTTAAACTTCATGTTTAGAAAAAAAACAAATTTTGTCAATTACCTCAATTTTTACCACAGTTTTTAATAGATTTGGAAAATTCTAGAGTTTCATACACCCTTTAAGTATGGTTTGTATGCTGTGCAAAATTCATCGAACCATCTCTCTTACTTAGGAAGAAAAGTGTACCTATAGCAACAAAGGTTGCCATTAGTAAGTGAAAAAAAAATGATGAAATTTCACATGTAAAAAAAAATTACTTCGTTATGTTTTCGAACTTCACTGCTATGAGTGTGAATTATGAATCCTTCCTGGTCATGCTGACAAAGTTTTATGAATTTATTTGTAAAAGTATAGACAGTGGAAATTAAATGTCCTGTGGTGCCTCTCCTGCTCAAAGTCGGCCCGTTTGACGTCCTATCCCCTTTAAGTTAGGGAGCCGAGCCTCAAACAATCAGAAAGGCTTTCGTGGCCGCTTGTTGACAAATTACCTGTTGACTTCTGTCTCGGGTTCTTCGACCGAAGTTTGTTTGACTTTTCTGACTTTTCGCCAACACGAGTGGCTGGCATTGTCAGAGCTTCACCCTCCATTGCTGGTGGCGGACAAGAGTCGATCTCGCGCCCGCGGATTATGTACTGATCAGCTAGAACGTTATGACCACCTGTCTACTTCGATATCAACCCGTCCAGGCGATAGCAGAGTCAACTGACGAGGAATGACTGCTAGTCAGAGACACGCTGGATTCATGTAGTATCAGTGAGCGTGCTGTCCGTGGGTAGGTGGCCGAGCGGTTCTAGGCGCTTCAGTCTGGAACCGCGCGACCGCTACGGTCGCAGGTTCGAATCCTGCCTCGGGCATGGATGTGTGTGATGTCCTTAGGTTAGTTAGGTTTAAGTAGTTCTAAGTTCTAGGGGACTGGTGACCTCAGATGTTAAGTCCCATAGTGCTCAGAGCCATTTGAACCATTTTTACCGTGGGTAGAATGGGGAAAACGCGCGCTATTCTGGGTTTGACCAGGGGCAGATTGTGATGGCCCAGAGGCTCGGCACGAGAATTTCGGAAACTGCACCCTTCCTCGGGTGTTGGAGGAGTGGTGTGGTGAGAGTCTTCAACACGTGGCGAAACCAAGGAAAAACCACGTCCAGGCGTCGTGGGATGGGCGCAGCCTTCCTTTACTACAGATGTCGGACGTCGCAGGCTGCGAGGATTGGTAAAAAAAAGGACAGGTAGCGACCTGAGGCGGAATTAACATGACACTTTAATATTGAGAGAGTACAAGTGTGTGTGAACACTCCTAACGATTGGCCTCCGCAGCCGAGACCCATGCATGTGCCAATGTCATTTGCACGTCATTGGGAACTACGACTGAAATTGGTACGTGACCATCGGCACTGGACGTTGGCGCAGTGATAGAGCGTGAATCCTGATAACTTCATCATGCCCATGGGAAGGCGCGAATTCGTTGTCTTTCATGGGAACAGATCCTTGACACTTGTACTTCAGGACGGAGATAAGCTAGCGGAGGCTCCATTATGTTCAGGGGAACATTCACGTGGGCATCCGTGGATCCATTGGAACTCGGGCAATGCACCATGATGCCAAGGTTGCAGACCACGAACACTCCTTCATGACATCTACATTTATACTCGGCAAGCCACCCAACGGTGTGTGGCGAAGGGCACTTTTACGTGCCACTGTCATTACCTCCCTTTTCTGTTCCAGTCGCGTATGGTTCGCGGGAAGAACGACTGTCTGAAAGCCTCCGTGCGCGCTCGAATCTCTCTAATTTTACATTTGTGATCTCCTCGGGAGGTATAAGTAGGAGGAAGCAATATATTCGATACCTCATCCAGAAACGCACCCTCTCGAAACCTGGCGAGCAAGCTACACCGCGATGCAGAGCGCCTCTCTTGCAGAGTCTGCCACTTGAGTTTGCTAAACATCTCCGTAACGCTATCACGGTTACCAAATAACTCTGTGACGAAACGCGCCGCTCTTCTTTGGATCTTCTCTATCTCCTCCGTCAACCCGATCTGGTACGGATCCCACACTGATAAGGTCGAACGAGTGTTTTGTAAGCCACCTCCTTTGTTGATGGACTACTTTTCTAAGGACTCTCCCAATGACTCTCAACCTGGTACCCGCCTTACCAACGATTAATTTCATATGATCATTCCACTTCAAATCGTTCCGCACGCATACTCCCAGATATTTTACAGAAGTAACTGCTACCAGTGTTTGTTCCGCTATCATATAATCGTACAATAAAGGATCCTTCTTTCGATGTATTCGCAATACATTACATTTGTCTATGTTAAGGGTCAGTTTCCACTCCCTGCACCAAGTGCCTATCCGCTGCAGATCTTCCTGCATTTCGCTACAATTTTCTAGTGCTGCAACTTCTCTGTATACTACAGCATCATCCGCGAAAAGCCACATGGAACTTCCGACACTATCTACTAGGTCATTTATATATATTGTGAAAAGCAATGGTCCCATAACACTCCCCTGTGGCACGCCAGAGGTTACTTTAACGTCTGTAGACGTCTCTCCATTGATAACAACATGCTGTGTTATGACGATCATGTTTCCCGAGGCAGCGGCATTTTTCAGCAAGATAATGCGCCATGTGACAAGATCAGGAGTAGGATGGAGTGGTTGGAGGAACACAACGACAATTTCCAATTGGTGTGCTGGCCCTCTAGCTCGCCAGATGTGAACCCGATCCAACATGTCTGGGATGGATTGAACGTGGCGTAGGAGCTCATAGCTCCCCTCCCCGGAATTTACGGGAATTACGAGACTTATGTGTGCAGATGTGGTGGCAACTCCCTGCTGCGACCTATCAAGGCCCCACTGCTTTCGTGCCACAATGCGTCGCCGCTGTTATCCGTGCCAAAGGTGGACATACCAGCTGGCTGATCAGTGTATGTACCTTCCACACCAACCAGCTGCACCCGCTTACAGCTGTCGATGCTGGTATATTGAGAAGTCTGCAGGCCAGATAGCTCAGCGGCTGACTGCTACACAATCCGTTCCTTCAGGTACAACCCGAGCCATGTTCAGCAGCAGGAACAGCCCACACGCCATCCGAGGAGACAAAACGGTCGCAAGCTTTAAATTCGGCGACATTAGCTAGCATACGACCTCTTTCACACCCAGACATTTGACACAAAGAACTGATGAAGTGCGGTGCATGGGTTTCGTATTCAGCATCTAACACATTTGGATCTAACACATTTGCCGTAGCATCGATAGGCTTGCAGGTGGAGTTTATTCTGTTCGTACCTGCAGCTTGTCTTCTGGAGACGGCAGTGAGCTATTTTTTTAGTAGGTCTACCTGTACTGCAGTTATAGTAAACTGGTAATGCACATCTGAGAATAGGAGACTGTCTGCCTAAGTAGGGTGATATCGGTAGACATTGGCCGTAGTAAGCGACCTACTTGTTCAAGTTACTGCCTTGGGTCCTCCAAAGCACTTCATACTCAGTATCGAAACGAACTGAGGTGGAAACATGGATACCAGAATAGGCTGTTCGTTCTTTGTCAGGCAATCAAACATACTGAAGCTTCACCCCAACGAGTTGGTGAGGGAAGTTTCAATCGTGTAGTTTGCTTTCTCCTTCGATTGCAACAATGAGGTACAAGACGGAATCTGAATACGTTGATAATTTTCTTTCTAATTTGTTGGAAACAGCTCCTGAAGTACAGGTACATCTATGATGATGTGTTTGATGATGAGATTGATGCCATGAGCCGCACATCCTGCACACGTTGTATGGATGTACTTTTCTTCCACTGTTCTCCAGGCATCCTGCATATTTCTGGCACTGTCGGTGATCACCGCTACGAACTTATGGTCCCCTGTCTCTTGAATTACTGTGATACAGTTTGAGGCGATAAATAGTGCTTTTCCCTGCACTCACCAGGACGAATACACTCGAAAAAAATTGGTTCTGGTGTCGTGAGAATGAAACTAATCACTCGGTGTCCGCACACACATTTCAGTCCATCAGAAATTAAGGCCAGAGCATTTGATCGTTTAATCCAGGGCTCGGAAAACAACAGTCTGCGGTCCAGATCGGGCCCTTGATGTCAGTTCATCTGGCCCGCCGACTGTACTTAAATCTGCTTCATGAAACACACAGAACAGAAGACATTGTGATAAACTTGTAATGTTATTTTTAGAAAAAAAGGAGATATCAAATATTGGAAGACCTCCTGTGTGCTATGTGCATTAAACTTTTCAGTTTTAAATTATTGGATCTAGATGTAATACAGAATGATGGTGCGGCCCGCGCTCGTCATATTGTCATTATTTGGCCCTCAAGGAAAAAACGTTTAGTGGCCTCTGGATTAATCTTATCTGTGACCAAAGCGTGAACACGTTGATATTCAACAATTAGTAACGTTGTACCCATAGTATGGTGCTTAGGTGGCTCGCTGCCAGGATGAATCAAATGGGTGTCCAGCATTCATAACGAAGCTCCCGAAGCAGAAACAGCTGTAGCGACAACTTCGTCTATGTCTGTCAGAAATTATTGCAGGAGCGTCCGATCGAGCTGCTGATGTGGCGTTGGAGGGACCAGGTTCTCTCATCAGGTGAGGTCGCAGACACAACAGACGTTCTCGAAATTTTTCCTAATCTTTGTAAACGATCCTGAGCCACACGTTTCATACATTGTGGACAGAGTCTACTCTTACGAATGTGTTCTCATAAACAAGTAGCCACTACATTATGACTTACTATTCCACAGTATTTACACGTTTCGATGGTCCTTGTGTCGTACAATTTCCACACTTCCGACCGATAACGCATGCCGGGAAACGCTGCACGCACATAAATGTTCCGTAGTAGGTTACGTGGCCCTTTATAAATCCTCACACTCAGACTACTAGGTGGTGCAACGCTTCCGGTTTAGAGGACAGTCTAGTTGGACACTGGTCGCAAACGCAAACAAAGCGATCGAAATGAGGTAACGCCCGACAGGTACGCAACACACCTAACGTGTGGGTAACTAAAACTACCGTAGTCTCCGCGTAATTGTGATTGTCTACGATAGCCGATGGTAGTTTTAAAATTTGAGTAGCTAATGAAAAGGACACAGCACAGTAAGACAACGATGGTGAACAGCCGTACTAAAATAGATTACCTGGCTGCTGCTACGCTATCTTCTCAGATACCAAGACTAGGCCTGGGCACGGCCACTTGGTTATTTTCCGCGGACAAACCGCGCTGGTGTCACACAGGGAGGCGCACTCGGTTGTTGAGGAAACACTGTTCCGTGTACGTGGTTGTTTACAGTGGCACCACGGCTCTCAGCGGCTTCTAAGGAAACTCGAAGGCGACTGCGTGGTCGTCATGCGCACGTCCTCGCCGTTAATGTGTCTTGGGGCGGCTCTACGTGTCGCCTGTAGCGTCGAGAGGCATTTGGAAACACAGAGTGCACGGTCAAGTCGACCGCTGTACGAAGGAGTTTCCGTGCTCCAGCCAGCTCCTCCCCACCAAAGGCACGCAACGGTCGATACAGACCTCAGCAATCCTCGGCCAGGTAGAAAGAGCGACAGCTGGTCCAGAAAGGGTGAGAAGACGACTGGCGTCTTCCAGTCTGCCTTATACGTATGTCCGTATTAGGCTGCAATGGAACCAGCATTCATAAGTTTACCCTGGCTTCAAACATTTAAGGCGCGCAGGAGGCTGATCACAAGTTCCTTCCCACTCACATCGGATAGGAATCACGGTCAACGCCTTCTGTGTTTGTCACAAGAAAGATGTAAACTACACTGGTGTCCAGAATTAAAGCAACAAACGGATATTTTGCAAAGTTGCGTTTGTTTTCGCACAAAACCGTTCAACAGATGATAGCAAAGTAGAAACAATGTAAAGAATGCACAACGTAAGCTGCTGCAACATGCATAACGGTAGACAAAGTGATCTTCGTTTTGTCCAATTTAACGGACTTGCACACACATTCCGACAACTACAAAATGTGCTCAGTATGAGGTGTGACCATCTCTGGCAGCAGTACAGGCCTGAAAACGGCGGGGCATGCTGTAAGTGATGTAATCAGTCTCATGTTGAGACAGTAACGCCGATTCTTCCTGCAGGGCTGGTCGCAGTCTTGGAGAACGGTTGGCGGATGCTAACGTGATGCAAGCCGTCTCCCTAGACATGCTCTATGGGATTAAAATCAGGAGAGCGAGCGGGCCACACCACGCCAGCAATATCTTCCGTTTCCAGGAAAATATCAACCACCCGTGCTGTATAAGGTCGAGCATTATCGTTCGTTCATACGAAGACTGGGCCCACAGCACCTCACAACAACCGCAGATGAGGTCCCATATGTCTTCTCGATATCTGAAAGCAGTTAAACCTTGCCGATTCAACCGTACAATTTCATGAAGAGGTGTTAAGAGTGGTAAACATAACTCCCGCCCACACAATTGGGGATCATCCTCGGTACCGGTCTCTTTCCACAACGTTTGGGTCCAGAAATCGTGTTCCACGTTCCCTCCAGATACGAGAATCACTCTCCACACTAAATCTGAGTCATTTGTGAAAACAATATATACCCACTGTTCGACCGCCCATGTGGCATGTTGATGACTCCACTATAGATGATCCCTTCTGTGAAGACATGCCAGAGGTGAACAGACAGCAAGTATCTAACAATAAAGGTCACTCTGCTGAAGCCTTTTGCACACAGTTTGCTTCGATACAGTACATCCAGTGGATGCTGCGAACTCAAATGCCAGATGCCGTGCAATACTAAGGCGATACTGTCGTGCCCTTACAGTCAAATAACGGTCCCCTCTGATGTCACACGTGGTCAGCGCTGCCCTTGTCTTCGGGATACAGTTATGGTCTCTCTAAACCGTCAGCACACCCGAGAAATAACGGAACTATTCACATTAAGCCATCGGGCCACATCAGTTTGCGACTGTCCTACTTCCATTCTTCCTATGGCCCTCCATAGCAGAGAATCTGGTAGGCGTCTTGTCTGTGCCATTCCGCACCGTCTATGACTGTACACAGCGATCGTGGTTATGGAACTACCCGGTAAACACTACCCCGTTTGATAGGTGTCCTGACGTCATAGGTGGCGTGATTGTCCGTTTACCGGAATGTCATCTTCCGTACAGAACACGATCGTACCGACATCTGATGACAGGTAGTATGATTAAGTCGTGAATTAGACACAGGACGGGGAAATAGCAGTTAGTTGCTTTAATTTTGGACACTA
The DNA here is from genome assembly GCF_023898315.1 of Schistocerca nitens. Lineage (NCBI taxonomy): Eukaryota > Metazoa > Arthropoda > Insecta > Orthoptera > Acrididae > Schistocerca > Schistocerca nitens. Next base: position 135,310 of record NW_026045910.1, on the reverse strand, counting down.
GTGTATTTGCATTGTTCCAGCAGTTTCATCGAAGCGCAGCAAAACCACTTACTGCCAAACCTTATGAAACTGAAAGTGCCCTTGTCAACAAGTACTGCTTTAGCGTGCTATGAAGATACTCGAATATGCGAATCAGTCTACTGACTGGTTTGATGCGGCCCGCCACGAATTCCTTTCCTGTGCTAACCTCTTCATCTCAGAGTAGCACTTGCAACCTACGTCCTCAATTATTTGCTTGACATATTCCAGTCTCTGTCTTCCTCTACAGTTTTTGCCCTCTACAGCTCCCTCTAGTGCCATGGAAGTCATTCCCTCATGTCTTAGCAGATGTCCTATCATCCTGTCCCTTCTCCTTATCAGTGTTTTCCACATATTCCTTTCCTCTCCGATTTTGCGTAGAACCTCCTCATTCGTTACCTTATCAGTCCACCTAATTTTCAACATTCGTCTATAACACCACATCTCAAATGCTTCGATTCTCTTCTGTTCCGGTTTTCCCACAGTCCATGTTTCACTACCATACAATGCTGTACTCCAGACGTACATCCTCAGAAATTTCTTCCTCAAATTAAGGCCGGTATTTGATATTAGTAGACTTCTCTTGGCCAGAAATGCCTTTTTTGCCATAGCGAGTCTGCTTTTGATGTCCTCCTTGCTCCGTCCGTCATTGGTTATTTTACTGCCTAGGTAGCAGAATTCCTTAACTTCATTGACTTCGTGACCATCAATCCTGATAAGTTTCTCGCTGTTCTCATTTCTACTGCTTCACATTACCTTCGTCTTTCTCCGATTTACTCTCAAACCATACTGTGAACTCATTAGACTGTTCGTTCCGTTCAGCAGATCATTTAATTCTTCTTCATTTTCACTCAGGATAGCAATGTCATCAGCGAATCGTATCATTGATATCCTTTCACCTTGTATTTTAATTCCACTCCTGAACCTTTCTTTTATTTTCATCATTGCTTCCTCGATGTACAGATTGAAGAGTAGGGGCGAAAGCCTACAGCCTTGTCTTACACCCTTCTTAATACGAGCACTTCGTTCTTGATCGTCCACTCTTATTATTCCCTCTTGGTTGTTGTACATATTGTATATGACCCGTCTCTCCCTATAGCTTACCCCTACTTTTTTCAGAATCTCGAACAGCTTGCACCATTTTATATTGTCGAACGCTTTTTCCAGGTCGACAAATCCTATGAAAGTGTCTTGATTTTTATTTAGCCTTGCTTCCATTATTAGACCTAACGTCAGAATTGTCTCTCTCGTCCCTTTACTTTTCCTAAAGCCAAACTGATCGTCACCTAGCGCATTCTCAATTTTCTTTTCCATTCTTCTGTATATTATTCTTGTAAGCAGCTTCGATGCATGAGCTGTTAAGCTGATTGTGCGATAATTCTCGCACTTGTCAGCTCTTGCCGTCTTCGGAATTGTGTGGATGATGCTTTTCCGAAAGTCAGATGGTATGTCGCCAGACTCATATATTCTACACACTAACGTGAATAGTTGTTTTGTTGCCACTTCCCCCAATGATTTTAGAAATTCTGATGGAATGTTATCTATCCCTTCTGCCTTATTTGACCGTAAGTGCTCCAAAGCTCTTTTAAATTCCGATTCTAATACTGGATCCCCTATCTCTTCTAAATCGACTCCTGTTTCTTCTTCTATCACATAAGACAAATCTTCACCCTCATAGAGGCTTTCAATGTATTCTTTCCACCTATCTGCTCTCTCCTCTCAATTTTTTTTATATGAAATACTAATTTATATGTGTGCAATTTTTTTGTGCTACTTCTGGTTACAGAAACGCTCTACTCTCCGTGTATATGCTCCCCGGTCTCTGTTGATTTCTTATTATTGTATTTTGTTTGACACGGTACCCCTCTGCAGACTGTTAACGAAGGTACAAACATACGGAACAGGTTCCCAGATACGAGTCTTCAGTAGAGACAAGGCTATTATGAGGAGCGCCCTAGGGAAGTGTGATAGGACCGCTGTTATTTTCTATGTACATAAATGATCTCGTAGACAGGGGGCAGAGATCTGCAGTTGTTTGCTGATGATGCTGTGGTGTACGGGAGGATGTAGAAGTTGAGTTATTGTAGATTGATACAAGATGACTTAGACAAAACTTCTAGTTGGTGTGATGAATGGCAGCTAGCTTTAAATGTAGAAACATGTAAGTTAATGTGGATGAGTAAGGGAAACAAGCCCGTCAAGTTCGGCCACAGTGTTAGTAGTGTCGTGCTTGATACTGTCACGTTTAAATATCCGCTCGTAACGCTGTAAAGCTATATGAAATCGGGACCGGGAGAATTTTAGGGACATGTGGTTCATTTGTAAACGAGACCGCATATGGGACATTAGTGCGAACTATTCTCGAGTACTCCATGAGTGTTTGGGATCCGTACCAGGTGGGATTGTAGGAAGACGCTGAAGCAATTCGGAGGCGGACTGCTAGATTCGTTGCCGGTAGGTCTGAACAACGCGCAGGTGTTACGGAGATGCTTTGGCAACTCAAGTGGGAATTCATGGAGGGAAGGCGACGTTCTGTTCGAGGAGCACGGTGGACAAAATTTAGTGAAACGGCGATTGAAGCGAACTACTGAACGATTCTATTGCCGCCAACATACATTGCGCGTAAGGACCGAGAAGATAAGAGAACTCAGCGCTCGTATGGATGCGTGTGATAGTCGGTTTTCCCTCTCTGTATTTGCGAGTGGAACAGGAAAGGAAATGACTAGTAGTGGTTCATGGTGACCTCCCCCATGCATCATTCGGCGGCGTACTTAGTATTTGTGTAGATGTTGATCATTTGAAAACGCCTTAGATCAGCTGTGTCCAACCTGCGGCTCAAAGCATGCACCAGCGCTGCCCAGGAACTGAACAGCTGTCACTCATATTACATATTAGGAGTCTCTCTCTCTCTCTCTCTCTCTCTCTCTCTCTCTCTCTGTGTGTGTGTGTGTGTGTGTGTGTGTGTGTGTGTGTGTGTGTGTGTGTGTGTGTGTGTGTGTAGTACCAAGCTGTTGACAGTACGGTTCAATTAAAAATACAGAAAACTGCCCACCACAGTGTGGGTGCCCGTAACCGATGGCTGGCATTTGAATACCGACATAGGTGCAGGTGCAGCCGCAGGTAGCGCCTCTGTTCCGAGCGTGGTGGTTTTCAGAATAATTGAAACATTTGCTGAGTTCGACAGAAGGAATTAACACTTCTGAGACCGGCAAAATATCCCGTGTATTGCCAGCGACAATAGTTACCTGTGTTAGTAGGCTGTTTAGGTTTTTATGTTGGTAACGCCACGTAGCGCTCTATATGAAAATCTGACTGTGCTGCGTGAAGGCTGTGGTTGGTTTGCATTGTTGGAGTATATGCTATTGGAGTGTTGGGCAGTTGGCTGTTAACAGCGCGTAGCGTTGCGCAGTTGGAGGTGAGCCACCAGCAGTGGTGGATGTGGGGAGAGAGATGGCGGAGTTTTGAGAGCGGATGATCGGGACGTGTGTCCATCAGAGACAGTAAATTTTTTAGACTGGATGCCACGAACTGCTATATATATTATGACGTTTGAACATTATTAAGGTAAATATATTGCTTGTTCTCTAGCAAAATCTTTCATTTGCTAACTATGCCTATCCGTAGTTAGTGCCTTCAGTAGTTTGAATCTTATTTAGCTGGCAGTAGTGGCGCTCGCTGTATTGCAGTAGTTCGAGTAACGAAGATTTTTGTGAGGTAAGTGATTTGTGAAACGTATAGGTTAATGTTAGTCAGGGCCATTCTCTTGTAGGGATTATTGAAAGTCAGATTGCGTTGCGCTAAAAATATTGGCTGTCACTTTGGTGTTGATCAGAATAGGTAAAGAGCGAAATGTCTGAGTACGTTCAGTTCTGCTCAGCTGTTTGAAAATAAAATAATGTAAGAGGTTTATCAGCACAGTAATTCATTAATTTTTCTAAGAAGACGTTTCACCTGCAGAGTTGAAAACCAAACAGATGGACCGAGCCATCAAGAATAGGATTCTGATGGACAAACTGGTTTTTGGCTTCTGTTTCGGGATCTTCGGACGACATTTGTTTGATTTTTTCTAACATTTCGCCGGCAGGAATGGCTGGCATTCTGAAAGCTTCGCCCTCCATTGCTGATGGTGGACTGGAGTCGAGCTCGCGGCTGCAGACTATATGTACCTGGCGCGCCAATGCCCAAGGGGTTCTCCACGGTCATTTTCAGGGGGTTCTCCTCTTGCTACCTGCAACAGCCGTTAGCTGCAGCGTGGGAGTTCAGAATCCGTTCACCTTGAGGTTTCCCTCTTTCTGGTTGACGCTAATGTTATGTTCATGTGTTTCTATAGCTTCCTTGAACAAGCGCGTATGATTGTTCTTCTTTACAGCAAGAACTTAAGTGTCGGCGAATTTTACTATGTGGTCGGTCTCACACAGCACGTGCTCCGCCACAGCAAATTTATCCACCTGCTCCAACCTACTATGCCGGTGATCCTAGTGTTGATCGATCGTCCAGTCATTCCAACATAGACTGTACATGGTATGCACTATACTCCCTTTCCTTCTCTGCCTGTCTGAGACACTCTTGGATGTTCCGTACAGCCGTCATGAGATACTGAAAGTAGTATAGGAGTTTTGCTACTTGGGCAGCAGAGAAATGTCGATGTCCGAAGTAGAGAGGATATAAAACGCATGCTAGCAATTGCAAGGAAACCGGTTCTGGAAAACAGAAATATATTAATATGTAATATAAATGTGTTGGCGAGTCTTGTCTGAAGATATTTGTCTGGAATGCAGCCTTGAACTGAAGCGGAATGTGGACGATAAACATTTCAGACAAGAAGAGAATAGAAGCCTTTGATATGTTCTGGTGGAGAAGAACGTTGAAAAGGAGATGGATAAATCGAACTAGTAATGAGGTGGTTCCGAACCGAATTAGGGAAAAAAGAACTTTGTCGCACGTCCTAAGTAAAAGAAGAGCTCGGTGGATAGGAGACATCCGGAGGCATCGACAAATCTTCAGTTTGGTATTGCAGGGAATTTGTGTGTGTGTGTGTGTGTGTGTGTGTGTGTGTGTGTGTGTGTGTGTAGGGAGGGGGGGGGTGAGGGCGAAAATTGTAGAGGGAAACAAAGAGACGAATACAGTAACCAACAGATGCAGAATGATGTAAGTTGCAGTAGTTATTCGCAGATGATGAGGCTTGGACGGGATAGGGTAGTATGGAGAACTGCATCAAACCAGCCTTTGGACTGATCACAAAACAACAACAATCAAAATAAAAACATCTTGCTCAACCTTTTTTGGACTGGCTCGTTGCCTAATCGGTGCCAGATTATCAGTTGAGATGTGTAGGGCTCAATACCGAGTCGTCCTTCGAAATTATTCGTATCACTTGTTTCTTGGTTTACCGCTGTTCGTAAAAACGTAGTCTCCACCGTGATTCGTAATCGACATTTAACTGTGGGCGTCGTTTTAAGTGGCTGGGTGAAACAGTTCAGACGTAGAAAGATAGAAAGGCAGACTGCACAGAATATTAGGATTCATCACAGTAAAGCCGTGTGGCGTTGAAGCAGCTCTGTCTTAATTTACCATTCACAAACAAAACAGCTTTCTGTAATTTGTTACACGCGAAGAAAACAAATTGATAAACCTAAGGGAAAGTAGTCACTGTAGTATGGAGCCCCGAGGAACATCCTCCATTGCACTTTGATTCCTTGTTGTGTATATGACAATATATTGCCCCTATAGCTGAGTGGTCAGCGTGACGGATTGCCGTCCTACGGGTCCGGGTTAGATTCCCGGCTGGGTCGAGTATTTTCTCCGCTCAGGGACTGGGTGTTGTGTTGTCTCCATCATTTCATCCCCATCCGGCGCGCAGGTCGCCCAATGTGGCGTCGAATGTAATAAGACCTGCACCAAGGCGGCCGGACCTGCCCCGTAAGGGGCCTCCCGGCCAATGACGCCTAACGCTGATTTCCATTACCGCGATAATCAGGCGTTTGTTAAAATTTGAGGATCGGTTATACAGTGACATAGTAGCAGTGGTTAGTCATACGCTTCTAATTGTGATGATCGTGGATTATCGATAGGTCGAACTCCTTTTACTGGTGTTCAACACGACAAGAATGCCGGCGAAAACGCGCGCGTATGTGTGTGTGTCATGCCGCCGACGTCCTTAATTGGCGCGGCGTCCGGAAGTCCGCTTCAATTGGCGGCGGTCAAGCTCCCCATCAGGGGGGGGGGGGAGGGGGGGGCAGGGTCTGAAGCCGGAGGCCTGGCCCCAAACCGCGTGCTGCGTTCGCGTCGGTAAGGGCCATCGGCACTAAATGGGGGGGAAAACAGACAGGAATCTGTCAAGGTCGGTGAAGGACACGCACACAATCTCTCACAAATACGTAACACAGCCACCAGTGGGAGACCGCCCTGCAGGTCCGGGAGTAAGAATAGGTCCGGCGTATTCCTGCCTGTCTTAAGAGGCGACTAAAAGATTCTCAAACTTTTTGGCCCTATGAATTCAGGTCCCATTTGATGGTTTGACCTGCCACTTTCCAAATTCTACAGAAGCGCGGGCCATATGTGGAAGGACGCCTTATGTGGTGCATGTGTTATCCATAGTGCCCTTAGATTCGATCTCCTGAACCTCTTGGCATGGCCTTGCACCTCCACCCGCAATTCAACTATTTGGGCGAGGACACTTTCTGGGATATGTCATCTTCTTCCATTGTCTCCTGTCCTCTTTCGCCCACATGAAAGTATTGTATTTCTCTGCACCCAACGTGGGGCTATCGTATACCCATTTGGTGGTAGCCCCTTGACAACACAGGGATCGCACTGCTGATGCCTGAGCTGTACACTCGGCACGTATGCCAAGAGGTAGATGACTGTCTTCCTGGGGCATCAGAACTCCCACCAACGGCCATCACGCCAGGTAGCCTTTGCTGTGGCTGGGTGGCGCCCATGGGTAGCCCCTGTTCAGAATGGGTGGCATGAGGGCAGATGACCCGCAATGAAGCAGACTAAGTCATCTTTTGCTGGTGACCATACGGCACCAGCAGTCTTTAAGAAGGGAAAGATCGAGTACAATGCTAACAGATGTGACCCTAAATCGTTTCCCTCCCTCGCTACACCATGGGAGGAACGCAGCTCTATAGAAAGAAGAAAGCCACATTCGCCTTGGTATTTAGCTTGTAGCAGAATGGACGGGGACTCCTTTCTATCTATGAAGCCTCAGTTTTTTTGTTGGACAGCTTGAGGATAAATTTGGGGAAGTAACAGCACTGTCCAAAGTGAGAAGCGGTGCAGTCTTGATTCAGACAGTATCCCCAGCCCAATCCCGGTCGTTACTCGCGTGTGACCGGCTGGGTGATATTCCTGTTTCCATCACTCTCCATAGAAGCCTCAACGTGGTCCAGGGAATCATTTTCCATCGCGGCCTCCTCTTGCAGTCTGACGACAAGCTCAGCGCAAATCTACAATGGCGAGGTGTTCTTTTCATTCGGTGCGTTTACGAGGGAGCCAAAGACAACAGCGTTGCTACCGGTGCCTTCATCTTGGCCTTTGAGGGTGATTCATTCCCTCAAAAGGTCAAGGTGATGGTTTACCGCTGTGACGTTAAACCATACGTCCCTCCCCCTATGTGGTGCTTTAAGTTCGGGCACATTTCTTCCCGCTGCACTTCCAACGCCACATCTCAAGACTGCAGACGTCCACTGCATCCAGATACTCACTGTGCGCCTACTCCCACTTGTGTCAACTGCGGAGAGCAGCACTCCTCCTGCTCGCCAGACTGCACACTACTCCAAAAGGAGCGGAAAATCGTGGAGTGCAAGACCCTAGACTGGCTGACTTACCGAGAGGATAAACGTAAATTTGAACGGTTACACCCCGTTTGGTCGACGTCCACATACACAACAGCTACATTACCATCGCCATCACAAGTACCAGTCATACCACACTCAGTGCTATGAACAGTGGGCCCTCCACGCCTCCAGAATACATCTTCCCCTTGGTGGTAGGAGGCTAATCTTCCTCCGTTGGTCCCAAAGTACCTACTTCGGGAGCAAGCCCCCCGCCCCCCCAACGCAGGGGACATTGGTCGCCCCCCCCCCCCCCCCCCGCCCAGCCGGAGAAGCAACAGCGTCCTGTGGCTCCTCTTGCGCAGAAGGGGTCCCTTGGGACCCCCTCTCTTCCAAGGTCTCCACTAATGCCACAGCCAAAAGAATTGGATGAAGAGCTTCACGGTCTTCCTCTGTGCCTGAAGCTACTTCAGAGAAGTCCTCCCAGTAAGCCACTAAAGAGAAGCGAGAGTACAAGCAAACAAAGAAGTCTGCTAAGAAAAAGGACCTTCCGATGGCCCCAACACCACCACCACTCCCTACCAGTTCTGCACCTGCGGATGAGGTGGAGATCTTAGCGTCCCCTACGGACCTGGGTCTCACTGATGCCTCATCCACCATAGAAATGTCTGCAAATACTAATCGGTGGCAACAGGTGACTCTGGGGCATAACCTGCCTCCTTGCACGCCTCATGCCTTCCCAGTCTCACGATAACGTAATCTTCCAGTGGAATTGCGGTGGTTTTTTCCACCACCTGGCTGAGCTATGGCAATTGTTAAGCTTTACACCTGCTTTTTGCATTGCCCTCCAGGAAACCTGGTTCCCGGCAATGCTGACCCCTGCCCTCTGCAGCTGTAGGTGATATTACAAGAACCGTACTGACTATGAGAGAGTGTCAGGTGGAGTTTGTATCTATGTCCTGAACTCAGTATGCAGTGAACCTGTGCCCCCTTCAAACCCCCTCTTGAAGCTGTGGCTGTCAGGATAAGGATGATGCAGGAAATAACTGTCTGCAATGTAGATCTTCCTCCAGATGGTGCAGTACCCCTGAACGCATTGGCTGCACTGATTGATCAACTCCCTAAACCTTTCCTACTTTTGGGAGGTTTTTATCCTCATAAACACTCGTGGGTTGGCATCGTGCTTACCGACTGAGGCACAGATGTCGAAAATTTACTGTCGCAATTCGACCTCTGCCTCTTAAATACATGTGCCCCCACAAATTTCAGTGTGGCACATGGCACATATTCGGCCATTGTCTCGGTTTGCAGTCGTGGCCTTATCCCATGTATCCACTGGAGAGCACATGACGACCTGTGTGTTAGTGACCACTTCCCTATCTTCCTGTCACTGCCCCGTCGTCAGGCCCACGGACGCTTGCCCGGATGGGCTTTAAACAAGGCAGACTGGGACGCTTTAACCTCTCCCCCACATGGTAACATCGATGTGGTGATTGAGAAGGTAACTACAACGATCGTTTCTGCGACGGAAAACGCGATTTTAGTGTGCCCCAGCGAAAGACATTCCCTTGGTGATCGCCGGAAGTCGCTGAGGCAATTAAGGAGCGTCGGCAAGCTCTACAATGGCATAAGTGGCACCGTTCCCTGGAGCACCTCATAGCCTTTAAACGGCTTCGTGCCCGCGTTCGCCAGTTTATCAAAGGACTGAAAAGGGGGTGTTGGGAGAGACACGTGGCGACCATTCGGTGCCATACGTCACCTTCCGGAGTCTGGACGAAGATCAGACGTGTTTGTGGGTACCAAAACCCGACATCTGTTACTGGCATTAAGATTAACGTGTTGTCTACCTACGCAAACGCAGTCATCGAGCACTTTGCTGAGCACTGTGCTCTAGCCTCTGCGTCAGAGAATTATCCACCAGCATTTCGCACCCTCAAACAGCGGATGGAGAGGAAAGCCGTCTCGTTCACTGAACGTCACAGTGTATCATATAATGCTCCATTTACAGAGTTGTAGCTCCTCAGCGTCCTTGCACATTGCCCCGACACAGCTTGTAGGCCCGATCGGATCCACAGTCAGATGATAAAAACATCTCTCATCTGACTACAAGCGACATCTCAAAATTCTTCAAATGGCTCTGAGCACTTTGGGACTTAACTTCTGAGGTCATCAGTCCCCTAGAACTTAGAACTACTTAAACCTAACTAACCTAAGGACATCACACACATCCATGCCCGAGGAAGGATTCAAACCTGCGAACGTAGCAGCAGCGCGGTTTCGGACGGAAGCACCTAGAACCGCTCGGCCACAGCGGCCTGCAGCGACATCTCCTCGTCATTTTCGACCGGTTCTGGTACGATGGCGTCTTTCTATCGCAATTGCGGGAGAGCAGCATCATTCCAGTGCTCAAACCCGGCCCATCAGCGTCACCAACGTTCTTTGTACGGTGTTAGAACGTATGCTAAATCGGCGGCTGTTGTGTTGGGTCCTGTAATCAAGTGGCCTACTGGCTCCATGCCAGGTCCTGAACAGTCTTTTCCAGACGCCAACACCTGGTTGCCGTCTCCTCTCTCTCTCTCTCTCTCTCTCTCTCTCTCTCTCTCTCTCTCTCTCTCTCTCTCTCTCTCTCTTTTTCTCCGAGTTGCGTACGACACGACCTGGTGACATCACATCCTTACCACATTATAAGAGTGGGGTCTTCGGGGCCCGGTCTCGATATTTATCCAGAATTTTCTGTCGCTTCGTACTTTCCGTGTCCAAGTTGGTGCCTCCCATAATTCCCCCCATAGCCAGGAGAATGGGGTCGCTCGGGGCTCTGTATTTGTATATTTTTAGTGGCCATTAATGGTCTAGCAGCAGCTTTCGGGCCGTCGGTGTCACCTTCTCTGTATGTAGACGACTTATTTCGTACTGCTCCTGCAGTACTGGTGTTGTAGATCGGCGCCTGCAGGGCTCCATCTACAAGGCGCAGTCATGGGCTCTAGGCTACGGCTTCCAGTCTTCAGCCGTGAAGTCGTGTATCATGCGTCGTATCGTTCGTCCGGAATCAGAACATTACCTTAATGACGATCCACACACGGTAGTGGGGAGATATCGATTCTTAGGACTGGGTTTTGACGCCCGATTGACGAGACTTCCTCACCTTCGTCAGCTTAAGCGCTGGCAGCCCCTGAATGCCTTCCGCTGCCTGAGCAACACCAACTGGGATGCATAGTGCTCTACGCCGCTGCAGCTGTTCAATCCCTCTGTGACTATGGGAGTCCGGTTCACGGTTCGGCGGCGCCCTCAGCGTTGAGTTTCCTCTACCAAGTGGACCACTGCGGCGTTTGACCGGCAACAGGAGCTTTCAGGACGTGTCAGGTGACGAGCGTCCTGGTGGAGGCCGGAGTCCCTCCATTGAAGGTCAGGCGTGCACAACTGCTCGTCAGTTACGTTGCACACGTTAACAGTTCTCCTGCGCTTCCGAATTACCGTCTACTTTTCCCATCCACGGCGAGTCATCTTCCGCATCGGCGGCGCAGGTCAGGGTTTAAGATTGCGGTTCGCGTCCGGTCCCTTCTGTCTGAACTGGAGTCCTTGCCTTTACCACTTACACTTGAGGTCCATTCACTTACGCTTCCATGGTGTACACCTAGGCCGAAGCTTCGCCTGCACCTTTCACATGGTCCTACGGACTCAGTTAACCTCGCGGCTCTCCACTGCCACTTCCTCTCGATTCTTGACATGTACCGGGACCATGAAGTGGTTTACACCGACGGCTCGAAGGCTGATGGTCACGTTGCCTTCGCGTATGTTCATGGAGGACATACTGAACAGCACTCTTTGCCATATGGCTGCAGTGTTTTCACTGCAGAGCTGGCGGCCATTTCTCGTGCTCATGCCCTGGCGAGTCGTTTCTCCTCTGTACTGACTCCTTGAGCAGCCTACAAGCTATCGACCAGTGCTACCCTCGCCATCCTTTGGTAGCGTCCATTCAGGAGTCCATCTATGCCTTGGAACGGTCCAGTCGTTCCGTGGTGTTTGTGTGGACCCCAGGCCACTTCGGAAACCCAAAAAATGAACTTGCCGACAAACTGGCCAAACAGGCTACACGGAAACCTCTTCTGGAGATCGGCATCCCTGTAACTGACCTGCGATCATTATTACGTCGCAAGATTTTTCAGCTTTGGGAGATGGAATAGAATAATCTCAGTACGCACAACAACATGCGTGCCCTTAAGGAGACTACAAATGTGTGGAAGACATCCATGCCGGCCTCTCGCAGGGACTCTGGTGGTTCTCTGCTGGCTCCGCATTGGCAATACGTGGCTAACACATGGCTACCTCCACCGTCACGAGGACCCACCTCGGTGTCACTCTGGCTTACATATGACTGTCGTCCACATATTGCTGGGCTGCCCACTTTTAGCCGCTCTGCGGCGGACTTTTAACCTTCCCAGCACCCTATCTTCGGTGTTGGGCGACAATGCCGTAAAAGCAGATTTAGTTTTATTTTTATTCGTGAGGGGGTTTTCATCGTACCATCTAGGGGTGGGCATATAGCCTTCTCTCTGAGGTCGCCACCTTCCCTCCGTTTTAACTCTGTCGCACTTTCTTTGCATTATTTGTCTTGGTGATGGTCTTTTCCCTACATGTGTTCATCTCGCCTTGTCTTTTTGGGGTGGAGATTTTAAAGTGTTGCAGAGTGGCTGGCTCATCCTCCTTTATTATTGTGATCAGCCAGCCCAGACCATCTGCTCTTTGGTTTTAATACCTTCTTCTACTTTTCCTTGTGGTGTATATTTCCCCTTTTTTTCATTCCATTTGTTTTCTTTTTAGGTGTCGTGTTGGGTGTTTTGGCCTTGAGCCTGATGACCCTGTAGTTTGGTCCCTTTACACCCCAAACCAACCACTGTGAGAGACCACCAGACGCCGAGCAGGCAATACAATGGAAGTGTCGGAGCAAATGCCAGAAATCGGACATCCCGATGTGCGCAGCTCAATGGCATAAAATTCCAGGGCCACACATAGGCCCTACGTGACAACACCTTCACAAAAAATCGTCACTTAGTAAATAAAAGGAAGCGAATCATGTTGTTGTTGTTGTTGTCTTCAGTCCTGAGACTGGTTTGATGCAGCTCTCCATGCTACCCTATCCTGTGCAAGCTTCATCTCCCAGTACCTACTGCAACCCACATCCTTCTGAATCTGCTTAGTGTATTCATCTCTTGGTCCCCCTCTACGATTTTTACCCTCCACGCTGCCCTCCATTGCTAAATTTGTGATCCCTTGATGCCTCAGAACATGTCCTACTAACCGGTCCCTTCTTTTTGTCAAGTTGTGCCACATACTCCTCTTCTCCCCAATCCTATTCAATACTTCATCATTAGTTATGTGATCTACCCATCTAACCTTCAGCATTCTTCTGTAGCACCACATTTCGAAAGCTTCTATTCTCTTCTTGTCCAAACTATTTATCGTCCATGTTTCACTCCCATACATGGCTACACTCCATACAAATACTTTCAGAAACGACTTCCTGACACTTAAATCTATACTCGATGTTAACAAATTTCTCTTCTTCAGAAATGCTTTCCTTGCCATTGCCAGTCTACATTTTATATCTTCTCTACTTCGACCATCATCAGTTATTTTGCTCCCCAAATAGCAAAACTCATGAAGATGGCGGTGGTGGTGATAGAGAACCAATGAAAGAACGGCAGAAAATATAAAAAAAGATGTAAGGCCACTTGTTTGTACTTACGCAACACACACACACACACACACACACACACACACACACACACACACCCACACACACACACACACCATCAGTAACAGAACGTTACTTCATACTCAACACGCACAGTAGACGGATGCACGTAATACACAACACTCATAGTTGTTGCAGGAAAAGCATCAACTCTACAGTCTGACACCCTTCTGCTTTGAGGCTGTTAGGTTAGCCATTGCATTGATACACATCCGTTCGATTGTTTCTCAGCACGACGCTGTGGTGATTACTTAACGCTTCTTCGGCAAACAGTGGGGGTAGGACACGATTGGAGTGACGTCTGATTCCCCCTTTTCCCCGGTATACGGCGCCCTGCTGTGCAGACAGCTAGCCAGCCAGCCCTTTAAGCGCCGCTGGCTGCAGCGGGCGGGCCCAGACTCCAGACTCCCCCTCCCCTCCTTTCCCCTCTACCCCCTCTCCCTAGCCGGCGTCCAGTCCGCATTCCAGGCAGCCGGCAGCCGCGGCCGGCCAGCCTGCAAACTCCGAGTAAACGTCATCTGAGCTGGCCGCCGCCACTGCATTCTGGCGCCGCGCCGCTGGTGTCGGGCTTTCTCATCTGTGCGGCGCCGCTGTTTCAGTGTCTTGACAGGAACGCAGCACTTTGTCCGGAAAATAAACTCACGGGATGTTATCCGCCGTTCTCTGGCGACGTCCCAGGTGAGGTAACGTGTTAAACAATCACACATTCTTCCCCAGTGTGTCAGCCATCAGCTCGTACTGGTTTATAAGCATCGGATTTCAGCCTCAATCAGATTGATACATGAATTTTTAGACCCAATCCTTGTCAAGTGTGTACAGACAAATGCGTAGTGATCTTAAAAGAAAGCTAGAGAAAACATTACCAGAGTATTAAAAAACTGTAGCGTAGCAGCCTTGCCGCAGCTGTGTCAGACAACTGATTTGTCATAAACGTCAGTCAAAAGAGTAAGGGAGACATAATTTCTGTTGCCTCTCCGACGTTACAATGTGAGCATCGGTAGGAAACTGCCGTCTGTGCCTGTCATACTGTATGGCAAACCACTACATACCACTGTGAAACTTTTAGTGCACATACGCACAAGTGCATAAGCATCCACGGTCAGTGACAGAGTAAAATAATTTTGGGCCTGGGTCCATTCATTTTGAAATTGCAAGTTACTATTGAAACAGACGTTTCCACTGTCTTTGAAACAGACGTTTCCACGGATGGTGGATACCAAAGACCATTCCTAAAAATCAGCAGTTTATCGTCCCTGAAGACGATAGCTGCAAACATTGTTCAAACGTCCATTATAATAGTTACTTTTAGATTGAGAAGAACGTGGCCTAAGTCGAGTAGCATTGTATTTCAATTTTAATGTAGATTTGCACAAGTACGGAATTCATTTGCGGGTAGGTTTGTTGGATGGTAGTTCTCGCGGTCTTATGACCCAAGCAGCCTTTCGCGTCTAGACATACTGCAGTATGATCCGGACTTCTTGATAGGTGGCTGTTATAGAAAGTGTCTGAGATTGTCATTTAAATATCCCGAAACCGATGGCGTATGAGGTGGTGAATTTTCAATGGAAACAGCTCTGTGCTCGAGCTATTTGAATAAACAGAAGTAGTACAACAGAGCTGCTGCCTTTCCATCTTTCTGTGGAATCTGCGACAGAAATAAACAAACGGTGGTCGCAGCCTGAATGCTCTCCCCTGCGACTGTGTGGTTACACTACCCGCAGCACGCCGGAGTTCAACGTGCGGACGACGAGCCAGGCGTAACCGATACACGTGGTCGTGCGGGCAGACCGTTCACGCTGCGTATTATGCTACCTGGCTTTCAAATGCTAGGGGTAGCGGTGTGAGCAGCTCGTACTTGCCACTCGAGGCTGTCTCAGCTTATGTTCGTTGCTACACGATACACTTCATGACATCTTCGTCTGTCTAAAACCAGTCACTAGTACGAGCTCTCGTAGTGCTCGCTCACGTGCCTCCCATCGTATCACCTGCTGTCTGTCGTAATTCTGGGTTCCTTCCAAATGACAGTACACTATATTTATTTAACTTCATAAGATTAGGGCCTTCACGCGAGGGTTCCACTCATACAGCACATTTTTTGCGTCCGAGTTACCTAACATATAACAGTAATTTTAATATTACGACAAATAACAAGTAAATGATTTGAGTGTCTGTAAAGACAGATATTTTGTGATATAGCGAGTTTTGAGGAAGGGAAATTTAAGAGAGAGAGAGCACCGGCCGAGAAAACTGGGAAACGAGAAAGCTCTAGTTGGAAAGGAGGATGTAAGCCGGTAACGAGTGCGAGCAGGGACAATGATAGTCATTAATGGTGCTACAGTAGATACGTCATTAACTAAGTCATTAATCGTCAATTAAAACAAGAGATGTTACTCAATTGCCGCCGGGGTGGCCGAGCGGTTCTAGGCGCTTCAGTCTGGAAACGCGCGACCGCTACGGTCGCAGGTTCGAATCCTGCCTCGGGCATGGATGTGTGTGATGTCCTTAGGTTAGTTAGGTTTAAGTAGTTCTAAGTTCTAGGGGACTGATGACCACAGATGTTAAGTCCCATAGTGCTCAGAGCCATGTGAACCATTTGTTAATCAATTCTCTAATAACAATGAGGGAGATTATTCCAGAGTCGGGTCCCCTGTACTGAAAAGTACTTCGACAAAGTGGCTGATCGATGAGGTGGGACAGAAAAGATTTTGCTCTAATGGGGACGAGTGTTCCTGCCGTGTCGTTTGGACAAGAGCGTTAAGATAGAGGAGAGACATGGGGAAAGGTGTACGTCGGTAAGACAGTAGAGGAGAGAAAGGGTATGGAAATCTCTGCGTTTGTCTGCACGCAATCAAGATAGCTGTTCATGTGTTGGTGAATATAATCAAAGAATCGAACATAACAGATACAGCGAACACAGGCATACATAACCAGCCCCAGGCGCCGCGAGATTTCCTGGAAAGTTCTTGCAGGAAAACATCGCTGTAATCAACAGTTGGAGATATATATATATATATATATATATATATATATATATATATATATATATATATATATATATATTCAGATCAAGAGGGAAGAGATTTTACGTGACACTGAGAGATGCTGATGCCTTCTTGCACAATGCAGTTACGTGCTCTTTCCAATTTAGATTTGCATCTGTTAGTATTCCCAGACTCTTTGCCGAAGGAGAGAAGTTTAAATTTACCCAGTTTTGGAATAAAAATGGTAGTAATTTCCGATATTTCGGCCTAATGAGCGTAAATCACCAACCAGGACCGCTTGGGTTTCGGATGGGTTGAGTTTTAACCCTGTATGCTGTGCCCGTCTTGATAGTGTACACAGGTCAGTATGGAAATTCTCGATGGCCTTCTTGGGGTTCATTGGTTTTGCACGTTGATACACCTGGAGGTCATGAGCCTATGTGTGGTATTTGCAATAGAACAAAACTGGTTGCACGTCACTGACATACGATGCAAACAGTGTAGTATCTAATGTAGATCCTGGTGTACTACCTGCCTCCAGTGTGAATTTATGGTGCTGGAAATGACGCATTGCTGACAAGGCGTCGGGTATGAGCGCAACCATTGCATTGCATTTTGCGAGAAATTTAGGCTACTAAGTTTGGCGAATAAAATGTAGAGGTCGACAGTGTCAAAGGCTTTGATGACATCTAAGCGGCATATGATAGTCGCCTCTTGTGCATCCATGGCAAGCTGGAGGCCGTCTCTTATTAAGGCAGATGTTTTGCTGCTGTGTTCACGGAAACCAGATTGGCATTCGTCCAGTAGGCTGTTTGTAGTTGTGTATTTTGTTAGCTGGTCGTGGACTAAAACTTATATATTCTAAGGCCTTAGACAGTGCAGGAAGAAAGCAAGCAGGTCGGTAATTAGAGGGTGCTGTGACGACGTCGTTTTCAGGTAGTGGCTTAACTAGGCATTGTTTCCCGGCCTCACGGAAAAACACTTGTAGTTCAGGAGTGGTTGATTGCCACAGAAACACCATTGTTGCACCATCTAAAATGGAACAAAGCGATTTGCCTGTCGTCACACCGTACAGAGATATTTACAACTAGGTACCTCAGAGTCGAAGTTCTTTCTTCGGATCAAGTTTGATTAATTTTGGTGTGGTAATCCTTGGAGCACCATCAGACGAGAAGGCCAATGTCGCAGTCCTTGCGCCATCGCCGCCTCCCCTTCGTGAAGCGCTGACTAGTCTCTAAATGCTCTGTGAGAACAAGCTGCTAGTGGTATTGACCTTGCTCGCAGTGGCTCACATACGTGCAAAATAATGCTGAAGAACCAGTATATTGGATTAACTCCATTGCAGACAACTTACTCAGTGTACAGTTCTTTTTCAGATTGTCTTTACGTATCATTGTCGTCTATTTATTACCAGCGTACCGATTCGCCCTACGCGGGGCTTTAATATCACACAGTCGACAAATAAATGAGTAAAATATGCTACCTCTTCACCGGCTGCCAAGAAAAGTGAGGCTGCTCTCACTTCTTTCTGGAACATTGTCAGTTGTGTCTGATCGTCGAGTTCCGACCAATATTGCTCACTTTTTCGTGGAATTACACGCACGACCAGCTACTACTACAGACTTTGGCTGCAGTCGGTCCCACAGTCTGGATGTAGAAATAATGCTGGGTAGCAACAGTACTAGGAAGAAACAACTGCAAAGAAAGTCATGACGCTGCTCGCAATCCAAAAAAACATGAATAAGCCGCTCGCTTTAGAGATAATAGAAAAACAGATACATGAATCATCACGTCCGCATGTATCTTATATTGCCGATTCTGAATATTCATATAAAATATCGAAGACCTCTGGTTCGATAGACTTGCCAATCGTTATTTCTGCCTTTGGACACGCCCGCCAGTGACCTACAAGTGACGGTTCTCTGTAAATTGGCGCTACAGTGTAACACTCGGTAAATGCGGTCCTACGGTGACAGAGAAAGGAACATGGAACATATTTCTTCCATGGTGGCTGTTTTCGGAAATATCACGGGCGAAGAAAACTGCAACCAGCCAAACTTTTTAACGGAATAATTCTTCCCATCGTGAAACTGCAATGACAATGGTTCATAATTCAGCATATCAACGAAGCAGACGTCTGTGTTCTAATGTATGAAATAAAAGAACATAAAAATGTGAAATTTGTACGAGAAATTCTTGCTGTCCTTCGATGGAGCGAAGTTCAAAATTAAGTAAATATTTTACACAAAAAGCGTGGCAGTCCCTTGTTGACCAGTCTGGTGTGGCACTTGAAGATAACAAAACTAAAGCCGAAGTTTTAAATTTCACGTTCAAGAAATCGTTCACACGGGAGAATCGGACGACTTACTAATAAGCATACCTGGCGTAGAAAGCAAATAAATCACCAGATATAGCTTGCATTTATCGTGAATCTGTCGCCCAGCACAAAGTCCCATAAGATAGGAAAAAGCGAGCAGGTGACTCCAGTATATAACAAGGCTAAAAGAAGGGACCCGCAAACTTACAGACCACTATCCTTAACTTCTGTTTGCTGGAGAATCCTTGAACATATTGTGAGTTCGAATGTAATAAACTTTCGTGGGACTGAGAAGCTTAAGTGCATAAATCAGCATGGTTTTAGAAAGCATAACTCGTCCGAAACTCAGCTTGCCCTTTCCTCACCCGATATGTTGCGAACTGTGGATGAAGAGCAACAGGCATACTTCTAGATTATCGGAAAGCATTTGACACGGTGCCCCACTGCCGGCTGTTAACGAAGGAACGAGCACATGGAATAAGTTCATATATACGTTAGTGGCTCGAAGACTTCTCAAGTAATCGAACCCAGTATGTTGTCCTCGACGGCGAGTGTTCATCAGAGACAAGGGTATCGACTGGAATGCCCCAGGGAAGTGTGGTAGGAACGCTGTTGTTCTGTTCACACAAATGGCGGACGGGGTGACCAGCAATCTGCGGTTGTTTGCTGATGATGGCGTGGTGTACGGTAAGGAAGATACAAGACAAAATTTCTAGTTGGTGTGATGTATGACAGCCAATACTGATGTGGAAAAATGTAAGTTAATGCGGATGAGTAGGAAGATCAAACCTGTAATGTTCGGAGACTGTATTACGAGTGTCCAGCTTGACACAGTCAATTCGTTTAAATATCTGGGCGTAACGTTGCAGAGCGATATTATGTGGAACGACCATGTGAGAACTGTGGTAGGGAAGGCGAATGGTGGGAGAATTTTAGGAAAGAGTGGTTCATCTGTAAAGGAGACTGCATGCAGGACGCTGGTGCGACCTATTCTTGAGTACTACTAGTGTGTCTGGGATCCGTACCAGCTCGGATTGAAGGAAGACATCGAAGCAATTCACAGGCTGGCTGCTAGATTTGTTACCGGTAGGTTCAAACAACACACGTTACGGAGATGCTTCGAGAACTCAAATGGGATCCCTGGAGGAAAGGCGACTTTCTTTTCAAGGAACACTGTTGACAAAATATAAAGAACCGGCATTTGAAGCAGACTGGCGATCGATTCTGCTGCTGCCAACATACACTGCGCGTAAAGACCATGAAGATAAGATACGACAAATTAGGGGTCATACAGATCCGTATAGACAGTAGTTTTTTCCTCGCTCTATTTGCATGAGGGAAAGGAAAGGAAACTTCTGTTGGTGGTAAGGGGTAACCTCTGCCACGCACCGGAAGGTGGCTTGCGGAGTATCGGTGTAGATGTTAGCAGTTTCCTTCCACACTGATATTTCCAAAACATAGACTGCTTCTACGTTACCAGAGACAAAGGGAGTGTTGAGCGGTACAACGGGCGCCCTCCTGAAAAGCAATCGTGGTCTGTGTCTCTGTGACAAGCGGCATAGGAATGAAACATGGGAACATTTGTGCATGCTTGCGTACCCTACAAGAGTGAACTGTTGTCCTACGGGATATTTAACTCTGTTCCCCTCCCTCCCTCCCTTTTCTGTTCTGATGATGGTGTCTTTGGCGGATACTCGACAGTGTATCCTATAAATTTTTAATGAATTGGTGTAACGCAAAATAGAAACAGAGTGACAACGTTTTAGCGTAACTTTCTCATAGATAATAGTTGTTGGGTTGTTTTTGGGGAAGGAGACCAGACAGCGAGGTCATCGGTCTCATCGGATTAGGGAAGGACGGGGAAGGAAGTTGGCCGTGCCCTTTGAAAGGAACCATCCCGGCATTTGCCTGGAGCGATTAGGGAAATCACAGAAAACCTAAATCAGGATGGCCGGACGCGGGATTGAACCGTCGTCCTCCCGAATGCGAGTCCAGTGTCTAACCACTGCGCCACCTCGCTCGGTCATAGATAATAGTCTATATCCTTGCAGAGCGACGTGAAGACAACTTACGGAGCACCTAAAGTAAGAAGAAGATGCATCAGACAAGCTACTTTGTGCGAAGGTTTGTGGCTATTGGCTAACCGCTTATCCATGAAAATATTTCTTTGAGAAAAAATCTGTGATCATCTGGATAACGAACGATATCAGTGGCGCAGATCCCTCCATGTAGCCGACACTTGCTCTCACAACGCTATCTGAATGACAGAAAAAAAGTGCTCTTCCCATATCTGGCACAGATCAGACACAACTACCAACATTAGGCTAGTGTTACAGTTAAATTAGCTATTTGATACAATCAGTGCGAAATACAATTGTTACTTTATTATAGTGCATAATGTTTAGTCAGTACCAAGAGTAGGTTCATAATCTTCAGAGGCTGAGAGATAAGTACAAGGCCAAGCTGAAAGGAACCGCTAATAGAATGTAAAATGGATCGTAGCCTTGGTTGTACATTTCAAGGCCACAGCCCTCGGCAGGATCCTAAGCCATATCACTTCCTATTTTCAGCGCATGGTTGAACGGAATTCTGGGATGCCCATGTTTATGAGAACTGCTCGGGACTTGCAATGTAGTGGAGGGTACGCGATGTATTTGAGACGGTACGTACCTGCGTGATGCGAGAGCGGAAGTGACTATTTCCAGCGATTTTTCGCTATCTTAACAGAGGCGTTGTGATGTTTCGCTACTGGTAGGGTTACGCTTCGTAACATCTCGCATGCATTGTGCCTCCCGTCGTGGGTAGAAATTGTCACAAATTTGTAGTAGAAGATAGTAGCAATTCAGTGAGTAACCTCTATCTGAGACTGTGTTAAGTCACACATAAGGATCAAATGTACATATCTGCCTGCCTTCTTTAGTTTCCCTTCTGAAGAGGAAGACGACGTGTATCCAATATTTGGAGAGAGTTTGATTCCACCATTGTACCGAACTGCAGCATTAATTTTTTTTGGATGGGACGCACTTTCAGAAAAACACTATTTTTATTTTGTTCTATTACCCAGACATGTTTCGCTGGAGCTTCATATCATCATTATCATCATTATCATTGTCACTAGTGTTGTTTTCCAGAGTGAAGACAGTATGGAAGCCAGAAAAGATAAGTTTTGAAATGAAAACACCTTTAAAGCAAAACAAAAAATCCAGAGAACCCGCAGCATGTGGTAACAAGAAAGAAAATAAAAGCCCACTGATAATGCTGAACTTCAACAAAACATGTCTGAATATTAGAAGTAAAGAAAAATTGTTTCGCTCAGGGCAGATATCCCATCAGAAACAAATTTATTTGAAAGCAGACATTGACATAACAGCTTCAGCCTAAAGTTACAGCACTAACCTTAAAAAAAAAATCAATTCATTGAAATAGATTAAGCTCTACTGTTCACATGAATAGTCGTAGCATACTCAAACGTTACTATGCGAGCCTTGGAAAAGAATTTAAAAAAAGTGTGTAAAACAAAAGAAATCAATCCCGTTTAAAGTTGTATTCCCAGATACCTTTTCAACTCCGCAGTGCAAATTATTATTTTTTTAAATGAGATCTGCTCTACACTTAATTACCTCTGCCGGGGTGCGTGGATCGTAAATTACAATTAACAGGCGTGGATCTTATAGTTGCAAAAATTTTGCGTCAGGGGGCAGTAACACTCTGTCCTGCGAGCGCATAGTTTTATCGGTCGTTGTGATAGTCCAAGTCCAGTGTGTTCTGATTTAGCTGTTACCGTACCTATGTCATATAACTAAGCTAGAAGCTGTATTTTTTATTTCATTTCTTCGTCGCAAGATACTGTGACGGACCGTACCACGCGAAAATCTCGCAACTAACAACCATGGCTACACTGATAAAATCGTATACAGTTATGGCAGTCAGTCGTTTGTATATACAGTGTGGTTTGAAACTACCATAATAATATGAAGGGAGACAGTCCTGACGGCTTGTGCAGGATAATACCACGTAATCTGGAAGACTTAAACTGTATTGTAAATTGAGAAAAAAAAAACTTAACTGAAAGTTGGTAAGAAAAAATTGTACATAGCCTACGGGAAAGCACCCCAGTTATCCAGCGAAATGGCGGTAAACGGAAACGTTCCTCACTGGTCATTGCATATCTTGCTAGTTTGCTGTCAGTTCCCACTGCTCGTGTCATTGATGGAAAAAATCCTACCCTGCAGTTCGGTGCCGGGTGGAGACGGATGCTTCTGTGTACAACTATGACTTCACCCCTGTCCTGTTCATATCGTGAATAGTGCAGTGGAGTGAACAACCTATCGGTAAACATCATTGTCAGCTCTGATTACTCCCATTTTCCCCGTCGTGATCACTTCGCGAAAAGTACATTGAAGCGCCAAAGAAACTAATATAGGCAAGCTTATTCAAATACAGAGATATGTAAACAGGCAGAATACGGTGCTGCGGTCGGCAACGCCTATATAAAACAAGAGTCTGGCGCAGTTGTTAGATCGGTTAATGTTGCTATAATGGTAGGTCATAAAGATTTGAACGTGGAGTCGGCCCACGAGCGATGGCACACAGCATTTTCGAGGTAGCGATGAAGTGGGGATTTTGCCGTACGACCGTTTCACGAGAGTGCCGTAAATATCAGGAATCCCGTTAAACATCAAATCTCCCATATCGCTGCGGACGAAGAAAGATCCTGCAAGAACAGTAACGACGACGACTGAAGAGAATCGTTCAATGTGACAGAAGTGCAACCCTTCCACAAATTGCTACAGATTTTAGTGGTGGGCCATCAGCGAGTGTCAGCGTGCGAACCATTCGACGAAACATCATCGATATCGGCTTTCGGAGCCGAAGGCCCACTCGTGTACCCTCGATGACTGCACGCTACAAAGCCTTATGCCTCCCTGGGCCCGTGAACACAGACATTGGACTGTTGATGACTCGAAACATGTTGCCTGGTCGGACGGGTCTTGTTTCAAATTATGTCGAGCGGATGGACGTGTACGGGTATGGAGTCACCCTCATGAATCCATGGACCGTGCGTGTCAGTAGGAGACTGTACAAGCTGGTGGAGGCGCTGTAATGGTGTGGGGAGTGTGCGGCTGCGGTGATATGGGATACCGGATACATCTACATACGACTCTGACAGGTGGCACGTACGTAAGCATCGTGTCTGATCATCTGCGCCCATTCGTGTCCATTGTGCATTCCGACGGACTTAGGAAATTCCAGCGGGACAATGCGACACCGTACACTATCAGAATTGTTACAGAGTGGCTCCAGGAAAACTCATCTGAGTTTGAAAACTACCCTGGCCACCAATTACCAATTTCTTTGGCTCTTCAGTGTATGTGGGAGGAACTAATTTGTTGTCAGACTCTACTTGTAACCTAAGTTGTAACAATAAACCTGCAACTTGACTGCATTGTCTGTTAACCCTACCATTTTAGGCCGTCAAATGGACGAAATACACTCAAAAATCAGTCGTACTTGTATTTTGTAAGATAATATTTTAGAGAGTGAATTTTATTTTTCAAGGATTCTCCTAGTGAATTAGTATCGGATTTCCTTAGTCTACACTAGCTTTGTCTGGTGTTTCCACTTCAGGTCACTCTGACAGCTACTCCCAGGTACTGTATCGATGACATTGTTACCAGTCATTTATCGCCGATAGTATGATTGAACGGTGATGGAATTTTCCGTCTATTTATGAGCAATATGTTATGTTTGCAAGGTTACTTACTGCATATAATTCGGTGATCGTTTCCATCAAAAGTCTTTGTTGTATGAACTAAATGTTATACATAAAGATACGAGAACAACCATCGAAGATACGTGACAAATGTTTGTGTTGCGTTCTGTTTGATAGGAAGTTCTGGGTCACCCCAACAAGCTGGTCCGATATTCCGTTAAGCGGTATTCTGTCCACTAAGCGATAGTGCGGAACTGTGTCGAATGCCTTCCTGAATCAAGGAGAATGGCATTGATTTGGTGGCCATTGTGTGCGGCGCGCTGGATTTCATGGACGAACAGACCGAGCGGAATTTCGCAGGTCCCTTGCTAGCGGAATACACGTAGATTCCTACAGGGGAGATTTCCGTTCCATGGAGAAGGCGTAATACCCAAACATTAAGCGTGTACCGTAATTGTATATACACGGACTGACGGCAGCGAAACAGATGCATAACTATGCGCATCTGCCTGACTACATGTGTTGAGAACTGTAATGATCAAGGCTTCATTTTAGTAATTTCTTTCTTTGCCCTGTAACCCTTCATGTTTCGGCGACGTAGGATAAAGTACTGCAACAAGGGGAGCAAGTTGTTCCGCGTAATCTCTGTCTAATGGTAGAGCTATCTCAACAGGTTCAGATGCTTTTTCCTGTTGAGCGATTTTAGTTGGTTTTTGTATTGCAGGATCGCTTGTCTCAGTGTCCGTCATGTTGGCATTCGTGCAATGATTGGAGGCATCGTATTAAGATGTTCCGCAATGAAATAATTTTGAATATGGTCGGAATATTTATCGCCTTATGCGATGTGCTGATATTGAAAACGTACCGTGTATTTTGCCGTCTCACTTGCACATTTATTTCTATGGTATGACTTCTTTCTACCCAAATTGATCATGTTCAGATCTTACGCAACATAGATCTGAAGATGGTGAACTGTGATCGGAACTAGTCAGGTCATAAAAATTTGTACTAGATCAGTAAAATGAACGACAAATTTTAGAAATATGTTTCGAAGATTAGAGTCGATATTTCGGCCTATCGTCTGTCGTGCTTGCTTTTGACAGCCTCTTACTCTTGAGTGCCTTAATTTAAATTCAGATCTTAAAGTAAAAGCTAGAAAAGTCCGTCCAGACCTAGTGGCAAGGATACGTTACAACGTGATTGGGCAGTTATTTCGTTCACATAGCCTTTCAAATCCAGTTTCCGACAGGTAATTTCCTAATCAGATTAGGCATGGGAATAGTTCGGTATTTATTCTGGAAATGCGAGTCTGGTCCTAGATTTCAGCTCCGTCCGTTTCTCGACCTGCGCCAACCGCTATCCTTTGTGGATCGGACTATAATGGTGCCTCATCGGAAATAACGTTCCAGTCGGCGAGGACGCGTGATAAGTTCAGGAAGACGAGGGGGGAGGAGGATACTTTGTCAGCTGCTATAATGCCTACTTCAGTCTTTTAGTGCGAAAGGCTCCCGTCCCCAATCAGTGGTTGATGGCGAAACGCTCCCTGATTCTGTGCACAGCGGTAGTAATATCGCCACTCATTCGGACTTCTGTAGAACGCTGGAGTGCTGTGTTGTTCTACCAGGATTCATTTCGCAGTTTTCCACAACACTTTTGATGCAGCTGGGTATTTCATGAAACAGTATTTCACGGATTAGTTGGAGTGGGTAACACTGTTAGACATCTTCTTTTGAAGACACGCCTAAAGCTGGTCAAAGGGTTCGTTGACACCAACGAGGAAATCGTACTCGCTGTTTAATAAGAAAGGCTGATAACCTCAGTTTGCTGTCCTCACTAAATCCGAACAGTTGAGGATGGTTGTAATCAAGATGAGACAGCCGGGACGCGTGTCTTGGGCACCGTTTCCATGAAGCGTTGGTTTGTGCCGATGATTTGGAAGGAGGGGGTAGGGGGGGGGGGATGCTTGAAATGAGGTCATGACGAGATTCAGCGTGTTGTTGGGGAACAGTTCCATAGGGCGTAACCCTACCTTGTATGTAGTCACTTGTCTCTTTATTTAAGGGTCACTGGATGGCGACAGGTGAGCCAATGCAACGAAGGCAGACGGAAGCATCTGATGAGCTGGTCATAAACTGAAGAAGGAAAAACTTGCGACCAGAGGCTGTTTTGAATTATTCAAATTCTAGGACACGTCATATCGCTGTGTACTCAAGTACAGGGTGAGCACAAAATCTTGCCCTGATAACAATTTATAACAGAATAACCGTTTGACATAATAAGATACATTTGATGCCGTTACATAGGTTAGTGTTACTAGCTTTTTTAAGACCACTTACGTTAGTAAACCTCAACGTGTGCTCCCTTGGTAGCTCGGAGAATGTCGAGGCGGTATTCCAGTTCCCGCCAAGTGTTTCGTGACATGTGTTCTGTCACGGTACCCACAGCAGTTTGTATCCTAGCCTTCAGTTCGTCAACGTCAGCAACTGGTGTGACAAACACTCTATTCTTGATATAGCCCCAGAAAAAAAGTCAAGGGGTGTAACGTCTGGAGAGGGGAGTAATGTCCGGATAGGTGGATTGGAAGGAACGATCCAACAGCCTGGCCACCCCGCTCTCCAGACATTACGCCCCTTGACTTTTTTTCTGGGGCTCTATCAAGGATAGAGTCTTCGTCACACCAATTGCTGACGTCGACGAACTGAAGGCTAGAATAAAAGCTGCTGTCGGTATTGTGACAGAACACACGCTACGAAACACCTGGCGGGAACTGGAATACCGCCTCGACATTCTCCGAGCTACCAAGGGAGCACACGTTGAGGTTTACTAACGTAAGTGGTCTTAAAAAAATAGTAACACTAACCTATATAACGGCATCAAATGTATCTTATTATGTCAAACGGTTATTTTGTTATAAATTTTTATAATCAGGGCAAGACTTTGTCCTCACCCTGTATTATTGTCGCCTTTCATCAAAACATAGAAAGCATAATTTGCGTTTGTTGATTTGTGTGTTGTTACGGCGTAGGATTTACCGTCAATTAACCAATGAAAAAGGAACCACATTGTTGTTGTAAGCAGTTCAACTTTTAACTGGAGTGGTTGCATGTTTTGTAAACTTTCTGCAATTGTGGTGTATTGAATTAATAACATACCTTTGCCGGCCTTGATATTCGCGTACCGGCCACATGGTAGAAATTTATATTTACGATAATTTTTACGCTAATCAATATCGTTATAACTCTAAAACGATATTGCCACCAACAGCTATATTTATATAGTGGTATATGTAGCAAATTGTATTCAGCTCAAATTATCGTTTCGTCGGTCATAAATTCATTGACAGAGCAAAAGCATTTCAGTATCATCGCCTCGCATAGCTTTCTTTTTGGTGCTCCTAATTTCATGTGCATTATCTCGTTCGCTTCTAATATGTTATAAATTGTCATTCCCATGTATTGAGGAGATTAAGTATGTAGTGTCTGAGACGATGGGTGAAAAGCGTACGATTTTCTTTGTTATGTCGTGAGTGTGGACAAAATTATTTCTCTCAATTAATTGCTGTTTGGTACTCGAAAAGACAGTAACATCATGGGAGGGTTAATTTTGTAGACTTCTAAAAATTGACATCGTGGTGCTTTCTGATGTACAGTGCACATATTTCGAATGATTTTTTTCTTGTGTCTTACATATCCGCACTATGTTAGCTGAGTTTTCCATAAAAACAATACCACAGCTAATAACAGATACAGAATGACTCGCGTGTGTTCTACTTTAGTGTGTCCACATCAGTTGCTGTTCGTAATGCTGACTGCTGAGTTTGTGAGCTAGATACTCATCTGTGCCTGTCAGATCGAATTTTTATCACCATTAAATCCTCGTAATTTGAGATAGTTTTTCTTTGTCACATTAGAGGAAACTTGAAATGCATACCTTAAACTTGATTGCGTTATGTCAGCGCAGTTAGACCTTAGCTACGCCACTGCAGCTGAGATCCAGATACAGTTAGTGTGAAGTAAGAGGCATCCGGTAAGCAACATTTGACAGGGCCAGCGAAAATCTATTTGCGAAAGTCGATTTCCGTGCGCAGCAAGTTTCTCGCCAGCAGACGTGGTGGGTGAAGTGTCGACTAGGCGTTTCAGCCCTGCCCCTGGTCCCTGGCCCCTGCAAGCGCCCGCCGCCTCTCAGGCACGGAGACTCCAGCCAGCAGCCGCCTCCACCCCCACCTCCCACCTTACCCCCACCTCTGTCTCACTCCACTCCTCTCTACTCTCCTCCCCACCCCTCCCTTCTCCTCTCCACTCCTGTATGCTAACGAGCGTGTAACGAGCGCGACTCCTCGCCGCCTCAGACCACTACACATTAGCGGGGAGCGTGTCTCAGGCGCTCTACACAGAACAAGAGTGCTGCACAGTTTTGGGCGCGGCGGTCCGCTTGAAAAATGACGGATTACCAGTACCTGTAGCAAATAAAATATATTACAGTGCGTTCCTAAAATATCGGTAAGAATTGTTTACATTTAACCACTTTCCAATTCAACTACGTATGTCACGAGACAACGCTCTCATCGTCGTCAGATTATTCACACTGTCTGTGGCGTTCATTAAATAAAATAAATTTGCAACGCAGTGCACTATAGGTCCTCCTCGTCTGACATGAAATCGTCCACGTCCCACAGCACAGCCGGGGAGGAAGCTGTGTCGTTTTCTTCAGCTGTGGAAACCAATAGGGTCCACAAGCTGACGCTTCTCTGCCCGTCCGGTGATAGTTGTGAGCTGCCGTGCCCGAGGTAGCACTGTGAATGCGCGGCTTTTGATTATACTTGCAGAGACTGAACCGTGAAAATTTACTTTCAAAATCTTTTCTTAAGGAATTTACTTTATTTACTAGCGATTCATCAAGAACATTAACACACTGTGAGCGTGGAAGTAGTTGCCAAGGAGTAACTGATGAAGTTAAATTTCAACCAATGGAAATTTTATTCATAAAAGCCTTTCAAAAACATTTAAAATTTATAAGCAGAAAAGCACCCTCGAAACATCATGTTACAATCAATTTAACAAATGTGAATTTTATTCCTAAAAGCTTTTTTCAAAACAGTTTTAAAATTATAAGCAGAAAAACACCCTTGAAATATCAATTTACAGTTATTCAGAGGCAGAATATTATTTTTTGTTTTTTTGTTTTTTTTTTTTGTTGTTGTTGTTGTTACAGTAGGAGCCTTCGGGCTGAGAAGCTTCCGCACCCTTTCAACACGGCCGTAGTCACGACCGCTCACAACGACCTCCGAAATTCTACACTGGTGCAAATCTGCAACACACCAGATTACTTTAAACTAAAATTTTTAACAACTCACACAAACTATGCACCCCGTAAGAGGGATGGAAATGGTACAAACACTCACACTACGAACTTACTTTCCACCAAAAGTGCAATTTGTTTTTAAAAGGACTCTTACAGTGGAAGGATGGAAATTTTATAAAAATGACTATTTAAATAAAACCCATGAAATTCAGACTTACATAAAGTCTACAACATAGGCAAGATAAAAACATATTTCAGGAATTCGGCCCTTACCTTAATTCTATAAATTCGCTACCACCGAATCCGACAAACATGACGGAGTCAGCTATTAACGTATGGCAGATTGATAGGGGGGGGGGGGGGTTACTAAACAACCCGAACCGCAGATTGCTCTAAACCTCCCCAATTCCACAAGGGAAAAACGGACCACCCAATTCACAATAACCACCTTCCCGCGGGTGGGCAAACGGAGAAGAATGGTGGGACAACCCCAAAACAAAGCGGCTGGTGACCTCACCAAGAAAACAAGTAGAATTTAACAAGTAAATGAAACAACGATCTCCAATCACTTCTAATAAACTGCGATTGCTGGCGAAGACTGGCGCAACACCACCAACGCTCTCCAGAACCGTCCGCTGCCAGCCGCTTCAACGGACGCAGGAAGGCGCGCCGATCTCCCGTCGCACGGCGTCGTAGCTCGCCCCGGCCAGTCCGATGTCGTGGGTTGACTCCTGTTGCTCTCCTGTGAACAGCGAAGCCACTACTCCTTTCTATACGGCGCTGCCCACTGGACTCACGTGGGGACCTCACATGCGCCGACGGTCAAGGCCGACAAGTCATCTCGTGTCTCAGTGCGCGACCAACCAACCGCCGGCCGGAGTGGCCGTGCGGTTCTGGGCGCTACAGTCTGGAACCGAGCGACCGCTACGGTCGCAGGTTCGAATCCTGCCTCGGGCATGGATGTGTGTGATGTCCTTAGGTTAGTTAGGTTTAATTAGTTCTAAGTTCTAGGCGACTAATGACCTCAGAAGTTGAGTCGCATAGTGCTCAGAGCCATTTTTTTGAACCAACCAACCGACCACTCCAACCACCCAATGACCGTTGCCCGAGGAACTCGAGCAGACTGGCGGCCTAACGCGCAGACTCAGATGCAGGAACTCAGCCCCGACCGGGCGACCACTAGCTGAGTTCTGTTACTGGCGGAGTGGCAAGAATCTCATTTTCTTATTTAAAGTTTGATCCAAACGACAGACTTATTTGCACTCCGACGACAGACACACTGACTGCCCCACACTGAGCTGGCTGACCAACCGACTAGACTCGCCTCGACTGACAGACTCTCCTCTACAGAGGTTTGTTTTTTTCCTTTATTGAGTTTCGATTCCCCCTGAAGCTCTACAGAGCTCATAGCGCCCCTTAAATGCACGTGAACCGGTAACCTTTGCGCTTTCCCACCAGAGGGAGACACCAAAGCTGCGATTACCACAGCGGCGCCACCGCCAGAAACGGAGGGCGACTGCTTCACACAACGCGCTGCGGCGCGCTTCAAAACAGCACTTTCTTTTTTACCACGGCTCAGAAATATTTTAAATTTTTTAAATGAACACACGGCCGTTTGACTGTATAGTTGTTTCCTGTAATTACGACCCAGGTTTCGGCCTTTTATGCCATTTTGAAGTGATTTGACTTTATGTCATTAACATATATTGCAGGACATACAGCTCAAAATTGGCCATAAATTACGGAAAAAATATGCGCTCCCCACGAATTGCCAGATGTAAAATCATCGTTTTGTAAAAAGATCAGTAGATATTAGTGTGAGCACGTCATATTTAATAAAAACAGGTTTTCGTTGCTATATAAAAGATGTGCCGCAATATATGTTACGACATAAACGCAGCACTTAAAAATGGCATAAAAGGCCGAAAATTGGGTCGTAATTACATTAACAACAGTCAAATGGTGGTGTGTTCATTTAAAAATTATTGTATGATTGTTGCTCAGCAAAATCAATAACTGTTCATTTCCAAAGATGTTATTTGGCCAACATGTGGCTATCCCTCCCTCCCTCCCTCCCTACGGAGCATTGCGCGGGTAATGCGAGGGTTCACACTCGGGTCTCGGTCTGTCACGCCGTTTCAGCTGTCAGGCTATTTGATTGTGGCGTACACCGCGCTACGCCGTGGAACATGCAGTGAGCAAAGTATAAGGTTTCGCCCCACCACATTAGGTAAACAAGCATTCTTCGTTCAGAAAGATGGTGCTACTGCTAAATGCATTTTGAAAAAGTCACCGTGCTATCATAAGCAAACTGGGCAAAAAAATTAGTCACCCCGCAAGGCATGACGTTGATACCGTGCAACACCGTCCCTAGAGTCTATAAAGGACTCCAGTCCGCGTCGATGAGAGTGCGCTAGTTTCTGCAGCTTTGCCACATTCAGCTGAAGTCGTTCGTTGATGATCAGATCCCGTAGAACTGCCAAATTGCAAGGTTGTTGATTGCTACGTTTCATCCGCATTTACAAAGATTTCAACACATTTTCTGCAGGATTAAGGTCGGGTAATTTTGCCAAACCAGTAAGTGTGCGTTCAGTCCTGTGAACGTGGCGTTTTTGTCATTCCGAAAGACTTTTAATGCATGCATAAAACTTTGGTCACCGAGAATGTGGGAATAACTATGCCGATTCATGTTCACGGGAACCTGAATGGTAGGGGCCAAGTCATGTTACGAGAAACACCCGCAAAACGTCACAGAACAAACTCCGGCCTAAAGCAGTCGCCACACGGACCGTGCTGTCGCACGTCAACGCTGAGCGTGCCGAGTTCAACGTGCTGCTGAACGTTCAGACAATGCGACTCGTGCACACGGTACGTGGGCCCCAACGTGGCATATGCGATCGCAACGCGCTCCAGATCGTAGCTCCACTGTTTACGAAGGGGGGCGCCCGTAAAATTCCTATATTAGCTCCAGTAAAACGCTCATTTTGTTGTCACTAGTCACGTTTCTCTGTATCATGGACATGTAAGATGAAAATGAAAATACCATGTCCAGTCAATAAGGAAATCGGTGTATAAAACTTGTATTGCAATAGTTCTCCACGTAAGATACAAATTATTTCACCATTCTCACTTTTTAGTAAAACTCTAAGGTCATTCTTACTTGATCACTGTTCGTGTTCAGTAGCAGAGTCTTTACAACATGTGAATTATAAAACTTAAAAAGAAAAAAGGCAAAATATCTTACTACAAGTTAGGCAAGCTGCCCTATACTTTCGCCATAACAAAACTCTTCCATTTGGTGCGCAAGATGTATGAACAGGCGAAATACCCTCAGACTTCAAGAAGTATATAACAATTCTAATTCCAAAAAAAGCATGTGCTGTCAGGTGTGAAAATTAGTGAACTATCAGTTTAATAAATCACGGTTGCAAAATACTTACACGAATTCTTTCCAGACGAATGGAAAAACTGGTAGAAGCCGACCTCGGGGAAAATCAGTTTTGATTCCGCAGAAGTGTAGAAACACTCGAGGCAATACTGACCCTACGACTTATCTCGGAAGACAGATTAAGGAAAGGCAAAACCTACGTTTCTAGCATTTGTAGACTCAGGGAAAGCTTATGACGACGTTGTCTGGAATACTCTCTCTCAAATTTTGAAGGTGGCAGTGGTAAAATATAGGGACCGAAATACGACCTATTCTTGAGTACTGCTCGAGCGTTTGAGATCCCTGTCAGGTCGGATTGAGGGAGGACATAGAAGCAATTCAGAGGCGGGCTGCTACATTTGTTACTGGTAGGCTTGATCATCACGCGAGTGTTACGGAAATGCTTCAGGAATTCGGGTGGGAGTCTCTAGAGGAAAGGAGGCGTTCTTTTCGTGAATCAGTACTGAGGAAATTTATAGAACCAGAATTTAAGGCTGACTGCAAGTACAATTTTACTGCCGCCAACGTACATTTCGCGGAAAGACCATAAAGATAAGAGAGATTAGGGCTCGTACAGAGGCATATAGGCAGTCATTTTTCCCTCGTTCTGTTTGGGAGTGGAACAGGGAGAGAAGATGCTAGTTGTGGATTGCGGAGTAGTATGTAGTTGTAAATGAAGAGAGAAAAACTTTGAGGTTAGAGGACGACATTATAATTATGTCAGAAACAGCAAAGGGCCTAGAAGAGCAGCTGAGCGGAATGGACAGTGTCTTGAAAGGAGGATATAAAATGTACATCAACTGAAGGAACAGGAGGATAATGGAATGTAGTCTAATTAAATCAGGTGATGCTGAAAGAATTAGATTAGCAAATGAGACACTTAAATCAGTAAAGAGTTGTGTTATTTGGGCAGCAAAATAACTGATGGTGGTCGAAGTAAGGAGGACATAAAATGTAGACTAGCAATGGCAAGAAAAGTTTTTCTGAAGAAGAGAAATTTGCTGATATTGAGTATAGATTTGTCAGGAAGTCCTACCTGAGAGTATTTGTATGGAGTGAAACATGAAGTGAAACATGAACGACAAACAGTTTAGACAAGAAGAGAATAGAAGCTTTAAAATATGGTGCTACAGAAGAATGCCGAAGATTGAATGGGTATATAAAATAAATAATGAGGAGGTACTGAATAGAATTGGGAAGAAGAGAAATTTGTGGCACAATCTCACTAAAAGGAGGGATCGGTTGGTAGGACACGTTCTGAGGCATCAAGGGATCACCAATTTAGTACTGGAGGGAAGCGTGGGCGGTAAAAATCATTGAGGGAGACCAAGAGACGAATACA
Source organism: Schistocerca nitens (assembly GCF_023898315.1). Lineage (NCBI taxonomy): Eukaryota > Metazoa > Arthropoda > Insecta > Orthoptera > Acrididae > Schistocerca > Schistocerca nitens. The sequence goes on along the minus strand of NW_026045910.1, from coordinate 100,681 downwards.
GTAAACAGATTCAAAATGATGTAGGTCACTGTAGTTACCCGGAGATGAAGAGGCTTGCACAGGATAGAGTAGCATGGAAAGCTGCATCAAACCAGTCTTTGGACTAAAACCCACAACAGCAACATATCTACCATCTTAGTGTCTCCTGTAATCTTCAGTCGTAGCTATATTACTAACTGAAATTTAATTATAATAAACTATACCAAGAACGATGCCTTTTTGGTGGATCCTCAACATGCCGTTGCCTTGAAATGGCATATTTTCATAATACGCAAGTTGCAATAATTCTTTTACCACAAATATTCCTGTACTCATCATTTTATTACAAAAAATCGTACAATTAATGTGACGGGTTTTTCGAGAGATCCTCAATTTGCTAGTAGTCGGAAACGGCTTCAACTGAAAGTGAGTATGGCGTCTCACAAGTTTGTACTGATGGGAGATGGCGTGCTTGTGACGTAGGTGGCGTTGTGCCATCTTATTGGTCAACGTTCAAACCCGCGTTCAGAATATCTGACATGCCACATATTTCCCTGCACTTTCGGAATCACTCGGCACGATCAACGCTTAACGTTTGGACGTACGGTCCGTGTGCCGACGGCTTAAGTCAGCCCTCCGGACACTGATGGTCACAGCGCTGTTGGACCGTCGTCGCATTCTGAGCCATTTGAAAAGGGCCGACATAGCGACTCGTGGGACCAGACAACACGCCTGCAGTCGAATACTGTCCAACTCCTGTGTTGCTCGGCCCACTGAAGACGTGTAGCTAACGTGCTACTGTGTGAGCAGTGACCTTTTGCGAGGTACCGGACTCCAGATGTCCATAGCATGCAGTTCCCTTCACAATATTAGCTCGTACTGGTCCGGATGGACCTGCATGCACGGCAGCGGCGGCGGCAGCAGCAGCAGCTGTTGCGTTTGAAAAAGACTGTCACCGGCGAGGCGTGGCACTCGTCCGCGTTCCCTGTGTAGTTTGGGATCTGTTTTTGCAACCACTGGATGGCTAGACACGTGGGACAGCTGGCGCTAGTACACCAGTAAATCAGGCAGCTTCATTCACGGCGCGGTCGGTGAAGGGGGGGGGGGGGGACTCCAAACACGACGGCTCCTCTGCAGCGTTCCGTCACGTCTCCACATAGACCCACGCAATCGACTGTCACATACACAGTACTTCACCGCCACGAGCGGCACCAGCCGTGCAGGACAGGCGCCAGCTCTACACCGTATACAGCACTCCAACAGCGACCACTGTACTGTTTCAGAAGGGTAGGAAACAATAGTTTGATAGTTTCCTGCCGCTATGTAGACAGGAGTGACACCACCAGCAGTCGACCAATGGTGTAAACGCCCAGAAGATGACCCCTACGTCGGGTTGAAACCGGTTGGCGGTATAATAATAAATGCGATTAAGACTGTTTTTGAATTATTGATTAATCATACTAATCGTTGCTTCTCTCCATAACCATGTTGTCCAAAAATTCCAGTACCGAGTCTCAAATGACAGAATTAACTGGGCAGAAAGTACTTCATGCAGTAGCGTCTGCTGTTTCCATTTACGCTTGTCACAGTCCCGTGTAGTCGGCAAGTTCATTTACTTGTGGTGTGTGCACAGCACTGATTTCGGCAGGGTCGTAGCACGCAGCTCGCTGCGCGCTATCGTATAGTTCACCGCTAAATTTCCCTAAAGAAGGCTTGCAGTAGCGCAAATCAGCATTTTACAATGACTCAGGGAGATAATGCGTCACTCCTTCTGGCGTCTTTGACGAATGGTGTATTCCCAGGAAACATGTAGTTTATGTAAATGCAATGCTGAACCACCACAACAGCGTTAAGATCACACCGTACAATTTCGTCCCAGCGAGCTTTGAAGCCAGCGGAGGTCGTTCCACGAGATGGTGACGGTCACTTCCTTTATATGTTTCAGCAAATGGCACCCGTTTTTACTCTGTAATGCATGCAACGTAGGCGTTAAGAGCTGAGTTAGCCCGTAATTTCTGATGGGATTTCCGTAACGGCAGCGGATCCGTCGCGTACCGTGTCAATGTCGGATGGAGCGGGGTGCCGCAGCCTCCACTCTGTACCACACCGGAGAACCGCTGCTGGCTGCTATGACTGTCGCATGGCTCACCCGCTCGCCCACGTACGCTGAGGTAACAAAACTCATGGGAAACCTCCTGATATCTTGTCGAACCTCCTTTTGTCCGGCAGCCGCACGACGTGGCATGGACTATACAGATTATTGGAAGTCGCCTACAGAAATGTTGAGACATGGTGACACTATAGCCCTCCATAATTGCGAAAGTGTTGCCGGTGAACGATTTTGCGCACGAACTGACCTTTCGATTGTGTCCCTTAAATGTTCGATGGGCTTCATGGCTGACGATCGGGGGGGGAAGAGGCAAATCATCCGCCGAATTATCCAGAATTTTCTCCAAACAAGCTGCGAACGGTTGTGTCCCAGTGACATTGCGCATTGTCATCCATGAAAATGCCATCGTTGTCTGGGCTGCAGATGATGTCAAAGTAGCCGAGCATAACAACGCCCTGTTAACGATCGGTTCAGTCCATGCCATGTAAACACAGCCCACACAATTATGCGGCCACCTCCAGCTTGCACAGTGACGTGTTGACAAATTGTGTCCATGGCTTCGTTGGGTCGGCGCCACACTCGAACCCTACCATCAACTCTTATCAACTGAAGTCGGGACTCAACTGACCACGCCAGCGATTTCAAGTCGTCGACGGTCCAACCGATGAGATCACGAGCCCAGGAGAGGCGCTGCAGGCGATGTCGTGCTGTTAGCAAAGGCACTCGCGTCAGTCGTCTGCTGTCATAGCCCGTTAACGCCGGATTTCGCAACACTGCCCTAGCGGATACGTTTGTCGTACGCCCCCGATTGATTTCTGCGGTTATTTCATGCACAGTTGCTTGTCTGTTAGCACCGCCAACTCTAAGCAAACGCCGCTGCTCTCGGTCGATAATACAGTCGGCCGTTGCGTTGTCCGTTATGACAGGTAAGGTCTGAAATTTAGTATTCGCGGTACATTCTCCGCATTCAGAGTCTTTTAGTTCCTGTCGTGCGGCCATAATCACACCGGAAACCTTTTCATGTGAATCAGCTGAGTAGAAATGACAGCTCCGCCGATGCATTGTCCTTTCATACCTGTATACGCGATTACCAATGCCATCTGTATATATGCACATAGCTATTCCTCACCTCAGTGTACAGTGACAACCTTCCGCGTCCGGCAATCTTCTGCCTGCTTCTGTGTCACAGAAGACTCACTCTAGCGTTTCCTTTCGCCGTCCCCATAAAGAGACGCTTTCGTTGTTGGTCTTTGAAATTAGTTATTTGCAATAGTATTTTAGATCCTTCTGTGGTTCAGCTTCCCCCATGAACCATGGACCTTGCCGTTGGTGGGGAGGCTTGCGTGCCTCAGCGATACAGATGGCCGTACCGTAGGTGCAACCACAACGGAGGGGTATCTGTTGAGAGGCCAGACAAACATGTGGTTCCTGAAGAGGGGCAGCAGCCTTTTCAGTAGTTGCAGGGGCAACAGTCTGGATGATTGACTGATCTGGCCTTGTAACATTAACCAAAACGGCCTTGCTGTGCTGGTACTGCGAACGGCTGAAAGCAAGGGGAAACTACAGCCGTAATTTTTCCCGAGGACATGCAGCTTTACTGTATGATTAAATGATGATGGCGTCCTCTTGGGTAAAATATTCCGGAGGTAAAATAGTCCCCCATTCGGATCTCCGGGCGGGGACTACTCAAGAGGACGTCGTTATCAGGAGAAAGAAAACTGGCATTCTACGGATCGGAGCGTGGAATGTCAGATCCCTTAATCGGGCAGGTAGGTTAGAAAATTTAAAAAGGGAAATGGATAGGTTAAAGTTAGATATAGTGGGAATTAGTGAAGTTCGGTGGCAGGAGGAAGAAGACTTTTGGTCAGGTGATTACAGGGTTATAAATACAAAATCAAATAGGGGTAATGCAGGAGTAGGTTTAATAATGAATAAAAAACTAGGAGTGCGGGTTAGCTACTACAAACAGCATAGTGAACGCATTATTGTGGCCAAGATAGACACGAACCCCATGCCTACTACAGTAGTACAAGTTTATATGCCAACTAGCTCTGCAGATGATGAGGAAATTGATGAAATGTATGACGAGATAAAAGAAATTATTCAGGTAGTGAAGGGAGACGAAAATTTAATAGTCATGGGTGACTGGAATTCGTCAGTAGGAAAAGGGAGAGAAAGAAACATAGTAGGTGAATATGGATTGGGGGGAAGAAATGAGAGAGGAAGCCGCCTTGTAGAATTTTGCACAGAGCATAACTTAATCATAGCTAACACTTGGTTCAAGAATCATAAAAGAAGGTTGTATACCTGGAAGAATCCTGGAGATACTAATAGGTATCAGATAGATTATATAATGGTAAGACAGAGATTTAGGAACCAGGTTTTAAATTGTAAGACATTTCCAGGAGCAGATGTGGATTCTGACCACAATCTATTGGTTATGAACTGTAGATTGAAACTGAAGAAACGCCAAAAAGGTGGGAATTTAAGGAGATGGGACCTGGATAAACTGAAAGAACCAGAGGTTGTACAGAGTTTCAGGGAGAGCATAAGGGAACAACTGACAAGAATGGAGGGAAAGAAATACAGTAGAAGAAGAATGGGTAGCTTTGAGGGATGAAGTAGTGAAGGCAGCAGAGGATCAAGTAGGTAAAAAGACGAGGGCTAGTAGAAATCCTTGGGTAACTGAGGAAATATTGAATTTAATTGATGAAAGGAGAAAATATAAAAATGCAGTAAATGCAGTAAATGAAGCAGGCAAAAAGGAATACAAACGTCTCAAAAATGAGATCGACAGGAAGTGCAAAATGGCTAAGCAGGGATAGCTAGAGGACAAATGTAAGGATGTAGAAGCTTATCTCACTAGGGGTAAGATAGATACGGCCTACAGGAAAATTAAAGAAACCTTTGGAGAGAAGAGAACCACTTGTATGAACATCAAGAGCTCAGATGGAAACCCAGTTCTAAGCAAAGAAGGGAAAGCAGAAAGGTGGAAGGAGTATATAGAGGGTCTATACAAGGGTGACGTACTTGAGGACAGTATTATGGAAATGGAAGAGGATGTAGATGAAGATGAAATAGGAGATACAATACTGCGTGAAGAGTTTGACAGAGCACTGAAAGACCTGAGTCGAAACAAGGCTCCCGGAGTAGACAACATTCCATTGGAACTACTGACGGCCTTGGGAGAGCCAGTCCTGACAAAACTCTACCATCTGGTGAGCAAGATGTATGAGACAGGCGAAATACCCACAGACTTCAAGAAGAATATAATAATTCCAATACCAAAGAAAGCAGGTGTTGACAGATGTGAAAATTACCGAACTATCAGTTTAATAAGTCACAGCTGCAAAATACTAATGCGAATTCTTTACAGACGAATGGAAAAACTGGTAGAAGCGGACCTCGGGGAAGATCAGTTTGGATTCCGTAGAAATGTTGGAACACGTGAGGCAATACTAACCTTACGACTTATCTTAGAAGAAAGATTAAGAAAAGGCAAACCTACGTTTCTAGCATTTGTAGACTTAGAGAAAGCTTTTGACAATGTTACTGGAATACTCTCTTCCAGATTCTGAAGGTGGCAGGGGTAAAATACAGGGAGCGAAAGGCTATTTACTATTTGTACAGAAACCAGATGGCAGTTATAAGAATCGATGGACACGAAAGGGATGCAGTGGTTGGGAAGGGAGTGAGACAGGGTTGTAGCCTCTCCCCGATGTTATTCAATCTGTATATTGAGCAAGCAGTAAAGGAAACAAAAGAAAAATTCGGAGTAGGTATTAAAATTCATGAAGAAGAAGTAAAAACTTTGAGGTTCGCCGATGACATTGTAATTCTATCAGAGACAGCAAAGGACTTGGAAGAGCAGTTGAACGGAATGGACAGTGTCTTGAAAGGAGGATATAAGATGAACATCAACAAAAGCAAAACGAGGATAATGGAATGTAGTCTAATTAAATCGGGTGATGCTGAGGGGATTAGAATAGGAAATGAGACACTTAAAGTAGTAAAGGAGTTTTGCTATTTAGGGAGTAAAATAACTGATGATAGTCGAAGTAGAGAGGATATAAAATGTAGACTGGCAATGGCAAGGAAATCGTTTCTGAAGAAGAGAAATTTGTTAATATCGAGTATAGATTTAAGTGTCAGGAAGTCGTTTCTGAAAGTATTTGTATGGAGTGTAGCCATGTATGGAAGTGAAACATGGACGATAACCAGTTTGGACAAGAAGAGAATAGAAGCTTTCGAAATGGGGTGCTACAGAATGCTGAAGATTAGGTGGGTAGATCACGTAACTAATGAGGAGGTATTGAATAGGATTGGGGAGAAGAGAAGTTTGTGGCACAACTTGACTAGAAGAAGGGATCGGTTGGTAGGACATGTTTTGAGGCATCAAGGGATCACAAATTTAGCATTGGAGGGCAGCGTGGAGGGTAAAAATCGTAGAGGGAGAGCAAGAGATCAATACACTAAGCAGATTCAGAAGGATGTAGGTTGCAGTAGGTACTGGGAGATGAAGAAGCTTGCACAGGATAGAGTAGCATGGAGAGCTGCATCAAACCAGTCTCAGGACTGAAGACCACAACAACAACAACAACAACTGTGGTTCAGAATAGTATTCACTTTCATTGTGTAAAAGAAAACATTACGAACTTACGTAGTAATAAATATAGTAGACATGAGTTTGTATAACATCAGAAAAGTTTCCTGTTTCAGATTGCTTCTTAAGATTTCCGCCAATGACAGGCATCTTATGTGTGACTTCAGTGATGCTGTCCTCACTACTTCTTTGTTTGCTGCGTAAAAGACTCAGAGGCGGCCATCTTTGTACCCTCGCAACAGTACTGTGCCGTATTTGATAACTCCGACATTAAATATTATGTCAAAATATAGCAGAACCGTTGCACATTGATCGTAACTTTGCCCGAGTGCTCCATGCTGCACGAGACAGGGATAAGCGCCACATTCACAGAGACTCCTCTCTGAGATACCGTATGGAGATCAGTGTTACTCGTCGTCATACCTCAACGGTTTCAGTTGAGTGACTCCCAGGCAGTCCATTCGTCCGTGTCGCCCTGCCCGTCTGCTCCAGGACCCGCTGGCTGTGGCGCGCCTCCTTGGTTTCAAGGAAACACTACCTCTGTTTCAATAGAGATGCTGAACTGACACTGTTTGCTGATGATACAAGCATAATTATTAATCCAGTAAAAGAAAGTCCGATAGAAAATGATACCAATAAGGTCTTTGGAAAAGTTATTAATTGGTTTTCTGCGAATGGGCTGCATTGAACTTTGAAAAAACACAGTACATCCAATTTTCTGCTGCAAAAAGTATAATTTCTTCAATAAATATAACACATCAAACGAAGTCAGTAGCCAGGGTAGAGCATACTAAGTTTTTGGGTGTACATGTAGATGAGAATCTTAACTGGAAAATTCATATTATTGATCTCCTAAAGCGACTAGGTTCAGCAACTTTTGCAATCAGAATAATTGCGAATTTTGAGGATGTAGAAATGACTAAGCTAACATACTTTGCATACCTCCACTCTCTGATGTCATACGGAATAATATTCTGGGGCAGCTGAACACTTAGGGAAAACGTATTCACTGCTCAAAAGAAAGTAGTTATAATAATGTGTGGGGTTCATAGTCTCACATCTTGTAGGTACCTGTTTAAAAGGTTAAGAATTCTTACAACTGCTTCACAGTACATTTACTCAGCAATGAAGTTTTTTCTCAACAACATGGGTCAGTTTAAAATCAACAGCGACATTCATGATTACAATACCAGAGAAAGAAAGACCTACACTATCCTCTACTTAACCCATCTTTGGCACAGAAAGGGGTAAAATATGCTGCTATAAAACTTTTTGATAAATTACCAGATGAAATAAAATGTCTGACAGACAGCAGTAACAGTTTCAAAAACAAATTGAAATCATACCTCCTTGACAACTTCTTCTATACCATAGATGAATTCTTGAATATGAGTAAATAAATCTGGAGATATAATATATGCATTTTGTGCCATTTAAGGGAATGGGATAGATAATAGAAATATTTAGGTATAACACTATAATGTAGAAAAAAAATTGTTTTCTGTGCGCATTTCTTGTGCATTTGACACGTTCCACATCATAACGGTTTCCGTGCTATTGATCAATGGAACACCTAACTAACTAACTAACTGTGACCATTTTGCTCGTTGTCAGAGGATGAACTGGAAAGAATACAGGTTTTGTCTTCTTCTGGCTGTTGCTTCTCAGCGACTGTTAGGAGTGGACAGGTTACGACGTAGTTACAATTGTGCTTGCAATTGGCATCGTCATTAGGAAGAACTAATTAAAGAATGAGTGCTAGCACATTGTTATACCGCAGCGAACGAAATCGCCTGTGGCTTCGTCGGAGGCGTCATACCAGCAGTCGGTTCCGCAGGTAAAGAAAAACTAGAGAGAAGCACAAATAAGGATACCCAGCCGGCAAGTGTCATCCTGATAGTCGTACTGTGGCGCAACTGTGCGACACCTGAGTCTGGTCAAAGACGTAAAAGCGGAAAGCGGGTAATTAATTATTTTTGTGTGACTGTTACTTTTGTCGTCTTAAGCTGCATTGTGTTCTAAACAAAGCAGTCGTGCGCTGCCTTTTGTCACTGGTCGTTTACAACTTTATGCGATGCGTTTCCGAGCCTGCATTCTGCGAGGTAACGATGCGCACTCCTTCGAACTGTGCCGTGACCGACTTGGCTCCCACTACACAGAGTCTGCGCTTCAGTTTGTCGGGTAATACGTGGCTCAATATCTGATGCAGCTAGAGGCCATGTGGACTTAAATCAGCAAATAATGATAACCCGGAAAATACCAACGCTGTAATACCCGGAGCTCGTTGTCTGTCTGTTTACGAGCTGTAATGCTCACCGTTGAGCTACTGGAAGATAAGAACAGAGGGCATTCAGAAGACCGCCCTATCAAAGGAGGCTGTGCAAGGATGACGCACTAGAGCCAAGTATCCTGAATTACGGTGTTTGGTGCGCCATTCACGATTTTTTTTCCTCTCCTCGTGATAGTAGCGTCTTTGACTGTCGGTTCACGCTCTTCTTTCCTGTTTTTGCTGCTCTTGTAGTGCTGTACACGCCAAGCCGGAGGTTGAACAAAGGACATCGGTCGCTGTGAAGTTCTCTCCCCCCCTTTATGGACGTGGAAGAACGGCAGTTGCGACCGGCAGATAGACTTAATAGCCTGCTTGATAAGACGGCGCCGATAGCAGCATCTGGAATGTGTGCGCCCGAGCCGTGGGGTCCCCAGCCGCTTCTGGATCACGCCACGCGTTCACTGCGCAGTCTTCGCCACTGCGCGTTTCCCCTCGATTCCTACTTTGTGCAGCCACTCCATTCGTGTGTTTATTTGTTGTTTACTTCAGTTCGCTGCCCCCCAGGGGGTCCACAACTCTTTTGTGGATACGTGCGTGGCGAGCACGGGGCCCCGAGCCATTGCAGCCTTCTTTCTCTCCCGGGCTGCATTTCCTTTTCCTTCCCCTCCTTTCCCCTCCATGCTCCTTTCCCCTCGCCCTCTCCTCTCCCACTATTGGTGTCCTTGCTTATGTTGGCCCCGCTATCCTCCTGGTTCTGTTGGTTTAACTCTCTGGCTTTGTTGCGTCCTTATCTCCTCTTTTTGGCATTCCTTGGTCCCCCTCTGGGGTTTGACCTCCATTCCAAAATTTCTCTTCCGTAGTGTGAGCCATTTGGGGAAGAGCACCTTACCTAGTGTCTCCGACGTGCGCCCTCCTAGTACATTCCACCTTTTCTTTCACGTCGTGGTCTGATGCTAGGGTGCATAGCCAGCACGGTAGCCAGCCCGTGTGGTGGGGTCGCTATGTACCCTTTTGGTTGAGCCCCCTGAACACACAGGGATCACACTTCTGATACCTGAGCTGTGACCTCCTCATGCATGCCTTGGAGTGGTTGCTCGTCATCCTGGAGCATCGGAACTCCCGGCAATGGCCGCCGTGCCAGACGGCCCTTGCTGTGGCTGGGTGGCGCCCGTGAGGAGAGCCCCTGATCGGAGTGGGTGGTATCAGGGCGGACGCTATGCAGATGAAACGCATAAGGGTCCAAAACTCGGGCCGTTCTGCGGCCGTCTCTCTGCGTGGTACTGATTCCTCAAGTGCTGCTTCTCTTGCCCCTTCGGCCTTCCCTTCCATGGCTACCCCCTGGGAAGAGGGTCAGGCCCGTCGTCTAGGGGCAAAACCTTTCCCCCGTTATCTAGTTTGCACCAGGACTGATGGAGATACTTTCACCAGTGTCAAGCCTTTATTCTTTGTGGAACACATTGAAGACAAGTTTGGCGAAGTGGACTCCCTGAGCAAGATGCGGTCGGGTTCGTTGCTGATTAAAACTACTTCAGCTGCCCAATCTGCGGCCCTTCGTGCCTGTACCCATCTTGGCACAATTCCTGTGTCTATTACCCCTCACCAGTCTCTAAATATGGTACAAGGTGTGATTTTCCACAGGGACCTCATCCTTCAAACTGATGAGGAACTTCGGGACAATCTCGCACGGCGGGGTGTTCACTTTGTTCGGCGTGTTCAGAAGGGTCCTAAAGATAACCGTATTGATACTGGTGCCTTTATCCTGGCCTTTGAAGGGGATACCCTTCCTGAGAAAGTTAAGATTATGGTCTATCGCTGTGATGTGAAGCCGTACATCCCACCTCCTATGCGGTGTTTTAAGTGCTTGCGTTTTGGCCACATGTCTTCTCACTGTTCCCAGGACCCTCTCTGTGGTGACTGTGGACGTCCACTCCATGAGGGGAGTCCCTGTGTTCCCCCTCCTGTATGTGTAAATTGTCGTGGTAGTCATTCTCCACGTTCACCAGATTGCCCAGTTTATAAGAAAGAAAAAAAGATCCAAGAGTATAAGTCCCTCGATCGTTTAAGCTACACAGAGGCCCGTAAGAAATATGCACGACTGCACCCTGTGTCTATGACATCAAGTTACGCCTGGGTTACATCTTCCCCCCTTCCCCCCCCCTTCCTTACCCCCATCCCGGACCCCACTCCTCCCCCCCTCCCCTGCGGCTCCCACACCTTCTCCTCTGGGTGCTGCTCCCCCTCCCCAGCCGGAGAAGTGTCCCACTCCTTCGGCGTCTGCCGGTCAAGGGCGCCTCTCCCGGGATGCCCCTTCCCGGCACCTTCCAGGTCAAAGGTCTGCTGCCGCGCGGCGACCGCGAGAGCCGCGGTCTGTCGGCCCCCAGGTCGCCCGGTCTCTTTCTGTTCCTGATCTTGCTGCAGCTGGCTCCTTTATGCCACACAGCCCTCCTCGATCTCAGCCTGAAAAGAAGAAGAAACATAAGTCCCGGGACAAAGAGCCTCTGGTGTCACCGGAGGTCCCTTCCCCGACTTCACAACTGGATTCTGACCTGTCGTTTATGGATGTCGCCCCCTCCTTGTCTGTGACGGGTGGGGACCCGGCAGTATGACTGGATTTAGCGTGTTCAGCCCTCATTTAAACCATCGTTCTGTGGTTCTCCAATGGAATTGTAATGGCTACTATCGACACCTTCCGGAATTGAAATCCCTTCTTTCGTCCTACTCTGCAGCTTGTGTGGTTCTCCAGGAATCACATTTTACTGATGCTCACTCACCGACCCTCCGTGGGTTCCGTGTTTTCTGTCGCAATCGGGTCGGACCCTTGCGGGCTTCTGGTGGCGTTTGTACGTTGGTCCGTACCGACATTGCTTGCACGTGGATTCCTCTCCAAACTACATTGGAAGCGGTTGCTGTTAGGGTCCACTTAGACTCTGCAGTCACCGTTTGCAATCTTTATCTCCCTCCTGACAGGGCTCTTACACCTGCTGCCTTAACCACCCTTCTTCAGCAACTTCCTCCTCCCTTCCTCCTCCTTGGGGATTTTAATGCTCATCATCCTTTGTGGGGCAGTGCCTTTCCATCTAGACGAGGTCTTCTTATAGACCAATTTATTGCAGACCACGACCTGTGCCTTCTTAATGATGGCTCCCCTACTCATTTCAGTGCTGGTCATGGTACCTTTTCTGCCATTGATCTTTCTCTTTCTTCTCCCTCTCTCCTCCCTTCATTACACTGGTCGCCACACGACGACCTTTGTGATAGTGACCATTTCCCGTTGATTCTCACGCTCCCTTCGCGCTCCCCGATGGACAGGTTACCTCGTTGGTCTTTCCACCGCGCCGATTGGCCTCTATACACTGCACAGGTCGAGTTTTCTCCCTCTTTGTCGGGTTGTATTGATGACGTCCTACGTGACGTGTCTGACGCGATTGTTCGCGCTGCTAACGTTGCTGTCCCGCGCTCATCTGGACTATTTCGTCACCGGCACGTCCCGTGGTGGAGTCCGGCCATTGCCATTGCCATCCGTGATCGCCGTCGAGCTTTGCAACACTTCAAGAGGCACCCATCCGTAGCCAGCCTTACTACTTTTAAACGCCTTCGCGCTAAAGCCCGTTATTTAATCAAACAGAGCAAGCGGATATGTTGGGAACGATTCGTTTCTTCCCTTGGTTCCACTGTCCCTCTGTCACGGGTATGGGCTACACTTCGTTCTCTCCAAGGTTGCCATCGGCAGTCCACCCTACCAGGCCTTCACCTCCCAGATGGCATTTGTACGGACCCATTAGTTATCGCCGAACATCTTGCGACCCATTTTGCAGTGGCATCGGCGTCAGCCTCCTATCCCGCTGCTTTCCTTCATCACAAACAGCAGGCTGAAGCTCTCACCTTATGTTTCACCACTTGTGAGTCAGAATCTTATAACGAACCTTTTACTGAATGGGAATTTCTTTCTGCTCTATCTTCTTCTCATGATACGGCCCCTGGCCCAGATTCCATTCATAACCAACTGCTTCAACATCTCAGTGCTCCACAACGGCAACATCTTCTTCGGGTGTTGAACCGTATCTGGCTCCAGGGTGACTTCCCTTCTCAGTGGAGGGATAGCATTGTGGTTCCTGTCCTTAAGCCTGGTAAGAACCCCCTATCTGTTGACAGCTATCGGCCAATTAGTTTGACCAATGTTGTTTGTAAGTTACTTGAACGGATGGTAGCCCGTCGGCTCACTTGGGTCCTCGAATCTCGGGATCTATTGTCCCCTTACCAGTGTGGCTTTCGAGAGGGACGATCTCCAATCGATCATTTACTTCGCTTGGAATCCGCAGTTCGGCAGGCTTTTTCCCAGCGCCGCCATTTGGTTGCAGTGTTTTTTGACCTTCGCAAGGCCTATGACACGGCCTGGCGCTATCACATCTTACTAACCCTTCATCAGTGGGGTCTTCGGGGCCCACTCCCGAATTTTATCCGCCAGTTCCTGATCCATCGGTCATTCAGAGTTAGAGTTGGTACTGCTTTTAGTTCTCCGCGGACCCAGGAGACGGGCATCCCACAGGGTTCTGTCTTGAGTGTCCTTCTTTTCCTCATTGCTATCAATGGACTTGTGGCCTCTGTCGGTCCCTTGGTCGCCCCTGCCCTGTATGTGGATGATTTCTGCATTTGGGTTAGTTCCTCCTCGATGGCATCTGCAGAACGGCAGCTCCAGGTGGCTATACGGCGTGCCTCTGCATGGACCCTCTCACACGGGTTTCAATTCTCTCCTTTAAAATCGCGGGTGGTCCACTTCTGTCGCCGTACTACGGTCCACCCTGATCCAGAGCTCTATCTCGCTGCACAACGATTGCCTGTGGTTTCACAGTTTCGTTTCCTGGGTCTTCTTTTCGACAACAAGCTCACTTGGTTGCCCCATATCAGACTCCTGAAGGTAGGATGTTTCCGTAAACTCAATGTCCTTCGCTTCCTTGCCCACTCCTCTTGGGGTGCGGACCGTTCTCTCCTCCTCCGTCTTTATCGTGCTCTAGTTCTGTCTCGTTTGGACTATGGTTGTCAAGTTTATGGTTCAGCTGCTCCTTCCACACTGCACGTGCTGGATCCAGTCCACCATCGTGGTATCCGTTTGGCCACCGGTGCCTTCCCTACTAGCCCTGTTGATAGTCTCCTGGTTGAAGCTGGGATCCCACCCCTTTCTGTTCGGCGGTCCCAGCTTCTGGTGTCTTATGCCCTCACTATCCGTTCTTCTCCCTCTCATCCTTCCTATTCTATCCTGTTCCCAGACCATGGACGTCGCCCACCCGACTCCCGCCCTCGGGCGGGTTTACCGGTTGGGCTGCGCCTTGCGTCTCTTTACCGTGATTTTCAACTTCCTTCTTTGTCCTGTCTTCCTCGCTCCCTCCCCTCCACCCCTCCTTGGTTAGTTCCTCGGCCTCGAATTCGGATGGATCTCCGCCGCGGTCCGAAAGATTCCATCCCCCCGGTGGTGTTTCGTTCCTTTTTCCGCAAAATTTTATGGGAGTTTCGGGATGCTGTTGTTTTTTACACTGATGGCTCTAAATCTGCTGATCATGTTGGGTATGCCTTCACGTCCTCTGTTGGAACGGAAAATCATCTGCTGCCACCTACATGTGGGGTGTTTACTGCGGAATTGATGGCAATTTCCCGGGCCCTTACCTTTATTAAACAATCCCAACACAACCGCGTTTTGTTATGTACGGACTCGATGAGTGGCCTTCTTGCTATTGACCGGTGTTTTTCGCGCCATCCCTTGGTCTCTGCCATCCATGACCATCTCGCTGATATTCACCGTGCTGCTTGTTCCATTGACTTCCTATGGGTCCCTGGCCATGTGGGTATCCCGGGAAATGAGCTCGCTGATCGTTTGGCTGGGGGAGCAGTTACTTACCCCCCGTTTCCTGTAACCCCTCCTGCAGCGGATTTACGGCTTCACATCAAATCCCACTTCGCGCAGTCACGGGCCAATTCTTGGGAGGCTACTCCACTGTCTAATAAACTTCGTGCAATTAAGGTGACGCCAGGCCCATGGCGTTCTTCCTTTCGCCTCTCCCGAAAGGACTCGACCACACTGTGTCGTCTCCGCATTGGTCATACCAGGCTGACCCATGGTTTTCTTTTGCGTGATGAGCCACCCCCGCTATGTGGTTGTGGAGCCTTCCAGTCAGTGGCCCACATTTTGGTTGAATGCCCCCTTCTTTTGGCTCTGCGTACTAAGTACAGACTCCCCCACACTTTACCTTTGATGTTGGCTGACGATTCCCGGATGGTCTCTCTGGTTCTCGGTTTCCTCCGGGAGAGTGGTTTTTATTCTCAGTTTTAAGGTTTTTAATCTCCCTGGTGTTGGGGCAGGGCGGTGAGTGTTTGGGTGTCTCCCACTGTAGGCAGTGTTTAGAGATTCCCGATTCACCTCCCTGACCGGAATCCTCTTTTCTTCCCCTTTTACTCTTTTTACCCTTTTTTAAGGCTTGGTTAGTCTTTTTATTCCCATACGTATTTTCTGCATTATAGCAGTTGTACCTTTTAAGTCACAGGTGGTCTTGCCTATGCTGCTTCAGCATAGTGTTGGGTTCGTTCTCTTGCCGACTTCCCTCATTTGTTTTTACCAATGACAACGTGACTGCCCTTTACGTTTTTTCCCTTTTTCCGTTTTATTGTTCTGACTTTTCTGAGATGTCCCGTTAGCAGAATGGAGTATATTTGAAACAAGGGACTGATGACCTCGCTGTTTGGTCCCTTAAACCTCAAACAACCAACCATCAGTTCGCTGCTTCTTTATATCTTTTTTAAAAAATAAATGGCGTCTAGCCAAAGAAGGCGTCATACTTTTTCTTACGTGATGGGCGCTTCTCTCTCCTCCTCCTCTCCTCCTGTTTCTCCTCCTCTTGTCAATTCTTTTAGTACGCCATTTTTTACCTGCCAAGGCTCTAACCTTGTCCTTAATTTCCCAACATTTCGCTGTCCTTCAAACTCAGCTGGCAGTTCTTAGGGAACACTTCTTTGCAGAAGTTCACTCCACATTCGTCTGTTTTCTTTTGACTTTTTTGTGAGCTACCAACCTGCAAATTTTTTCCGTATGTTACCATTTCTGAATCTACAAGGGTTGCTCAGAAAGTAATGGATCACATTTTTTCTCTCAGCCGAAAACAATGCTACGAATGCGAAACGTTACGTATCTATTATCTGAAGTTTCCTGAGTGAGCGCGCCAAGTTTCCGTCACTTCCGACAGATAGCGTAGCTGCAGGACAGTTTCAAAATGGCGTGTGTAGGTGATGTACGTTACAAGCAACGTGCCGTGATTGAATTTCTCACTGCAGAGGAAGAAACTGTGGGGAATATTCACAAACGCTTGTGTAAAGGTCTATGGAACATGTGCTGTCGACAGAAGTGCAGTTAGTAGCTGGGCACGGAGGGTGAGGTCGTCAGAAGCCGGTTCGGCGGAGCTCCACGATTTACAGCGGTCGGGGAGACCAACCACAGCTGTCGCCCCTTTACCTAGACCCATCGGTCTTCCACTTGTGTGGTACATTAAAGGATGCCATTCGTGGAAGACATTTTGAGGACGATGAGATGGTGATTCACACAGTGAAGCACTGGCTCCGCCACTAGTACAAGGGTTCTTACTGACAGGGCATACACGCCCTTGTTTCGCGCTGGAGGAACGCCATAGAATCTGATGGGGATTACGTGGAAAAATAGGGTGTGTAGATAAAACCTCATTCTTTCGTCTGTGTAATTCTGATCATGTTCAATAAGGAATTGTTGAAGAAAAAAAAATGCGCTCGATTGCTTTCTGGGCAACCCTCGTACATGTCATTTACTGTCCTTTCACAACCCTTAAAAATAGTTCTTACTTAAAACCAGTTACTCCTTTAGGTAACAATGTTCGCAGAGCACCTACACTACAAAATTTGATCAAAATTTCTGTTCAACTTCGTTTTTAGGTGCCTGTTCATTGTTCCGTGTATCGTATTAAACTTAATCATTTTGTTGTATATTGCATGATACAACTCCAGTGTCAACAAGGTAATTAAATAGTGTGCTTCATGTAATATTCTACAATCAACAACTGTTTTAGGGTATTTGCCTATAAAGCTGTTGTTTTAATGTTATAAGTTGATGTTTTAATACGTTAATGTTTTATTCAGAACACATTTTGTTGACTTCTCCTATTCACGTCCCAGATGGGCTTGCGCCCTGGATACATCCCATTGCGCAATACGTTCTGGGTGTCGTTTTCCGTGAAACTGCGTAGAAGCTCCGCGTTGTTTATTTTCCGTAGCAGATTCAGATGGTGTTTGCTACATTAGTGATACAAAACAGAAATATATGCGGGCACATTCTTGTATTGACTGAAACTCAGTAGATTTGGAAAAATCCCTATAGTCTTAATTTTTTTTTTTTAATTTACTTTCAGGTCACCAATTTTCGAACCACCCATAGTGTTGGTCACTACAATCCTTTGTTCCTAAACACAAAGTTTTAGTTTTCTAACACGAAGCAAGTTTGAGTTTGTCTCACAAAGACTTCATAGGTCGCATCCCCCATGAGAGATAGGTAGATAGATAGATAGATAGATAGATAGATAGATAGAGAGAGAGAGAGAGAGAGAGAGAGAGAGAGAGTTTCATTATGGTTACCACCCTTACCGTATTTTTTACTTGTTGATGACTTACATCACCTGACGGACTGGAAGTTACAGTGTTGTGGAGAAGGAAATTTAGAAACTGCCTACCGCCTAACGGTTTCGCTCGTGCTGTAAAAACTACGGCACCCGCCAGGGGAGCCGAGAGCGCTAACGCTCTGCTTCCTGGACTCGGGTAGGCGCGCCGGCCCCGGATCGAATCCGCCCGGCGATTTTTAGGCGGTTTCCCAGATCCCGCTAGGTGAATACCGGGCTGGTCCTCATGTTCCGCCTCAGTTACACGCGTCGCAGACATTTGACACACGTTCGCACTATTTCACGATTTACCCTAGATGCAGATAGCTGGGGTACACTGATTCCATCTCTGGGGGTGCGGGGTGGCGGCAGGAAGGGCATCCGGCCACACCTAAAACTAACCTTGCCAAATCCGTTCTAACCGCGCCGACCCAGCGATCGCTGCGGGACTCTGGCGTAAGCGAAAGAAAGTAAAGATTACGGCAAATGTTCAAAACCTGACACAAATCGGTGCTGTACTTAACGTTAGACTAGCAGGGAGCTGGGGGCAGTTCTGTGCATGCCGACGGCAGCGTGGGACTATCGCAGAGCCCTCGTCGGCGGGCTGCCAGCACTGGCCGTTTGCCATTGCGCTCCGTTGACCTGACACGAAACGACAAGTGTGTGTGTGTGTGTGTGTGTGTGTGTGTGTGTGTGTGTGTGTGTATGGTGTGGGTATCTGAACTGCATCACGGTGTTGTTTTTTGCTGTATTGGTTAGTATGGATTGGGAAGAGACGAGTGTAAAACCCGAGGGGTACATACGTAACCCATTATTCTGACGAGCTGTGCGGAGACAGAGGCAGTTCAAAATTCCCGGCTGTTTTGACAACTGTGAAATGTAGGCAAGGAGTGGGAAACGTGTGTTGATTTTTTACAAAGAATATCGCGAATCATTATACTGCGGAAACACGGGCGTAGTCGTGATGTTTGAGTCGTGAATGCCGTCAGAAATATTAATGTTGCTAAAATCATGTGCCACGTTTACTATGGAAGTGTTATTGAACTAGGAAAGAGTACAGCAGCAAAAGTTAACGAACTTCTATTACCAAAATAGGCGGCGTAGGCGACACGCGTCTACCCTACTCGATGGCCAAACGCGAACGTCACGAAGTGTCCGTTGGACTCGGTGATAACTACTCAGCTATTAACTGTTGACGTTATTTAAAACGTGTGTGGTATGTGAGATTCAGCTATTTCGAGTTTAATTTACAACAGAGTATTTTATGCGGGGAAGTGACTTTCGAGGGAATGACTATGCACTACTTTCGAGGGAATGACTAT
Source organism: Schistocerca nitens (assembly GCF_023898315.1). Taxonomy (NCBI): domain Eukaryota; kingdom Metazoa; phylum Arthropoda; class Insecta; order Orthoptera; family Acrididae; genus Schistocerca; species Schistocerca nitens. The sequence continues at coordinate 81,738 of NW_026045910.1, read as the reverse complement.
GCACTCTCCATTTTGCACTCGTCTCACGTTTGTAAGAGCAGGGCTCAAATTCCCCTTCTGCCAACCAGATTTTGTGTGCTTTCACTAAATTGCGTAAACCAAATTCCTGGGGGTGGGGGGTCCATCCGGCGGACGGATTGTCATCACCATAAACATCAGGTCTCACTCGACGAGTTACTATTTACAGATGCGGCATTTAACGCAGCAGTTTTGAGGAAGGTCTGCTGCTGACGAACTTAAGCCGTCACCATTCGTTGCCTTGATGAACAATTGCTGGTGTTGACAGTATCTGCCGACACCTGGATTCTACCAAGCTAACGAACTGCGGTTTGGTAGCAACCTCTGCTTAGGAGGTGCTGCTGAATACATCTCAAATCAAATCCATCAGCATCAAGCCATTTCTTAGTTCTTTCCGCCCGCCCTCAAGTATTTAATTTTGTCCATCTTTTCATCGGCCGACCGATCTTCCTTCTTTCATTTTTTGCTTTATAGTTCGGCACTAACTTTGTTGTTCTGCCTTCTTGCATTCATAATACATGTTTCTGCCACATGTTCCCGTACTTCACTGTTTCTTCGTTGAGATGACATGTTTCTTTCCTCATATCTTTATTCGTCTTTCTATCAACTAATGTTTAGTGACATTCCGCTCTGCGGTTTCTGTAATTTTGTTGTGTCGCTTAGCAGTTGTCAAAGATTTACATCAGTAGTGCAACATTGGTAATGCCGTTACTTTATATAGTTTGAAGAGCGTACGTGTTCTGTTATTTTTAAAACTGCCGTTTAATTGTCCCACGGAGATATTAGAATTCTTGCAGAGGTCTACTCACTTCCTCTGTAAGTAATGACAATGAAGATAAAGGTTCTTTATAACTTGCTATACTGTTCCATTACTAATGACTATTTTCCTCCGTAACTGATTCACGTCTGTATAGTGCCAATCACTTCTGTTTTTGACGTGGATATATTTAAATTGTATTCATTTGCTACTTTCACAATCAGGAACAACCCACGTTATTGGACGTCTTCCATTCCAGCTAAAATCGCTTCAGTCTGCGAAGTGTCTAGAGTAGCAATGGGTGTTTTAATAATTTTTTGGTAGTAATGTTTGCTATTTACTTATGCACTCCTCAACATATAAATTAAAGAAAGTAGACGATAGGGGGCCGTGCAGTCTAAATACTTAAGCTATTGCACTTACGTCATTCTACTTTAAATTGTAACATATTTCTTTTCTAATTTACGTGTAATTAAATTACTGCATTGATTCTTGGCTTAATGCATCGTTTAAGGCTAGACTTGTCACCATCAAAATTTCGTGTAGTTCGTTGTGTACGCACGTGTGTTGACCTGTATTTCGTCTAAGCCTGTACAGTTTTGTTTTACTTAGCAGATAATTTGGCTGGCTATAGTGCAGTGGCGTTCCATTATTATCCATACCCTGCTTCCTATTAAATATCATTGTTGACACTCAATTTTTATTTAATTTGCAGGTAAGTTGGCGCTCCTGGTGACTGTATTGTCGGAATTTGCTGCTGCCGTCTGTCTGCGAAGAACTTGGGTCCACGGCAAACCGTCTGTATCCAGGTCAGTGCAGACACGACACTTTGCCGGCCTATGCTTTCCTTATTTACCGTCAGTTTCTGCCTGTCGCTCTAACCTTGTGTTTCTGTAAATGTTTCGTCAGTTACTTCGTGCTGGTCGACGTTTACTACTATAGTCCGTGGAGTTCAGAATTTTAGTGACGTACTGAAACCAACTCCTCAAGCTTTCTCTGTGGGAAATCAGTAGCCTAATCTTCAGATTTTTGCAGTTGCAGCAGAATTAATGTTCTTTTCCCACAATTTTTTGACGGTTTCTTCCGTCTGTTTCCATGACTGTATACTACTTCGGTTCTATTCCTTGTGTCCTTGTGTGATTTACATGAGCCACTAAACATGCTCTTAGCTTAGGTTCTGTTCCCTTCACAGGGGAACTTCCCGAGCCCAGGCGCCTTCACAGGATGGGGGCGAGAAACACTTCTTGTTCAAGCGATTCTATATCAGAGGGTGATTTAAATCGCCTATTCTTATGTAAATTCTACTGTGAGCAGCAAGCCACTTTCAGCAGTATATCACCACTCTCTCGCATCAATTAAAGTAAAACTTTTCCCCAACATTTAAAGACATTGTAGGCTGTACACATAATTGTCTGATGATACAGATAGCTTCTGCACCATCTTATAGATTACTGAGTGGTAATGTTGCATCTGCTTACTGCTTATGGAACACATCGTGTAACCATGAGGTAGTGTCACAATATAACTTCAGAAGGAATTCCTTGGAAGAAATCATTTTCCTGTGAGAGGCTGTTATTATTTGAATCACTTTATCATTGATGATAAAATTTCGTCCCCTTAGGCTGTACCAGGCAAGCTGGTTGTTTTTGCTTTTTGCTTCATGTTTCTGCTACTAGGTTAGAATAAAATATATTAAAACCCCTTGCTCGATACCAGCCATATTTGACACAGAAACAGCAGGCGTCACAAGTATCAGCCCTGTGAGTTTTATAACATCCTAACCCCAGGAGGAGTGGAGAAATGGGAGAAAAGTGTTTTTTCCAATCTCTGGGATATAGGCTGCCCTGCAGGACAGGCATGATGTGTGGAAACAGCATCGGCCTGCCAAATAAACCTGCTCTGCAGGGCAGCATACATGTAAGGGGCAAGAAAAAGTTTTATGGGTGCCAACATGTAAGTTGCCCTGCATGACAGGCGTGTTGTGGGAGTAGTATCAGCCTGCTTTTTGGACTGTATTACAGGGGCTACACATGTCGACGAGTACAATAGGGACAGGTTGGTTGGATAGAGGAGGGTGTCGGGAGGGGAGAAGGAAACGGTCAGAGAGATGAGACGAGGGGAAGATGGGCAGAGGGAAGGTGAGGAGGTGATGGACAAAAAGAGGGGGGGAGAGGGGAAATGTACAATATATGTGTTGGAACAGATACACAAGCGAAGCTGCAGGAACAAGTCTGTTATAAAATACTCCATTGCAGCTGAATTTGGTGTAAGAGTTAGTGATCTGCACACTTGTGATTGCTATTCTCTCATGTGTGTTACCTCACACTGCATCTGTCTCCACTTGTTCAAGAGTAGCAGGATGTACAAAAGGCCTGCTTCTGTCATGGGACATCAAAGCAAAACACTGAATCTCTAAAATGCACCACCAACTGGTGCCTTAAACCGATGTTGCCATCACAGCACAGAGGAAGTACGTAGGTCTTGAGTCCACTGCTGTTGTTGTGAGGCTATAATGGAACTACCGGGAAACAGGCGAAGGCTCTCCTTTACAAAACAGGGAAGTCTGTGATTTAAAGGGAATGAAGCTATTCTTTATCGCACAAATTTGTTTATGTAAAACAGCAAATTGAACAATAACATTGCATGATAATGCATACACCTACTAGAAACGCACGCAAAGGCACTAATCATCCTTATCGGTCAAAACAGAATTCTTGCTCTGTAGCAAATATTATTAACACTTTACAAACTAAATTACTTTACAAAACTTAATTATACTCCACATTGCTCGCAAAGACAGTTGTGATCTTAGATGCACACAGTAATCCATCCAACCTAACTGTTCGGCCCCTTCACTTAGAACTGAACTCCTGGGCGTGAACTACTTCACGGGTTGGTGATTCGGTGTGAAGTCTATGACACCTCTTTCGTAGTGCTCAAATGTTTTCTAAAACTTGAAACTAAAATAATGATCCAATTATGTACTGACAGTGCAGCAGTAGAGACTGTATCATATTATGATAAACTAAATGTGAATGTTAACTTAGTAATAATTAGTAAATAAAAATGAGTTTGGGCCTGCAAGCCATAGAAAAGTCCCTCCATCTTTAATTACAGGAGGCAGTCGGAAGACTAGTAGATTCAGTCTGCACAGTTTCAGGCCGTGGGTAGAATTGTGTAGCATCATCTGTCATTTTTACCGTAGCCCACTTTGTGATGTCATGTGTCAGCTTCGCTCAACTGAGATGTGATTCGTGGGAACAACAGTTTTATTTCTTAGAGCCATAAATGTAGTATAGTGTTTAGGCTCGTTGAGTGTACATAAAATCCAAATAAATAATTCTAGTTCAATTGCTTGCCTGTTGATTATCGTATCAGTTGTGCGACTGGATTCGTCCTTTGTCAGAAAATGGACGTAGTAGTGGACGGAAAAATCATGGGGTGAAGCAGAAATAATATCTGGCGTTACCCAAGGAGGTGCTGTTGGGCATCTGCTGTTCCTGATGTACATAAATGATTTGGGAGACAAGTTGAGCTTTCCTCTTTAGATTGTTTGCAGTTGATGCTGTCAGTTACCGTTATATAAAGTCACCAGAAAATCAAAACCAGTAGCAAAATGATTTAGCCAAGATATCTGTATAGTGCCAAAAGTGGCAACTGAGTCTAAATAATGAAAAGTGTGGTGTCTTCCTCATGAGTTGTGAAAGGAATCCGTTAAATTTCGATTACACGTTAAATCTTAGAAATCATAAAGGCTGTAAACTCAACTAAGTTCTCACGGATAACAGTTACGAACAAATTAAATAGGAACGATCACATAGATAATGTTGTGGGAAGGGCGAATCAAAGAGTGCGTTTTATTGGCGAAACACTTAGTAGATGCGACAAATCTGCAAAAAAGGCTGCCTACACCACATTTACCCTTCCTCTGCTAGAGTATTAACGTGCAGTATGGGATCCTTATCAAATAGGATTGACGGAGGACATCGAAAAATTTCAAAGAAGGGCAGCTCCTTTTGTATTACTGCCAAATGGTGGAGTGAATGTCATGGATATGATATGCAAGACAGTCGAGATCGCAATAATGTTTGTTTGTTTACCGGTTTCGGCTTATGTTAAGGCCATCTTCAGAATTTTTGACTCCCTGTGGCTTGTGTACTATCGTGGCATCACAAGAAAACAGAGGAGCCGCCAGCACCAGCCGCCAGAAAAACTAAATTTGTAAGACTGGATATCATGAACTGAGATATTATGAGTTTTGAACACTATTAAGGTAAATACATTGTTTGTTCTCTATCAAAATCTTTCATTTGCTAACTATGCCTATCAGTAGTTAGTGCCTTCAGTAGTGAGAATCCTTTATTTAGTTGGCAGTATTGGCGCTCGCTGTATTGCAGTAGTTCGAGTAACGAAGATTCTTGTGAGGTAAGCGATTCGTGAAAGGTATAGGTTATTGTTAGTCAGGCCCATTCTTTTGTAGGGATTTTTCAATGTCAGATTGCGTTGCGCTAAAAATATTGTGTGTCAGTTTAGTGTTGATCAGAATAAGTAATGTCTGAGTACGTTCAGCTCTGCTCAGCTGTTTGAAAATCAAATAACGTAAGAGGTCTATCAGCACAGTAATTCATAAATTTTTCGAAGGGGAGGTTTCAAAATGATCACCATAAAGAGAAATCAGAGCTCACACGGGAAGATTTGAGTGTTCGTTTTCCCCACGCGCTGTCGAGACTGAACGGTAGAGAAGTAGCGTACAGCTGGTTCGATGAACACATTGCCAGGTACTTGAGTGTGAATTACAGAGTGATGACATAGATGGATGACGATGACGACTACCATGATAATAGTGTGCGGAGACGACACGAGAACCGCAAATGACGATGAAATTGGATTGTGCACAACTGATTTGTAAAATTTCTGTTTAGCTTCGTTGCCCATTTGCCACTCTACCGTTACGAAACCGGTGGAAGGTGGGTGGAGACATGAGAGGTCATCCAGGAACAACCGGGACGTGTATAGCTGAAGATTGTAACGCTTTGGCAAAATCTAGAGGCGGCTTAGTATTTCACAGACGTGCCGTGTGCCGCAAGGTGCAGTAGAACCTCGATTATCTGTCGCTTTTGGGAACAGGAGTGGTCGGAACGCTAAAAAGATCGGGTAATCAGAAGAGAATGAAACAAGTCATTTACAGAGCACAAAGCAGGGTAATAAATCAGAATTAATTTAAGAAATTACATATTTAGTGAAGTGAAAGAAAATGAAAAAAATTCAGACACTGAAGATTCGTTTTAAAACTCGTGTTTTGTTTAAATTTCTTAAATTTTGACTTTGCGGCTGCATCAGGCGACTTCTTTGCCCACAATCTGTGCATAACTGTAGCAGTTAGCTGTTGTTCAGTTGTCTCGTCAAAATGGTATAATTGATCAGCTACCATTTTTTCAGAGACTTTTCCAAATTTTTCAACAAACCCCCTACCTGCATCGTAGTCAGCAGAAAGTTTTTCCACCTGAAATAGAAACTTGCGTAACGCCATGATCAATTTTCCACTGGTAAAGCCAACCTTAACTTCCTCGGAATTCATCTTATTCACCGTATGATTTTTGGTACAAATGAAAAGCTGTTTCTTTTACGAAAGGCCCGGAGGTTGGGTTCCTTTACGTCTTTCCTGAGAAAACCAAACCCACACAGCGTGATCCAGGAGCTCAAGTTTTGCGTTTTCAATACTTCTCTAGCTTCCAAAACAATTTCACCATCTGTAGTTAACGTGAAAACGTAAAGATATTTAAGTTCTTTTTCCAGTCTTCAATGGTTGTCCCTATAACCTCCATTTCAGAGGCTAATTAAGTATCTGATACATGTTGTCAGGTCTTTGCAGAACTCATAGTTTCTGATCGATTGTGAACGCAACAGGTTTCCTTTTGTGATTTGTCTCCATTTTTAGTCTTCCAGAATCCCATAGACTTCTTAAGTCAGAATTTAATAATCTGCAATGAAATTTTCCCTCTGCAGCGGAGTGTGCGCAGATGGGAAACTTCCTGGCAGATTAAAACCGTGTGCCAGACTGAGATTCGAACTCGTGACGTTTGCCTTTCGCGGGCAAGTGGTCTATCAACTGAGCTACCTATGTGCGACTCACGACCCGTCCTCGCAGCTTTATTTCCACCAGCAGAGCACTTGCCCACGAAAGGCAAACGTCATAAGTTCGAATCTCGGTCCGGCACACATTTTTAATCTGCCAGGAAGTTTGAACGTAATAATCTGTACAAAAAAACACTGCAACTTTAAAGCTAAATGAATACAGAACAAACTTTAAAAAACGCTCAGGTAAAACATGAGATCAAAGAGTACATTAAAGCAGAAATTCCGGCAGCTACAGCAGTCAGGCAGCTGAGCATGAGCACCGAGCCAGAAGCCGGCACGGTAATAATGATAATGAGCGTATGGCATTGGTGGCCGGGAGACGCCTCGCGGGGCGGTTCGGCCGCCGCTCCACAAGTTCTTTAACGCCACTACGGCGACTTGCGGGTGAATGAGGATGGAATGATGATGAAAGACACACAACACCCAGTCAACTCGAGGCAGAGAAAATCCCTTACTCCGCCGGGAATCGAATCCAGGATCCCGTTCGCGGGAAGCGAGAACGCTACCGCAAGACCACGAGCCGCCGGCACGGTAGCTCAGCGTGTTCGGTCAGAGAGCCGGTTGGACTCTGTAATAAAAAATCTGAGTGGAAAGATCAATAAACGAACAGATGTCACTGTGACGTCCGCAACGACCAAACACAACGATCAACAACGAACAAAATGGAAAAAAAGATGGCTCAGTGGTTAGCACATGGACACGCATGCGGCGCAATCCCGCGTCCGACCATCCTGATTTAGGTTTTCCGTAATTTCCCTAAATTGCTCCAGGAAAATGCCGGGATGGTTCCTTTATAAGGGTACGGTCGACTTCCTTCCGTAAGCTCGCTGTTTGATCCCCTCCCCCGAAACAACCAACCAACCAACGGACATCAGTTGTCACAGGAGTAAAATCGATCGATGACGCAGGCACGCGTTCGGTGCAGAGCGCAAATATCGGACAACATGGTCGGAGAATCGGAGGAGTCGGTTAAATCAGAGGTCGGATAATAGAGGTTCAAAAAAATGGCTCTGAGCACTACGGGACTTAGCTGCTGTGGTCATCAGTCCCCTAGAACTTAGAACTACTTAAACCTAACTAACCTAAGGACATCACACACATCCATGCCCGAGGCAGGATTCGAGCCTGCGACCGTAGTAGTCGCACGGTTCCGGACTGCGCGCCTAGAACCGCGAGACCACCGCGGAATAATAGAGGTCCTATTGTGTTTCCTTTACTTTGGCGATACACTGTTCCCAGGCAGGCTGTAACAGCAGTGAGCAGGGCCTCCTTGTGTCACTCTGCTGTAGACTCGAGTACGCAGCAGCAGCAGCAGTAGTAGTAGTATGCGTGCCCTTCTGCTGCTACAAGCGTGCCTTTATATGATACGGAGCGTGGGTGATAGCAGCAGCCGCGGCACGTGCGGGGGCGGAAGTGCGTGGCGGTCGCGTGCCGTTGGTGTTGGCAGCCCTGCGCCGCAGAGCACGCCGGCTTCCGCCGCAGATAGCGGACTGGGGACTCCCCTCCCCGCGCCCCAACATACGGTGGGCTACGCACGTGCGTGGCTTGCGCGCCCGACCGGCCCGCCGTGGCATGCGACACGCGACGCGATGCGATGCGATGCGGCGCAGCCGGTGGCTGGAGCTCCTCTGTTCCCAGCGCGGTGCAGTGTGTTACTGTCGAGGCCGTTTCGTGTCTCAGTCGAAACTTCGTGAAACATTCACCACGTTGTTCGTCAGGAAATGGCTGCGCACTGGACCACCTCTGCTATACTGATGGGCCCTCTTTTTATCGTGTGTGTGTGTGTGTGTGTGTGTGTGTGTGTGTGTGTGTGTGTGTGTGTGTGTGTCTAGCGCAAGCACAAAAATTTCACCGTTGCCTTGACACTGTTTGTATCTGCCAGTACAAAAAGGCGTATTTATGTGGTTTTATTACCTGACCTCGTGATTATGCATGTTTCCTGTTCATATTTATTATTTTGTGACTATTATTGCCTTCAATTTTTATTTACGAGGTCTGTTCAAAAAATTCCGGAACTTCGTCGACAAATTTTTTCCACGCATACCTTTCACTTATTGCGCATCATCTCCTTTGAAATACTCTCCTCCATGATTGATACACTGCTCCCAACGCTGTTTCCACTTCCAAAGCAGTCATGGTACACCTCTTGCTGGATCGCGCGAAGCGCCGTCTGCAAATTTTCTTTTATTTCGTCTATCGTTGAAAATCTTCATCCTTTCAACTGGGTTCTCGAGTTTGGAAATAAAGAAAAAAAGTCCGCAGGGACCAGGCCTGGTGAGTACGGAGGGTGAGGCAATAGTCGCGAACGAGCAGGTACGAATGTGCGGGTGCGTTATCGTGATGGAAGAGCCGTGAATTGCCCAACGACGTTTCAGGCCGTTTCCTTCTCACAGGCTTCGCAACACGTCCCGACGGCACCACCCATTAACAATTTCTTCCTATGGCACGAATTCATAGTGAACTAATCTTCCAAACTCGAAGAAAACTATCAGCATTGCTGTGTCATTATACGTGGCCTAACAAGCTTTTTTGGTCTTGGAGAACGTTTCCCGACCCATTTTAAAGATTGAACCGCGGTCTCAACATCATGACTGTAGACCCACGTCTCATCACGAGTTAAAATTCTCTTAAGGAATATCTTGTTCTCATTTGCGCGATCCAAAAGCTCTTCAGAGATAGGTGAATGTCTTTCTGGTGTTGAGTCGTGGGACGAAACTGGCGGTAACACGATGGATTCCCAAGATGCTTTGTCAGGATTTCATGACACTATCCAACTGGAATATTTCAGGCTTCTGTAATCTCTCGGACAGTCTGTCTTTGATTGGCATGCACAATTTCGTTGACGTTCCTGACATGAGCAGCATCGGTAGATGTCGAATGGCGTCCTGAACGAGGGTCATATTCAATTTCCATCCGGCCATTTGTAAACCGTGTGAACCATTTGTAACACTGAAAGTAGTAGAGCAACAGTGTTGACAGCGCATTTTGTTAGTGCGGGTTGCCTACATCAGGGGCAGGTATGCACTCTGGGGCAAACCTATTGTTCTCCTTTGATGGACACGTCCTTAACCTATTGTTCAGCTAAAAGGATCCGTCCTTTTGATTGATAGGCACTTAAGGATCTCATGAAGGGGAAATTCAAGGGTATATTATTTATTTATATAGAAAAAAATCAGTTTGCAGTGGTTGGATTTCTCGTGCTCATCATTCTATGCTGTTTGGAAAGATGCAGGTCTTGTGATCAATCACATTTCTTTTTTTATTCCTATTGTGCAAGGAATAGCATCATGAAACACACATCACACTTAGTTACACACAGTGAAAAATCTTTCAATTGCGAAGCATGCACTGTCCACTGGACCGCACAGGATGCTACTGCACACGCTCCCAGGAATTGTGATGCACCGGTGGCCCCGCAAAATGACGATGCGACTGTCTGCTGCCAAACCACGTGCAGATGTCAGCTCAGGTCCCGCAAGGATGAGGAGGTGGCATCCCTTTGATACATGACACCTGAGAAATTACCTGTCGAAATACGTTTTCACCGAGAGACCGTTGCTGGCACGATGACGCACAGCTTTCGTATCTGTGCGTCCAGTGAGATGTCTGCATAATGGCTCACCCTCGCAGGCGCAGCTACTCAGTTACACTGCCATCACATGCCTATGCAGATAGAAGCCAAGTCTCGCTCTTGGAAATAGTAAAGTGCTGCAGAAATAGACATGTCTCAAATTATATCTCCTGTGCTTGAAGAAAACCACAGACAAAGCAAGTGGTTAAAACTGTACACTGTGAAAGTGGGAACAAGGTTAAAAAATAGAACATAGAGGTTGTGAGGTAAAAATTCATTTATTTCTAATCCCACTTAAAAGTAATTAAGTAGTTTTACATTTTCGGAAGCGGACACAGCAACACTGTTTTCACACATCTTCTTCTTCTTCTTCTTCTTCTTCTTGAGTCTATGGAGAGGAGGACGCCCATGGAATTCTAGGTCTTGAATAGCAGCAAACTTGAAGATTTGATGCACCCATGAGATCTTCTCCTTCCCCTTCATGTAGATGATGGTATCCGTGTGATCGAATAACTTAAATGCGGTCACCATATCTTTATAGGGCATGCCAGGATCATCCCAGTGAATTCCATGGTAGAAATGTGTTAACCACTTTGAACTCTTCCATGTCTTAGCACACTTCACGTACTCGAAAGACCTCAGTGATGCAATGTCTGCTGAGAATGACTGTATTATTCCCACGTCTTGTGTGTGTGCTACGAATGTAACATCTTTAAATATGAACTGACTACGCTCACCATCATAGAAACCCTGAGCGTCTGCAATGATGTTCAAGCTTTGAGATGCCATTGTGAAATGCTCTAAGTGTGATGCATCACCCATTCATTTATATAGCTCGTTGCAGAATACCGATGAGTCAGCAGTAGTTGATCACACAGTCATTTGGAACTGGAGCATATGTGGTAGTGTGTTCTGGGAAATTTGTCGAAGATACAAATTCAATTACAACATCTATAGGTCCAGACTTAATTATCTCGTTTTGTTTCGAGCAGTCTATTACAATGATCGGTGAAAGCTCCTTGAACTTCCATGAACTGATTAGACACAATCCTCCCTCTTTTTCAGCAATTTCATAGTAAGAAGCACGAAACTTTGCATACATGTCATATGCTAGACTGTATACATTTTCATTCCACTGCAGGTGTAAATTGTCATATGGGTAGAATTCTGAATTAAGCTAGACTTCGGCATTAGCTAAGTTGCAGTCGTCGAACGCGGTGGGATCATTAGTTATATTGCTTCTTCTATCTGTCTGAAACGCAAGTATGACGAATCTAGGCGTCTCTAGCTCCAAGGAGGTTTTAATAGCCCATGTTTGTCTGCTCACACTTGGTAACACTGGGTACTCGAAAAACCTCCCATGAGCCAAATGTCAGTGATAGAAATGTACCGGATTTCAGGACTTTTAAAAGCTTAAAATGCTCCTCGTCTGATACACTGGTGTGAGGCATTTTCCATATTATCTCGCTGATTGTGATCACATTCTCTTCTTGAGCTCCTTGAATGTATGCGTTATTATCCGTGGCACTCCGTACCAGAATGAATTCTTGTTTAGCATTCATATTAATCTGTCTCACGTACTCAAAGTATCCCATGAGCATTTTTAGAGGTATGCATGCAGTAAATCGCATGTACTCTGCAACTGTACTATCCTCTGGATCGTCTATGAACCACCCTTCATTTTCTGAACTATGCAAATCTGCGGGTGATGCAGAGGCGTATGTTCTAAGGTTGATATTATGCCGATGTTGCGCGTACGGTCGATCTCAGACCCATTGAGTTCATAGTGTATCTCTTGGAACAGGAATGCTAAGGCATTACGTGTGAGCTTGGATCTCACTGTATCGCTGCCGTCGGTTTTCTTGAATGACCCCTCTAGATATATGAAATTCTTGCATTGAAGCGTGAGTGCGTCTTAGTGCTGGATGACAATCCCAATTTCATCATTCTTGTTAAATGTGGTTGAAGCGTAAGGTTTATAGGAGAAGTATTCCTGATGTATAATTCTCTCATCATACTCTACTGGACTAGTTGTATTGAGTGAGGACGTCATTGCGAGGTTAAGAACCAACTGATTTAAGAAACTCGTCGTTCGCACGTGTTATCACTTCACGGTTTGATAGCGAAGTGATGTGCTGTGGATTGCATGCACTTGTTTTATACCGTACGACATCCTGCCTTAGATGTAATTGTACAGTTATTTCTTCACCACGAAAGTCAACAAGTTGATTATTCTGGTCCACACTACGCAGCTCCAAATAGTCCTGTGTCTGAGCTGTCACTGGAAGGTATATTGTATTGGCAGGGCTCTCAACAATCTCATATCCCGTTGCAACTGAGGGGAAGAATCCGTACATAGTATGACTCAGACTGTTGTTGAGATAATAGTTCGTTGCAATGTTACACTCGACTCGGGTTGTGCTGACGGGAAGTATGTCCACAGTCTGATCTGATTAGTAAAATTTACTTGGATCCTTCTTCAAAACCTGTCGTTTTGTGAAACCCAGTAGGCGCCCTATTGAACCTTTCCTGTTAAAGTCAATAGTTGCATTTACAGAACTTATTTCAGATTTAAATGTATTGGTGTTAGCACGTAGCTCAATACCTTTCCCAGACTGTTTTAAGACATTGTTTAAATCATCGATATCGTATGCACAATATATCTTTTTCACCATTAATATCCAGATGCAGTTTGTTGTTAGTCTCAGTGATATTTGGGATGCTGTTGTACGTCTCCAGTCCAATCAATACTCCATTCACCAATGCTCAAATCAATTGACGGGAAGTAATTTGCATGCAATACAGATGATCGTTCTTTTAACGTCAAAGTTTACGACATTGCATCTGAATCTCAATTGATAAAGGTATGTTTAAAGCTCCTCCTTATATATAGCATGCTTCTTCTTCTTTGTAAACGTCAAGAGAAACATGATGCATAGATCTCCACAGAGGTATGTATTAAAGTCCTGATAGTGCTGATAATTGCAGAACACACGTCTTCTGTGAGTAAAGTATCGCCATAATTCTTCTGGCGGGTGCAGGTCACAAAATGAGTCTAAATAGTAGACGGTATCCACATTTTTCATAACATATGATGCCCAGTGGGTGCCGGGGCCTCTAGCAACATCAAGAATCACGACGCCACATTCACCAGTTTTCCACATAGTCCTCGGTAATGTATCCCTCGTAAACACACCACGGAATTTTGGAATGTTGAATTTGTTTCTAACAAACCCAAGAATATCAGTATTTGTGAGTGGTCGCAATAGCTGCAGCACCACCAGCGAGGGACCCTACTGCCGTGAGCGCCGGGATGAGAAATGGAAGAAAACCGCCACATGTGTTCGGTATTGATAGAACTCGATGTGTTTTAACCGATCCTACGGTGCAGAACTTTCGCTGGGAAGCCCTTAAACATCTCATCACAGTCCCGATCTGTCCCCGTGCCATTGGCGTATTTTTGGAGCCCTGAAGAATGACTTTCGTAGTCGTTGATTTGCTTCTGACATCAAACATTTTTGCATGAAACCATTGACCGTCTTGTCATACACAATGGGATTCATGTATTAACAGTTACGGCGATTACTTTTGAAATAATAAACAGTTTACTTATTTTTACCACCTTTCTCGTTTTCGTTTTACTGTCCCCATACAACAGCTGCTTCAGACCAGTCCTATGCTATAGAAACACGTACCGACACAAATAGTGAGTAATGGCGGCTACAGATGTTGTGGATGTCCGCTGTACAGGAAACACCAGCGGACGAATTACGAAATGAAGAGACGAAGAGATGGTTGTAAATATGACATCACTACCAGAATAATACTTTTGGGCCGTTAAGGATGGAACCAACAAGACAGTTGGAATTACGGAGACAGAAAAAGACAAACCAACAGGCATTGAAGGCCCAACGGGACCGACCGTCCGCCGTCACGTCCTCAGCCCTTAGGCGTCACCAGATGCCGATATGGAGGGGCATGTGGTCAGCACACCGCTCTCGCGGCCCTCAGTTTTCATGACCGGTGCCGCTACTTCTCACTTAAGTAGCTCATCAGTTGGCCTCACAAGGGCTGAGTGCACCCCGGTTGCCAACAGTGTTCGGCAGACCCGGACGGTCACCCATCCAAGTGCTAGCCAAGGCCGACAGCGCTTAACTTCGGTGATCTGACGGGAATGGGTGTTACCACTTCGGCAAGGTCGTTGGCAATGGAGACAGAAATTGAAGTAATTCAGCGGTTGGGAAGACCAAGAACTCACTGGACTTCAAAAATTTAAAGAGGAAAAATGTTCACAATAGGATTTATCTTGATAGGAAGACGGGGAGGCAGCTTATGCACAGCACCTAGGAAACTGCAACTGTTAAATATTATTATTATTATTATTATTATTATCGTCTTTCCTTTCTCAGACGTTATGTCTGGTTAAAAATGGAAAGTGACACGGACCTTGATCAGGCGTGACTTCCTTTTAACTGCACGATATATGTTACATTGCATTTAGGAACTTTCGGGTAATTGAACATGTATCGGTAATTACAGATTTCTGTTTATATATATATATATATATATATATATATATATATATATATATATATATATATATATATATATATATATACACGTTTGGATGTAGCTGTATTGCGTTGATGTACTGGTGGATATTGTGTGGTATGACTCCTATGCCACATGTCCTTGACTTCCTCAGCCAGTAGGATGCATTTTTCAATTTTTTCTCTTGTTATCTTCTGTATATTTGTTGTATTGGGTATGGATATTTCGATTAGTTGTGTTAATTTCTTCTTTTTATTGGTGAGTATGATGTCAGGTTTGTTATGTGGTGGTGTTTTATCTGTTATAATGGTACTGTTCCAGTATAATTTGTATTCATCATTCTCCAGTACATTTTGTGGTGCATACTTGTATGTGGGAACGTGTTGTTTTATTAGTTTATGTTGTATGGCAAGTTGTTGATGTATTATTTTTGCTACATTGTCATGTCTTCTGGGGTATTCTGTATTTGCTAGTATCGTACATCCGCTTGTGATGTGGTCTATTGTTTCTATTTGCTGTCTGCAAAGTCTGCATTTATCTGTTGTGGTATTGGGATCTTTACTAATATGCTTGCTGTAATATCTGGTGTTTATTGTTTGATCCTGTATTGCAATCATGAATCCTTCCGTCTCACTGTATATATTGCCTTTTCTTAGCCATGTGTTGGATGCGTCTTGATCGATGTGTGGCTGTGTTAGATGATACGGGTGCTTGCCATGTAGTGTTTTCGTTTTCCAATTTACTTTCTTCGTATCTGTTGTTGTTATGTGATCTAAAGGGTTGTAGAAGTGGTTATGAAATTGCAGTGGTGTAGCCGATGTATTTATATGAGTGATTGCTTAGTGTATTTTGCTAGTTCCTGCTCGTTCTAGAAAGAATTTTCTTAAATTGTCCACCTGTCCACAATGTAGGTTTTTTTATGTCGATAAATCCTCTTCCTCCTTCCTTCCTGCTTAATGTGAATCTTTCTGTTGCTGAATGTATGTGATGTATTCTATATTTGTGGCATTGTGATCGTGTAAGTGTATTGAGTGCTTCTAGGTCTGTGTTTCTCCATTTCACTACTCCAAATGAGTAGGTCAATATTGGTATAGCATAAGTATTTATAGCTTTTGTCTTGTTTCTTGCTGTCAATTCTGTTTTCAGTATTTTTGTTAGTCTTTGTCTATATTTTTCTTTTAGTATTTGTATTATCTGTTCCTATTTTTTGTCTGTATCCTAGATATTTATAGGCATCTGTTTTTTCCATCGCTTCTATGCTGTCGCTGTGGTTATCCAATATGTAATCTTCTTGTTTAAAGTGTTTTCCCTTGACTATGCTATTTTTCTTACATTTGTCTGTTCCAAAAGCCATATTTATATTTTATTATTATTATTATTTTATGTATTTATGTCTTTTCGTTGTTACATTTCTATTTTCTTAGCTTGTGTTTTGAAATTCGGTTGCTGTCACTTCGGTTGCTCATCACGCATCTGGTGTGGCCGCATGGTGGAGGCTAGTCGGTGAATCCTATGACCCCGTTGTTGCGTCAAGGAATTGCTGGCAGCGCTTAGAATGCGAGAGACGAGTTATCGATAGGTTCGGTGAGGAACAGGTACCGTGCGACTTGAAGGGTTCTCTTCAGTGTTAAGAGTGGCTGTGGCTTGGACTGGCATTTGCCCCACACACGTCAGACTGACTCTTGTCCTAGTGCGAAAATAGTGACAAGCAGTGTTTGTTTGCGCGGACTTTTAGACATTCCAAATATCTGCCGAAACTCTAGAGAGAATGCGCGGCAGAGTTTTTGAAGTTTAGAGGGGGAATGTGCGAAGTGACGTGGAGGCCGCGCCAGCCACAAACAGGCCTGCGAGAGCGTGTAGCAGACCCCGCGGGGTCTGCGGGGGAAGATTATGCGGGCGTGGTAATGGCGTTTTAATTGATTCCGCGGAGCAAATTGACGCGGTAAGCGCATTAGCCGAGAGCTAGCTGCGGGCTACATGCCGCCGATTAGCTGTCTGCGGCGGCTGTGTCCCTACCCTGCTCTGCCGGCGACCGCTCCGGGCTCGTCTTTCCTTCCCTCAACCCTCTCTGCATGTGTAGCTCACTGTGCCTCCCAGCGCGAGTGTTGCTGCAGCGCCATGGCGTCCCTGTGAACGCGCACCTTAGGGAGAGCTACAGGGGATGTTGTTGTTGTGGTCTTCAGTCCTGAGACTGGTTTGATGCAGCTCTCCATGCTACTATATCCTGTGCAAGCTTCTTCATCTCCCAGTACCTACTACAGCCTACATCCTTCTGAATCTGCTTAGTGTATTCATCTCTTAGTCTCCCTCTACGATTTTTACCCTCCACGCTGCCCTCCAATACTAAATTGGTGATCCCTTGATGCCTCAGAACATGTCCTACCAACCGATCCCTTCTTCTAGTCAAGTTGTGCCACAAACTCCTCTTCTCCCCAATTCTGTTCAATACCTCCTCATTAGTTATGTGATCTACCCACCTAATCTTCAACATTCTTCTGTAGCACCACATTTCAAAAGCTTCTATTCTCTTCTTGTCCAAACTATTTATCGTCCACGTTTCACTTCCATACATGGCTACACTCCATACAAACACTATCGGAAACGACTTCCTGACACTTAAATCTATACTCGATGTTAACAAATTTCTCTTCCTCAGAAACGCTTTCCTTGCCATTGCCAGTCTACAGTTTATATCCTCTCTACTTCGACCATAATCAGTTATTTTGCTCCCCAAATAGCAAAACTCCTTTACTACTTTAAGTGTCTTATTTCCTAATCTAATTCCCTCAGCATCGCCCGACTTAATTCTACTATATTCCATTATCGTCGTTTTGCTTTTGTTGTTGATCATCTTATACTCTCCTTTCAAGACACTGTCTATTCCGTTCAACTGCTCTTCCAAGTCCTTTGCTGTCTCTGACAGAATTACAATGTCATCAGCGAACCTCAAAGTTTTTATTTCTTCTCCATGGATTTTAATGCCTACTCCGAATTTTTCTTTTGTTTCCTTTACTGCTTGCTCAATATACAGATTGAATAACATCGGGGAGAGGCTACAACCCTGTCTCACTCCCTTCCCAACCACTGCTTCCCTTTCATGCCCCTTGACTCTTATAACTGCCATCTGGTTTCTGTACAAATTGTAAATAGCCTTTCGCTCCCTTTATTTTACCCCTGCCACCTTTAGAATTTGAATGAGAGTATTCCAGTCAACATTGTCAAGAGCTTTCTCTAAGTCTACAAATGCTAGAAACGTAGGTTTGCATTTCCTTAATCTTGCTTCTAAGATAAGTCGTAGGGTCAGTATTGCCTCACGTGTTCCAACATTTCTACGGAATCCAAACTGATTTTCCCCGAGGTCGGCTTCTACCAGTTTTTCCATTCGTCTGTAAAGAATTCGCATTAGTATTTTGCAGCTGTGACTTATTAAACTGATAGTTCGGTAATTTTCACATATGTCAACACCTGCTTTCTTTGGGATTGGAATTATTATATTCTTCTTGAATTCTGAGGGAATTTCGCCTGTCTCATACATCTTGCTCACCAGATGGTAGACTTTTGTCAGGCCTTGCTCTCCCAAGGCTGTTAGTAGTTGTAATGGAATGTTGTCTACTCCCGGCGCATTGTTTCGACTTAGGTTTTTCAGTGCTCTGTCAAACTCTTCACGCAGGGGATAGGCAAAATAATGTGGTCACCTGTACTTGGGAATGCTGTACTAATAACGGGGTTGGGCCCCCACTTACCCGTAATGCAGCTGCGATTCTTCGTGGAACACTTGTGTGTAATCATTGTGTAGCCTCCAGTGGAACGTTGCGCCACTCTTCGATCAGAACATTTACTAACTCCTGTAGTGACGAGGGAGGCGGCAATCTGCTCCGGAGTCTGCGATCCAATACCGTTCGATAACGTTTAGTCCGGGGATTGCGCTGGTCAGGGAAGACGCTGTAGTTCAGTTGCACGGTCCTCATACCACGGTTCTAGTGTTCTGGCTGTGTGAATGGGTGCATTATCGTCCTGAAATATGGCATCATTGTTGGGAATCAACATTTGAATCATGTGGTGCACCTGTTCACCTAAAATGTTCCCATAATCGTTGGCTGTAACACGGCCTTTGAGATTAATGGTGGGACCAACAGAATATGGTATGGCTGCCCACATCATCGCACTTTCACCTCCATGCTTAACCGTTGGAATCAAGCAGTCAGGATTTTAGGCTTCTTTCGGCTTTCTACAGCCGTAAACCTGGCCCATTGTTCGAAATCACGAAAACGTTGACACGTCGGACCATATGAGTGTGTTTCCACTGATCAGCTGTCCAAGATTTATGCTCCTGACACGATGTTTTTACGCTTCTTTGGGTTGGTTGTCGTCACTAATGGTTTCGGTATAGCAGGTCGTCCATGAATATTCGCTTTATGGCGTTTAAGGCGGGCAGTGTAGATATGAAACTTCCTGGCAGGTTAAAACTGTGTGCCGGACCGAGACTCGAACTCGGGGCCTTTGCCTTTCGCGGGCAAGTGCTCTACCATCTGAGCTACCGAAGCACGACTCACGCCCGGTACTCACAGCTTTACTTCTGGCAGTATCTCGTCTCTTACCTTCCAAACTTTACAGAAGCTCTCCTGCGAACCTTGCAGAACTAGCACTCCTGAAAGAAAGGATATAGCGGAGACATGGCTTAGCCACAGCCTGGGGGATGTTTCCAGAATGAGATTTTCACTCTGCAGCAGAGTGTGCGCTGATATGAAACTTCCTGGCAGATTAAAACTGTGTGCCCGAGTTAGTGTCTCGGTCCGGCACACAGTTTTAATGTGCCAGGAAGTTTCATATCAGCGCACACTCAGCTGCAGAGTGAAAATCTCATTCTGGAGTGTTGATATGGTTCAAATGGTTCTGAGCACTATGGGACTTAACTGCTGAGGTCATCAATGCCCTAGAACTCAGAACTACTTAATCCTAACTAACCTAAGGACATCACACACATCAGTGCCCGAGGCAGGATTCGAACCTGCGACCGTTGCGGTCGCGCGGTTCCAGACTGACGCGCCTAGAACCGCTCGGCCACATCGGCCGGCACTAGTTAAACCTAACTAACGTAAGGACATCAGACACATCCATGCCCGAGGCAGGATTCGAATCTGCGACCGTAGCAGCGGCCGGCTCAGTGTCGATGGATGCGGGGTCTCGAAGATGGCTACTGAGCTCTGCAGGCACTTTAGCCGCCTTACTTTTGTCTTGTTTCGACACAATTCGTGTCAGCGTACAATTCTCTCTGTCATTTAGTTTTGATTTGCGACCACTGTTACGTGTAGACGATGATCTCTTTCCATGTTTGTGTACTTTCGTGTACGCTGTCATGATTGTTGAAACAGTTGCACTTGAAACATTTAATAAGTTAGCTGTCTTGGTTACTGATGCTCCAGCTAATAGGGCCCCCACAATCTGCCCTCTTTGGAACTCTGTTAGGTCTCCCATTGCACGTCGACCTCTGCCTTTGAATGCAGACACAAAGTGTGCACTAGTCGTAACCTGCACTGATGCCTAGTCCGTACTGAACACGCACAGTCCAGCGCTACAGGTGACTTACCTGCGTTGTTGACCGTCAAACACAACCATCCCATTACTACCACTGTTCACATGATTTTGCCTATCTCCTGTATATGCAGACACGGCGGTGCGTTCCACGCACGGTGTCAACACGGAGCGACTGCCTTGTCTTGTCATGCGTGGCTTCTGATCCGTCTGTTTTCAACTCGTGCTTGTTTGGCCTCATTCAGTTTCACAGAATGTGTCACAAAGATAAGTTCTCAATCTTTAAAATGGTGTAGGCTCCACTCCAACCACAGCGACTACGTACCGTACACTTCATTCAGGAACTCAGCAGCTTTCTGCGACCGACCAAAGCCGCTCACCACATGCCGCGCTACATTTCAGACTCAAAGGAACATTCCAGTCTTTCTAACACGCCAAGGACCAAGTACAGCTGAGGAGGGAAACTCATCGTATCCCCGTCAATTTAGTGGTCAGATGGCCCAGTGGATAGCCCGGCAAAACCTGAACAAAGTTAAAGCTTGATAACAGGAAGGTGGTGTGCTGAACTGCGGAAAAAGAAGAAAAATAGAAACAGTGAACAGTTAAAGCTCAAGATGTGCAACATCGAGCAAGTTTAAATAACAATGATGTCGTGATTGTGTGGTCACGGTGTTGGACTACAAAGCCGTAGATCTGTGTTCAAATCTTCGTCGTGCCACCCCCCCTTCCTCCCTCGCCTCCCCCCCTCCCCCCCCCCCTTGAGAAAATTACGAACTTTTCGTCCGATCATTGACGTGTCTGCTCTCCTCCTACAGTGTTGGCAATTTTAAAACTATACATTGGTTATACAATATTGTCACACGCCCTGGTGTTCAACTGGTGGGGGATCCTTAAACTGTTCTCGCTTTGACCGTGCGCCGTGTCAACGCCACATACCTGATACTTCCGCGGTGGTCGTATTATTTCTGCTGCACATTGCTACTGGCTTGCCTGAAGTTATGTATACAAATATGCAGGCGGGTTTAGGGGAGCCACTCAACACTAAACACAACATTGTCCTACGTCTGGTATGAACAATTATATTCTGAGACGATAAGAAAATCGCCGATTGCCCTGTTTACACATTAAGTCGTAAGCGTTGATGCCAATTAACATTCTTGCTAATTTGATGAAAGGTCATAATTATCATTCCCTTATTATTGTACAGCATTCTTATGATGTTAATGTCTGTCACTATTGTACTTCACGCCGTGACACATATTTCACATTCTTACTCTGGCCGAACCATCGGTGATAGATACATAGGGAATGATGATGATTATCTGTCCACAATTATCACTTGGCCAAGCGTACGCGCAACCGACACGACGCGTGTGACTGTTGATGATGCGGAAACCGAATGGTTCAAATGGCTCTAAGCACTATGGGACTTAACATCCTAGGTCATCAGTCCCTTAGACCTAGAACTACTTAAACCTAACTAACCTAAGTGCTGTGTTGGCAGAAGAGCCAACACCGTGTTGCTAGAGGAGGCCGAAATGCACGCGTTTAATTACACGCAGACTGGCGTGAGGTCTGGAACAGTTCAGAGAAATGAGAACTTAGAAAAACGGGTGCAGTTGCTGTAATACTTAACTTTAATCCATAATTGGAGTACATCGCTCTTGACTGTACATGCTTCACAATATAAATATCAATTGAATACGGCGCCTTGCTAGGTCGTAGCAAATGACGTAGCTGAAGGCTATGCTAACTATCGTCTCGGCAAATGAGAGCGTAATTGTCAGTTAACCGTCGCTCGCAGAGTCGGCTGTACAACTGGGGCGAATGCTAGGAAGTCTCCCTAGACCTGCCGTGTGGCGGCGCTCGGTCTGCAATCACTGATAGTGGCGACACGCGGGTCCGACGTATACTAATGGACCGCGGCCGATTTAAAGGCTACCACCTAGCAAGTGTGGTGTCTGGCGGTGACACCACACTAAGGACATCACACACATCCATGCCTAAGGCAGGATTCGAACCTGCGACCGTAGCAGCAGCGCAGTTCCGGACTGAAGCGCCTAGAGCCTCTCGGTCACAGAGGCCGGGAAGACGAATGGTCGAACGATGTTTCTTACTCCCGCCACGTACACACAGATATCTGGCACCTATCCTTCTTGACACTTGTAATAATATAACACTGTTCATAAAAGTTAATTTACAGTTCACAGTTTTGCCGGCCGGAGTGGCCGTGCGGTTCTAGGCACTACAGTCTGGAACGGCGCGACCGCTACGGTCCTGCCTCTGGCATGGATGTGTGTGATGTCCTTAGGTTAGTTAGGTTTAAGTAGTTCTAAGTTCTAGAAACTGATGACCTTACAAGTTAAGTCCCATAGTGCTCAGAGCCATTTGAACCATTTTTTGAAGTTCACAGTTCTCACTTGTACGAGCGTGCGCGTAACTGTCGCGACGCGGCTGATTGTTGATGATGCGAAAACCCGTTTATTTTGTCAGAAGAAAGCCAAAACCATGTTCTGAAATAGTGTCTTGTTTCTCCACTAGACAGTGCCACAAGTTCCTCCAAAAAATCGTAACACAACACACACACACACACACACACACACAAATGTCATACTAACTAATGTAAATCCACCGGATGATGGAGGTTTAAACCTTTGAAACGCGTCGTGGAAATAAATAAAACGGTGACTGGTAACAGTGAACTTGTTGTTTCATTTAATGTCAATAACAGTGACGGTAAAGCCTAAGCTAAAATGTCCGCATTTAAAATCGAAAATGAATGTTTGCGCGTTAAGTTTCGACAGAAAAGTTGTAGAGAGTTACAGTCCTCGTTTTCGAATAAACATCGTTACTACTGTCGTTATGAAAAAAAAAGTGTCAAATGGCTCTGAGCACTATGGGACTTAACATCTGAGGTCATCAGTTCCCTAGAGCTTAGAACTACTGAAACCTAACCAACCTAAGGACATCACACACATTCATGCCCGAGGCAGGATTTGAACCTGTGACCGTAGCGGTCGCGCGGTTCAGACTGTAGCGTCTAGAACCGCTCGGCCACCCCGGCCGGCGTCGCTGTCACCTCACTCCTACCACCGCTACTCGCGCCAGGCCTGCAATGGGTTTGTTATGCTGAGAGTACGTGTTTTCTGAAAATAAGTTGTTTTCTGTTTGAAATAAATACTGTTGTTTAACCGCAATTTAGCTAATTATCGCCACGTCTCATTGAAAATTCTTGATACTTCAACAGAGAAATTATGTTATATGCTTCCGTTTGTTAGCGTCTCATGGTCCACACAGTCCATCTGCAGGAATAGTTACGAAACGTAATGCTTCGTACAGCATTCATGTCACGTAAAGAATTGTTAGCTGACTTAAAATTAGAGTCGTCCTGCCTTATAAAACTGGGCACCGGTAACCGTTCTCCCCGTGTGGCATTCGCGAAAGGCATGGGAAGACAGAAATGACTGCTCTGCATTCCTCTCTCTAGCCTCCAGTAGCTTACACGGCAATACAGACGTGTTTACGTAGGTGACAGACTGATTCATAAAATTTTGCGTGCTGAAGTTCCCAGACGAGTTAACCCTAGGACTCCTAAAGGGGGGGGGGGGGGTTCGTCGAACCCACAATTTTTTTATGTCCCCTGCTGTTGCCCAAGTAACTTTCATACTACATATTCCATTTGAGTTATTCTTTGTTTGCTATTTTGTGACACTTTAGTGTCAATATATTTTATAGTAAATTGCTGCTTTGAAAGAAAAAATAAACAAACTTATTATGGGTCCAACAACCACCCCCCCCCCCCCTTAGGCTTCCATGCTATAGAAAATTTCCCTTAGTAGGATTTCGTTTTTCTCATCTCCACAACAATGCAAGTTAGTTTTTTGTTGGTTGGTATTATTTATATATTACACAACAATCGGTTTACTTTCAGAGGAAGTGATTGTTGATGTCAGTCAGCTGTCATTTATCTTGTAAACTTGCAGTGAGTTAGTGCAGTTCCCAACACGTAGGCCTTCAGTAACTTTGGTGTCCTACACAGCAAAAACGAAACCAAGTAAAAACTTACTAATGTTGTCAACAATGCACCAAGGTAAAGGCACTGTTGGAGGAGAGAAGAATAAAACCGAGATAAACGCATATTATAATTCCACTAACGGTGGAATTGATACCACTGATCAAATGCCGCGTATGTACACCTGCAAGAGGGGAACAGAGAGATGGCCTCTATCTGAATTTACTCTCTCATCGACATTTGTGCTATCAATGCAACCACCATATTCATCCAGCAACATCCAAGATGGAATGAAAAGAAACACAACAAACGGAAACTTTATCTTCTGCAAGCTGGGGTGGAACTAGTGAAATTGTAGGTAGAAGGAAGTGCCAATGCAAGAGGGTTATCGAACAAAATTGTTCAATCAATGGAGACTATTCTACAAAAGAAAATAAAAGAAGTGACAACAGAAGCATGTCAGCCTCCTGCAGGGAAAGGTCGGTGCCATATTTGTGTAAGAAAAGCTAAAACACAGAAGCAGACGTACAACAATCTAAGTAAACCAAAACATTATTGTGGACAGTGTCATAAACATGTGTGTAACACACATTCAGAAAAAATTGTGAAAAGTGTGTCTCTTGCCTTGAAGTTGAGGACTCAGAGTAGTCTGTTGTTTATGAACACATCTGTATTTTGTATTGTAATATGTCAATTTTTTATTCACTCAATCCAATATTTATAACAATTAACAACATTTATAAACCGATGCCTTAGTTAAAATACATAAACCATTTTGAAAGTTGTAATTTTTCGTCAGTAAACTTAATACCTGTGGGCTCTCCGAACCCTCCCCCCTTAGGCTTCCAAGTTAGAAAAAAAGGCTTGGGCGTCCTAGGGTTAAGACACAGACCACCTATGATAAAAATTATGATGAAATTAAATATGAACATAACCTTCCGCGACCCCCTGCGGGTCCGGGGTAAGAATAGGCCCGAGGTATTCCTGCCTGTCGTAAGAGGCGACTAAAAGGAGTTTCAACCGTTTCGGCCTTCCATGTGATGGTCCCCCTTGGGGTTTGACCTCCATTTTTCAAAATTCTACAGAAGTACGAGCCTTTTGGGGAAGGACGCCTTACGTGGTGTACCACTGGTCCTCAGTGCACTAAGACCTTGGCACTCAGCATTGTAATGGTGTTGTAACCACACCCACTATTTCTCAAATTGGGCCTAAACGCCTGATGGGTTGTACAAGTTACGCCCATAGTGTGTCCCCATCTGCACCTACGATCATGATGGACTTACCATGGCACCCGAAATCCAGCATGGTAGCCAGCCCGTTGTGGTGGGGTCGTCATGTACCCTCTAGGTTGTAGCCCCCTGACAACATAGGGATCGTACTGTCGATACCTGAGCTGCACCCTCCCCACGTCAGCCAAGGAGTAGATGCCCGTCTCCTTGGGGCATCAGGACTCCTGGCAACGGTCATCCTGCCAGGTGGCCCTTGCTGAGGCTGGGTGGCGCCCGTGGGGAGAGCCCCTGGTCGGAGTGGGTGGTATCGGGGCGGACGTTTCGCAGATGAAACGTCAACATGTATCAGGTCGCTCTGCGGCCGAGTCTTATAAAAAGAAAGGTACTGTCTCTGGTTCTGGTTCTCCTGCCCTTTCCCCCTTGGCCACTCCCTGGGAGGAAGGACAGGCCCGCCGGCTTGGGGCGAAGTACTTCCCCCGCTATTTGGTCTGTTCTCGAACCGATGGGGGGACGTTCGCCACCTCCAAGCCCATGTTCTTTGTTCAGCACATCGAGGACATCTTCGGGGAAATCGAAGCTCTTAGTAAAATGCGTTCGGGGTCCGTTCTTATAAAGACCACCTCCGCCACACAGTCGGCGGCGCTCCAGGAGTGCGACCGACTAGGGGACATCCCAGTGTCCATTGTCCCGCATCTGGCACTGAATAGGACGCAGGGGGTTATTTTTAATCGGGACCTCCTGCTGCAATCTGATGAGGAGCTCAGGGCCAACCTGGAGCGCCGAGGCGTGCATTTCGTCCGGCGAGTCCAGCGCTGCCCCAAAGACCGTCGCATCGACACCGGGGCCTTTATCCTCGCCTTCGAGGGGGACGTTCTCCCGGAGAAGGTAAAGGTGATGTGCTACCGGTGCGACGTGCGACCTTACGTCCCGCCTCCTATGCGCTGTTTTCGGTGTTTGCGCTTTGGGCACATGTCGTCACGGTGTGAGGCTGAGCCCCTTTGTGGTGATTGTGGACGTCCTCTTCGTGAGGAACATACGTGCACCCCACCACCTCGGTGCGTTAATTGTCCTGGCATCCACTCACCTAGATCCTTAGACTGCCCCGCATATCAGAAGGAGAAGAAGATTCAAGAACTAAAAACTTTGGATCGTCTCTCTTATTCTGAGGCCAGGAAGAAGTATGACCGCCTCCATCCCGTGAC
This sequence comes from Schistocerca nitens, assembly GCF_023898315.1. Taxonomy (NCBI): domain Eukaryota; kingdom Metazoa; phylum Arthropoda; class Insecta; order Orthoptera; family Acrididae; genus Schistocerca; species Schistocerca nitens. Next base: position 54,728 of record NW_026045910.1, on the reverse strand, counting down.
GTTGACCACTTCGTTCGCCTCAGTCGTGTCCACTCCTTCCACAGTATCCTCACCCCTATCCTGTCCCCCCTCCACCTCCTCCCCCCATCTGGGGTCTATGCCTCCGCCTCCCAAATCCCGCCCTTCCAAATCCTCCTCCCCCGCGGCCCCCGCCCCCTCTGCCCCAGGGGCCACCCTTCCTCCTCCTCCTCCCCCCCCCCCCCCGCCGCCTGAGAAGCGATCCTCTTCTCAGGCGTCCATCGGGGAAACGTTCCGGACCCCAGCTTCCGAGGTCCGGCGTTCCAAAACGGACCCCGCGCGTGAGGACCGTCTTCGGGTCCAGCCCACCATCCCTGTGCCTCCTCGGACTTCCAAGAAGGCCTCCAAGAAGAAGTCTCTATCCCCCTCTCCACCCCGGCGCGTTTCGTCTGACGCTCCATCCGTGAGTCGCTGCTCCCGGCCGTCCTCAGTTTCGCCGGGACGCTCTGCTGCCAGGCGCTCAGCTGGCCTCCCGTCGGCAAATGATGCTGCCCCTCCTACACAACCCGGGACAGCGGCCGCAGCTGGCGACGACTCGATGGAACAGGATCCGCCTCCCGCCGGTTGTAGCGTTGTTCCCTCGAAACCTGGCCCTCTGCGGCCATCGAGGTGACCAGCTCTTCCCCCGTCTCGTTCCCCTCTTTTTTGACTAGCGATGGCCTTGTTACATTGGAACATAAGAGGTATTCGATCTAATTGGGAGGAATTACAACTGCTCCTCCGCCTGCACTGTCCGCTCGTCCTTGGTCTCCAGGAAACCAAGTTGCGCCCTACTGACCGTATTGCCTTTACCCACTATACCTCGGAGCGGTATGACCTCACCCCTGTGGACGGTATCCCAGCTCATGGTGGGGTCATGTTGCTCGTTCGGGACGATGTCTATTACCATCCCATCCCATTGACCACCCCACTCCAAGCAATAGCTGTCCGTATTACTCTTTCCGCCTTTACTTTTTCTGTTTGTACCGTCTATACTCCATCGTCATCCGCAGTTAGTCAGGCTGACATGATGCACCTGATTGTTCAGCTTCCTCCGCCGTTTTTATTGTTTGGCGACTTCAATGCCCATCATCCCCTTTGGGGCTCTCCTGCATCCTGTCAGAGAGGCTCCCTCTTGGCGGATGTCTTCAACAATCTCAATCTTGTCTGCCTCAATACTGGCGCCCTGACTTTCCTCTTGGACTCTACTCATACCTACTCCCACTTGGACCTCTCGATCTGTTCTACCACTCTTGCCCATCGGTTCGAGTGGTATGTCCTTTCTGACACCTATTCGTGCGACCACTTCCCCTGTGTCGTTCGTCTCCTGCACCACACCCCATCCCCACGTCCTTCGAGCTGGAACATACCGAAAGCTGACTGGGGACTTTACTCCTCCCTGGCGACCTTTCCGGACCACGATTTTCTCAGTTGTGACAGTCAGGTCGAATACCTCACGGCTGTTATCGTCAATGCTGCCGAACGTTCCATTCCTCGTGCTACCTCCTCTTCATGTCGCGTTTCCGTCCCCTGGTGGAATGAGGCTTGTAGAGACGCTATCTGTGCTCCACGACGTGCTTTACGCACCTTTCGCCGCCATCCTACGTTGGCGAATTGTATTGGATACAAACGACTCCGAGCGCAATGCCGTAGAGTCATCAAAGACAGCAAAAAAGCTTGTTGGGCCTCTTTCACGGCCTCTTTCACCAGCTCCTTTAACAGTTTTACTCCCTCTTCTGTCGTTTGGGGTGGCCTGCGCCGGCTGTCGGGCATTAAGGCCCGCTCCTCGGTACCTGGCCTGACCTCCGGTAATGAGGTCCTTGTTGAACCTGTGGCTGTCTCCAACGCCTTCGGCCGGTTTTTCGCGGAGGTTTCAAGCTCCGCCCATTACCACCCTGCCTTCCTTCCCAGGAAAGAGGCAGAAGAGGCTCGGCGACCTTCCTTCCACTCGCTGAATCTGGAAACTTACAATGCCCCCTTTACTATGCGGGAACTCGAACGTGCGCTTGCACTGTCCCGGTCCTCTGCTCCGGGGCCAGATGCCATTCACGTTCAGATGCTGGCTCATCTTTCTCCGGCCGGCAAAAGCTTCCTTCTTCGTACCTACAATCGCGTCTGGACCGAAGGTCAGGTCCCCACGCGTTGGCGTGACGCCGTCGTTGTTCCTATACCCAAACCCGGGAAGGATAGACACCTTCCTTCTAGTTACCGCCCCATTTCTCTTACAAGCTGTGTCAGTAAGGTGATGGAGCGCATGGATTCTTGAATCTCGACGGCTACTTACCAATGTCCAATGCGGCTTTCGTCGCCGCCGCTCCGCTGTTGACCACCTTGTGACCTTGTCGACATTCATCATGAACAACTTTTTGCGAAGGCGCCAAACGGTAGCCGTGTTCTTCGATTTGGAGAAGGCTTATGATACCTGTTGGCGAGGAGGTATCCTCCGCACTATGCACAGGTGGGGCCTACGCGGTCGCCTGCCCCTTTTTATTAATTCCTTTTTAACGGATCGAACGTTTAGGGTACGTGTGGCTTCCGTATTGTCCGACGTCTTCCTCCAGGAGAACGGAGTGCCTCAGGGCTCCGTCTTGAGCGTAGCCCTTTTTGCCATCGCGATCAATCCAATTATGGATTGCATTCCACCTAATGTCTCAGGCTCTCCCTTTGTCGATGACTTCGCGATCTACTGCAGTGCCCAGAGAACATGCCTCCTGGAGCGCTGCCTTCAGCGTTGTCTAGACAGCCTATACTCATGGAGCGTGGCAAATGGCTTCCGGTTCTCTGAAGAGAAGACGGTTTGTATCAACTTTTGGCGATATAAAGCGTTCCTTCCGCCATCCTTACATCTCGGTCCCGTTGTTCTCCCATTCGTGGAAACAACTAAGTTTGGACAGGAAACTTTGTTGGTCTCCGCATGTCTCTTATTTGGCGGCCCGTTGTACACGTTCCCTTAATGTCCTCAGAGTTCTTAGTGGTTCATCTAGGGGAGCGGATCGCACTGTCCTGCTTCGCTTGTATCGGTCCATAGTCCGATCGAAGCTGGATTATGGGAGCTTCGTCTACTCGTCTGCTCGCCCATTCCTCTTACGCCGTCTCAACTCCATCCGCCATCGGGGGTTACGTCTTGCGACCGGAGCCTTCTACACTAGTCCCGTCGAGAGTCTTTATGCTGAAGCTGCCGAATTACCATTGACCTACCGGCGCGACGTACTGCTGTGTCGGTATGCCTGCCGGCTGTTGCCAATGCCCGACCACCCCTCTTATCAGTCCTTTTTCGCCGATTCTCTCGACCGTCAGTACGGGTTGTATGTGTCTGCCCTGCTGCCCCCTGGAGTCCGCTTCCGTCGCCTGCTTCGACAATTGGATTTTGGCCTCCCTACCACCTTCAGAGAGGGTGAGAGCCCGACACCACCTTGGCTCCAGGCTCCGGTTCATATTTATCTCGACCTCAGCTCACTCCCGAAGGAGGGTACTCCGGCTGCAGTGTATTGCTCACGGTTTGTCGAACTTCGTTCTCGACTTGCCGGTCACGCCTTTATTTACACCGGTGGCTCCAAAACTGACGATGGTGTCGGCTGTGCCTTTGTCGTCGGGGCCGCCACCTTTAAATACCGGCTCCTCGACCAATGTTCCAGCTTTACGGCCGAGCTTTTTGCTCTCCATCAGGCCGTTCAGTATGCCCGCCGCCACCGCCATTCATCGTGTGAACTCTGCTCTGATTCCCTCAGGGCTCTTCAGAGCCTTGGAGCTCCCTATCCGGTCCATCCCTTGGTGCAACGGATCCAGCAGTCCCTCCATTCTTTTGCAGATGATGGCTCTCCTGTCAGCTTTCTGTGGGTTCCCAGCCATGTAGGAGTGCCTGGGAATGAGGCTGCTGATGCTGCAGCCAAGGCTGCAGTCCTCCTGCCTCGGCTGGCCTCCCATTGTGTCCCGTCATCTGACATTAGTGGGGTTGTTTGTAGGAGGCTTGTGTCATTGTGGTGGGATACTTGGTCATCACTTCAAGGAAACAAGCTCCGGGCAGTAAAACCGTTCCCAACTGCTTGGACATCCTCCTCCCGACCATCTCGGCGAGAAGAGGTCCTTCTGACCAGGTTGCGGATTGGGCATTGCCGGTTTAGCCACCGTTACCTGCTCTCCGGTGACCCAGCCCCGCAGTGCCCTTATGGTCAAGCATTAACAGTGCGCCATGTTTTATTGTCGTGTCCCCGCTTTAGTCAATCTCGTGTTGTCCTGTCCCTGCCATCTACTTCACCGGATATTTTAGCTGATGACGCTCGAGCAGCTGCTCGTGTTCTGCGTTTTATAACTTTGACTGGCTTGTCCAAAGACATCTAACTTTTTTACGTCTTTTATCTGCATCTTTGTCAGGACTTTCTGGTGTCCCCCCCTCCCCTTGAGTTTTACTAGATGCCATGTGCTCTAACAACTGTGACTGGGCGCTAATGACCTCAGTAGTTGAGCGCCCTTAAACCCCACCAAAAAAAAAAAAACCCCTTCCGCGATCATTGTCTCATTCAACAAAATTTTTCTAGGTTTGTGACCGCAATGTCAATATACAGGTTGATTCAAAAAGAATACCACAACTTTAGGAATTTAAAACTCTGCAACGACAAAAGGCAGAGCTAAGCACTATCTGTCGGCGAATTAAGGGAGCTATAAAGTTTCATTTAGTTGTACATTTGTTGGCTTGAGGCGCTGTTGACTAGGCGTCAGCGTCAGTTGATGCTAAGATGGCGACCGCTCAACAGAAAGCTTTTTGTGTCATTGAGTACGGCAGAAGTGAATCGACGACAGTTGTTCAGCGTGCATTTCGAACGAAGTATGGTGTTAAACCTCCTGATAGGTGGTGTATTAAACGTTGGTATAAACAGTTTACAGAGAATGGGTGTTTGTGCGAAGGGAAAAGTTCTGGACGGCCGAGAACGAGTGATGAAAATGTAGCACGCATCCAGCAAGCATTTGTTCGCAGCCCAGGAAAATCGACTCGCAGAGCTAGCAGAGAGCTGCAAATTCCACAATCAACTGTATGGAGAGTCCTACGAAAAAGGTTAGTTATGAAACCTTATCGTCTGAAATTGGTTCAAGAACTGTCTGCAGCTGATAAGATTAAAAGAATCGATTTCTGTGATTTTATCCTTGCTCAAATGGAAACAGATGAATCTTTCGTTTCAAAGATTGTGTTTAGTGATGAAGCAACTTTCCACACTAACGGGAAAGTCAACAGTCACAATGTCTGTATATGGGGCACTGAGAATCCGCGGGAAACAACTCAGTATGAACGTGACTCGCCTAAGGTGAACGTTTTCTGTGCCATTTCAGCCAATAAAGTTTTTGGTCCCGTTTTCTTCGAAGGTGCTACTGTAACTGGACTACAGTATCTGGAGATGTTAGAGAATTGGCTGTTCCCTCACATTGGCACTTATCTGTCCGTAACTACCTGAACGTCAACTACCCGAGGCGATGGATCGGCCGCCAGGCAGCCCGTGACAGAGCACTTCATCACTGGCCTCCAAGAAGCCCTGATCTTACCCCCTGCGATTTTTTCTTATGGGGGTATGTTAAGGATATGGTGTTTCGGCCACCTCTCCCAGCCACCATTGATGATTTGAAACGAGAAATAACAGCAGCTATCCAAACTGTTATGCCTGATATGCTACAGAGAGTGTGGAACGAGTTGGAGTATCGGGTTGATATTGCTCGAGTGTCTGGAGGGGGCCATATTGAACATCTCTGAACTTGTTTTTGAGTGAAAAAAAAAACCTTTTTAAATACTCTTTGTAATGATGTATAACAGAAGGTTATACAGGGTGATTCAAAAAGAATACCACAACTTTAAAAATCTGTATTTAATGAAAGAAACATAATATAACCTTCTGTTATACATCATTACAAAGAGTATTTAAAAAGGGTTTTTTTCACTCAAAAACAAGTTCAGAGATGTTCAATATGGCCCCCTCCAGACACTCGAGCAATATCAACCCGATACTCCAACTCGTTCCACACTCTCTGTAGCATATCAGGCGTAACAGTTTGGATAGCTGCTGTTATTTCTCGTTTCAAATCATCAATGGTGGCTGGGAGAGGTGGCCGAAACACCATAGTCTCAACATACCCCCATAAGAAAAAATCGCAGGGGGTAAGATCAGGGCTTCTTGGAGGCCAGTGATGAAGTGCTCTGTCACGGGCTGCCTGGCGGCCGATCTATCGCCTCGGGTAGTTGACGTTCAGGTAGTTACGGACAGATAAGTGCCAATGTGGTGGCGCTCCATCCAGCTGAAATATGAATTGTTGTGCTTCTTGTTCGAGCTGAGGGAACAGCCAATTCTCTGACATCTCCAGATTCTGTAGTCCAGTTACAGTAGCACCTTCGAAGAAAAAGGGACCAAAAACTTTATTGGCTGAAATGGCACAGAAAACGTTCACCTTAGGCGAGTCACGTTCATACTGAGTTGTTTCCCGCGGATTCTCAGTGCCCCATATACAGACATTGTGACGGTTGACTTTCCCGTTAGTGTGGAAAGTTGCTTCATCACTAAACACAATCTTTGAAACGAAAGATTCATCTGTTTCCATTTGAGCCTAGTCAACAGCGCCTCAAGCGAACAAATGTACAACTAAATGAAACTTTATAGCTCCCTTAATTCGCCGACAGATAGTGCTTAGCTCTGCCTTTTGTCGTTGCAGAGTTTTAAATTCCTAAAGTTGTGGTATTCTTTTTGAATCACCCTGTATTATGTTTCTTTCATTAAATACACATTTTTAAAGTTGTGGTATTCTTTTTGAATCACCCTGTATAAAACTACCGACCTTTCGGTCCCTGTTGCAAGTGACCTCCTTCAGGGTGGTTTTTGTTTACAAAATAGCTTGAAGGTCACTTGCAACAGGGACCGAAACGTCGGTCGTTTTATATATTGATAATGGTCACAAACACAGAAAATTTTTTATTGAATATGGTAAAATTACCTTATACCGAAGCGTTCAGCCTGTCGTTTACCGCACAGAATTTGTGAGGTGGGAATGGGGAATGGGGAGTGGGTTCCGAGGGTGCGTGGTGTATCCTCCGCCGTTCACCGCGAGGTACACGCGTAACCTTTAAAAGTATCGGTGAAAACGTGTGGAGGAGACCGGATAAATGCAGGAGTTGGCAATCTTTAGGTTCGCGGCAGAGAGAGAGAGAGAGAGAGAGAGAGAGGACAGAAAAAAGGAATGGGAGGGGAGGAAAACGTCACGTGGAACTCGGGCAGCGCGGCAGCCCGCCGTGAAAGCCACAGCGCAGCCGAGTGGGGAAGATGGCGTGGCGGCGCGGTGCATGAAAAGTTCACGCCGTGTGCTGAGCAGGTAGGGCCGCCCGGCGCAGCCCACTCCACTCCACGGGCTGCCTGCCTGCCTGTCTGGCTGAATGTCGCAGCGGCGGCGCAACTGCCGTACCACACTGTTTAATTCAGCGGCGCCGAAAGCGGGCGCAGATTGTATTAAGGCGGCGGCGCCCGCGGCCGAGGCGACTGCTGAAAGATTAACTCTGCCGCTCCGCCTCGAGACTCGTCCCATTCAGATGCAGAAAATACTTTTCTGCCGGCGGCCCGCAGTGTCGGTTTAGTGCCGTATTAAAAGCGACGGCGCCAGCATTTCGAGGGCAGTGGGAATTCCACTGTTAAAAGCGGAGGCGAGAGCATATAGGTGTGAAGAGTACATTGAGTGCGTGTACGAGGGGAGAACTCGTCCGATGACGTAAATGAGGAACAAGTGCTTACCGCTGTGGAAGACATAAGGGATCCCGTATTAAGATTCAGAACTCGAGTAGAGACGTGAGATTAAATGAGCTATGGTGCGAAAAATCGCAGTTGACCGTAAATAGGGAAAGTGATGTCATCCTCATGTGTGCTAAAAGGAATCCGTTATACTTTGGTTACACGATAAACCGGATAAATCTAAAGGCCGTAAATTTAACTAAATACCTAGGAATTACAATTACGAACAACTTAAATTGGAAGTAACACACAGAAAATGTTGTGGGGAAGGCTCACCAAAGACTGCGTTTTATTGGCAGTACACTTGGAAAATGTAACAAATGTACTAAGGAGACTGCCTACACTACACTTGTCCGTCCTCTTCTAGAATACTGTTGCGCGGTATGTGATCCTTACCAGATAACATTGGTGGAGTAGATCGAAAGAGTTCAAAGAAGGGCAGCACCTATTACTGCGAAATAGGCGAGATATTGTCACAGATCTGATACAGGATTTGGGATGGACATCATTAAAACAAAGGCGTTTTTCGTTGCGACGGAATCTTTTCACGAAATTCCAATCACCAACTTTCTCCTCCGAATGCGAAAATATTTTGTTGTCTCTGACGTACATAGGGAGAAACGATCACCATGATGAAATAACCGAAATCAGAGCTCACAGGGAAAGATCTAGGTGTTCGTTCTTTCCGCGCGATATACGAGATTGGAATGATAGAGAATTGTGAAGGTGGTTCGATGAGCACTCTGCCAGACACTTAAATGTAATTTGCAGAGTATAGGTGTAGATGTAGATTTAGAAGGGAGACGAGATACATAATATTACTTCGGAGTTTCTGAAAACCTAGCGTCTTTCCGAAGTGATGTGCAAAATCTGTGAGACTGGAGACATATCATCAGACTTTTCGAAAAATGTCCACACAGTGGTAGATAAGACTGGAGCACGACCAGCGGAATACTTAACGAATATTGCTTGCTGACAAGAATAATACTCAGAAGAATAGAGCAGGAAATTGAGAATAGATTAGATAACGATCACTCTGGCTTTCGGAAAGGTAAAGGCAAAAGAGAGGCAGTTGTGACGTTGCGCTTGGTACTCGAAACGAGACTTCAGAAAAATAGACACACGGTCATAGGATTTTCCGACTTGGAAACAGCATTCGAAAATGTAAAAATGATGCAAGATATTACAAACTCTGAGAAAAATAGGAATAAGCTATTGTGAAAGATGAATGATGTCAATTTGCACAAGAATCGATAGGCTATAATAAGAATGGAAGAGCAAGAACTAAGTGCTCGGATTAAGAGAGTCTAAGCTACGGACGCCGTGTCTCGCGGCTACTCTTTAAATCTGTACAGAGAAGAGGCAAATGGAACGTTCAAGAGTAGGTTTTTAAAATTGAAGGTGCAGAGATATAAACGATACGATTCGCTGGTGACATTGATAGCCTCTGTGAAAGTGAAGAAGAATTACAGGATTTGTTTAATGGAATGGAATTTTAATGAATAACGAATATGCATTGAGAGTGAACCAAAGAAACGTGGAAAGTAAAGAGAAGTAGCAGGAAATGAGAATGTCGATCAGGTTTATATCAAAATTGATTACCACGAAGTAGACAAAGTTAAGGAATTCTGCTGCTACCTTGCAAGCAGAATAACTCATAACGGATGAAACAATGAGGACATTAGAATCGGATTAGCGCAGTCAAAGAGAGTGCATTACTGGTCAAGACAAGTCTGCTAACATTAAACATAGGTCTTACTCTTAGGATGAAAATTCTGAGCGTGTACGTTGGGAGCACAGCATTGTATGGCTCTGAATCATGGACTGTGGGGCAGCTGGGAAAGAAAGGAATCAAAGAGTTTGATATGTGGTGCTACGTTAGGTAGGTGGACTGACAAGGTAAGGAATGAGGTTCTTCGCAGAATCGGCGAAGGAAGGGATACATGTAAAGGACTGACGAGAAGGTGGGACAGGATGACAGGACATGTTGTAAGACAGCATCTATAGTACTAAAGGCAGCTATGGAGGATAGAAACTGTAGAGGAAAACAGAGATTGGAGTACATTCAACCAAAAGTTGAGGACGTACGGTGCAAGTGCTAGTCCGATGAAGAGGAATTCGTGGCGGCCCACGTCAGACTAGTCAGGAGAGCGATGGCTCGACTATAAAAGGAAATTTTCATTGCTGAGTAACGTATACACCGCAAACACCGGCGTAGGCATCTACATGTAGATATACTGCACAAGCCACTGCAACGGATGATTCCTAATATCTACATTCCTGATTTATGTCTTACTCAATTTCTTTGTGCCGGCCGCTGTGGCCGAGCGGTTCTAGGCACTTCAGTTCGGAACCGCTCAGCTTCTACGGTCGCAGGTTTGAATCCTGCCTCGGGCATGGATGTGTGATGTCCTTAGGTTACTTAGGTTTAAGTAGTTCCAAGTCTAGGGGACTGATGACCTCAGATGTTAAGTCCCATAGTGCTTAGAGCCATTTGAACCATTCAGTTTTTTGTCACATTCCTTTCCCTGGAACGTCGCTTCTCTTCTAGTAATTTCCATCTGTTTATCGCGCAACTCCGCTAGACTTTCGTATGGTGTGTACCGACCGTCTCAGGATTAATTCGATTTCTGTGTACTTGAGAAAAAAAAAAATGGTTCAAATGGCTCTGAGCACTATGGGACTCAACTGCTGTGGTCATAAGTCCCCTAGAACTTAGAACTACTTAAACCTAACTAACCTAAGGACAGCACACAACACCCAGCCATCACGAGGCAGAGAAAATCCCTGACCCCGCCGGGAATCGAACCCGGGAACCCGGGCGTGGGAAGCGAGAACGCTACCGCACGACCACGAGATGCGGGCATACTTGAGAACCAACCTGGCCGTTGGAGGGATGAATGGAACGGGGACGGGGGAGACGGAGGGGGGCGGGGGGGGGGGGTAAAAGTAGTAGAGCGAGATCAAGAGACGAATAGAGCAAGCAGGTCCCAATTGACGAGGGTTGCAGTAGTTACACGTATTCGGAGATGAAGGAGCCTGCACAAGATAGAGTAGCGTGGAGACCTGCATCAAACCAGTTTCAGGACTGAAGAGCACGGCAACGTTCTCTTGTAACATGTATCTAATTTTAATTATTGGTCGTATTGCAGTAAATTAAAATGTGATAAAGATACATGAAACGCATCATTTTCAAATCAAAAACTGTTTAAATCAGTGATACCGTTCAATTTGTACAACTTGAAAAGCATTTAATTTTCTATTTGGTGTTTTGCATTTTGCATTAAACTTTAATTTATTGTGATTACACGCATTTTTCATGCAACTAGTAATTAAAAGTAAAAATTTGTACTTTTATTAGAGATTTATTATTCAGTATTCGTTAATTAACATTTTCAACTTTTAGTGAATGTGGGTGTTTCTATAAAAGTAAAAAAAAAATTTGGCACAAGCGAGACTCTGTATTTATGCTACGCGCTCAGCCGCTATCGACAACGTTAATAAGAACGAAGTCTTGATTATTTCCCGGATATCCGGTGGAGTGGCGCCGTCTAGAAGGAGCGATATTCGCCATCTTGAGACAGGCGTTCTGATGATGACTGGTTTCTGGTGGGCGCCGCATATGCGGGTCTCTGTCGGCGTGGCGACACTGCGTCCTAGACTTCTTCAGTCATTACGATTGGAGCGGATCTCTGCGTACATAGCCACTGCGCTTAGATCGCGCTCGAGGTTGGGTCAAAAGCCTTGCCTGATTGAAAAATGGAAATATTTCACGAAAAGCTGCTGTAAATGAAGTGTCAAAAATGTCATCTGTTCAAGACCTAGCTGTTCTGCCCATAAAAAGATAAATTGCTGCGTTAATTAAATGTCAAAAAGGCTTCCTTCGATTCAAGTACGTTAGGAAGGCAGACGAGGAGTCACTAAGATCATGCTTTCTGAATAAAACCTGAAATTAAAAAATGAAAGAAATCAAATATTTTATGAAATGATTTGTGTAAAAGAAATAAGTAGATGAGAGAAACGTTCTTCGTGCCTTTGAATGATGCCCGAAATCATAAACAGAAAATGAGGTGCACCAAACGTTTCCCTAATATTTTTTATTTCATACTTTTAGACAAATCATTACACAAAACGTTTGAGTTTTGTATTTTGTAAGCTTTACTTTTACAGACTATTGAGAGTAATTGAAACACTTGGCCTTAACACTGACTGCTGGTGAATTACGTTCGCAACATCAAATATCTGTAAAATTTTATGGTTCATTGTAATTTATTAGGAATTAAGTGTGTGTGATATACTGGGATAGGCGTGAAGATCATGTTCTTTGGCAAGACCTTAAAAATATACTTAGCGATGCGGTGTAAACGGTATGCACAAAACTTAGTATACAGAATCGTAACTGAGTCAGTAAAAATATAAGAACGGCCGGGAATCTTTCTTTTTAATCTCAATTTGTTCTATATTGTTCGTTGAATTTGTTCATGGCGGACGTCCGATGACGTTCAGGTTGTTCGTTGATCCGTTTACTCAGTTTTTTATTACGGAGGGTAGCTAAACCCTCTGACCGAACACGCTGAGCTACCGTGCCGGCTGGAATCGAACCCAGGACCTTTTCCTCATACATAATTATAAACTGTATACGTTACCCCTACACTGCAGCTAACTGTAGTTCAGTGGAATCAATCTGTGTGCTTATGTTAGTATTTAGCGTAGTTAGTCATGTAATAGTCATATATCCGCATCTATTGGCTGTTTAAAGTTCTTGATCATGTAAAAAAAACATTCTTATTTAATATATTGATGACATAGTCGAATGCTCCTCTGATCATTCACGTGTATTCGAAGAACTTGTCTGGTGACCATCGTAGTTGAAGATAGGAAATTCTCCATGGAGATTCCTTCCTTTGTAAATTTCATTCACAGCATTCCTTTCCGCTTTATTTTCTTAAGTAAACCTAATTCTGTAGCCTTACTCTTCAGCTACAGTATTCTACAGGTTAAGGGCGCCGTTTTATAGAAACAGCTGGGGTTGGCTCTAAGCAGCCATCTTGTAGCGCGTCATGGTCGCTCTCATGCAGAACACCCAAGGTTTACGCCCGATGTTGCAGCTTGTCGCTGGAGTGTCGCGTATCCAGAAATCGCTTGCTGTCGCTCCCTTCTGTCGCTCACGTTGGACACGGCCTAAGGCTTCTTCTAGAATGAAATTCCAGAAGGTGTTGGATTGTTGCAACAACTCGGTACGATCGTAATTTATGGGATGTCCGTGTGAGATGATGTGCTCTAGTATAGCGGACTTGATCGGCTATTCATTGTCTGTGTGGCGTAGAGATGGATGTAGAGATACGACTATACGACAAGCTAATAAATAAAGACAGCATCTTTCTATTAGGCAAGGCCAGGGACCCGCCCTGGATCACGATCTAAGCAAAGTGGCGATACACGTGGAAAGCCGCTCCAGCAATAACAGCTGACCAAGTCTATGGCGCACTGTCGCCATGTCGGCCGCGGCGCTGCTGAGGACCCGGGATCGACCCCCGACGTCGCGCTTGCCTCGCCACAGCACCAGGCTGCGCGGCCAGAGGCGGCACGGTAGAGGCTGCGGGGGGAAGAGGGGGGGGGGGGAAGTACGTAAAGGCTGTGCCCTGCAGAGATCAGTGAGTCATCAGGAACGCCTGGAGATGGCAAATATCGCTCCTTCTGCACCGCCTGAAAGCCCGAGAAATAATTATCAAAGATTTTAGTACGTCTGAAAAACCTAAAACGACACACGAAGCACGAAGAGTTTTACTTTTAACAGCGCTCGGAAACAGTGTAGTCGTGAAAGACGTTGACCAACAAGTGTGTAGAAAATCGCAGCAGCCTAGTAGCTCGCTGACGTCCCCTTGTCTCCTCAGACCCACACGACTTCAGCTGAAAGCCCCGGATGACGTTATACTCACCACTAGAGTCCCCGCTTTGAGTTGTTCACACAGCAACAGCGGCTTCCCGCCGCCACCGCCGCCGACCCCTCAATTTTAGCACGTTTTCCAGATATTTCTGGCTAGAGAGTCAACACGGATGTTAATAAGCGTGAGATGTACTCGATTTTTTAAACATGTTTCTGACATGGTTGTCTCATATCTCGGCCAAGACAAGAGTTAATATTGTGACCGATATAAACACCAGCTGCACGTTCCGACCTCGAATGAGGACTCGGAACCTACCTGCCGCCTCTCGTCCTCTGGCAGTCGTGCCGTGCTGATGCCGTGTGGGGTGCGTGTGGGCAGCACACCACAGCAGAGCGCTCCGCCGGCCATTGTCAGCCCCGCAGACGTCGCAGACGCCACAGCTCTGTTAGGCGGCTCCGCGAGGCTTTCTGCAGTGTAACACGTCCGCACTTTCGCGCCGAGCTTTGTTCATCGTACAGTTTATTTGCGACTAACAGAACAGACTACAGGCGCAGAACCAGGGCAGCATTAGTGCCTAAACACACACACACACACACACACACACACACACACACACACACACACACACACACACACACACACCTCCTAAGAGTCTTCAGGCTCATTTACTCTGGTGTTTAGCAATGTATTTGGAATTATATATTTTTTAATTTTTTTTTTTCAATGTGTGGTTGGAATGAGAACAAACAAAAACTGTTCATCACGTCGGAAAGCGTCGGTTTGTTTCTCATCACAAGACAACGTGATTTTTAAAGCGGAATTCTGCTCACTTTCTATAGAGCGATCGCAAAGTAGTGTATTGTAAAATTTGTTGCATCGATATGTGTTAACAGAAACAGTGAAACGCGCACAATATCCAGTACACGAGCAGCGACTCGAGGGCCGCCCTGTCTTCTGCTGCCACGCAGCAGCGCTGCTCAGTCACTGCTTGAGTACTGGATGTTATTCGTGTTTCATCGATTGAGCGAAAGTCACACTGCACTACTTTGCGATTGCTCTATAGAAAGCGCGCAAAATTCTGCTCTAAAAATCACGTTGTCTTGTGACGGGGAACAATCCGACGCTTTCCGTCGTGATGAATAGTATTTGTTTGGGCTCACTGCAGCGACTTATTGCAAAAACGATATAGCAAATACCTCTCAAAACAGGAGAGAAAATGCCCCTTGGCCAGCCTTAGGAGGCACTTAATATACACTGAAGCGCAAAACAAACTGGTATAGGCTTGCGTATTCGAATACAGAGATACGTAAACAGGCAGAATACGGCGCTGCGGTCGGCAATACCTGTATTAGAAAACAAGTGTCTGGCGCAGTAGTCGCTACGGTCGCAGGTTCGAATCCTGCCTCGGGCATGGATGTTTGTGATGTCCTTAGGTTAGTTAGGTTTAACTAGTTCTAAGTTCTAGGGGACTAATGACCTCAGCAGTTGAGTCCCATAGTGCTCAGAGCCATTTGAACCATTTTTTGGCGCAGTAGTTAAATCGGTTACTGCTGCTACAGTGACAGGTTTCGAGATTTAAGTGAGTTTGTGTTATAGTCGTCGCACGAGCGATGGGACACAGCATCTCCGAGGTAGCGATGAACTGGGGATTTTCCAGTGCGGCCATTTCACGAGTGCACCGTGAACATCAGGAATCCACTAAAACATCAAATCTCAGACATCGCTGCGGCCGGAAAAAGATCCTACAAGAAGGGGCCAATGGCGACTGAAGAGAATCGTTCAACGTGACACCAGTGCAATCATTCCGCAAATTGCTGCAGATTTAAGTGCTGGGCTATCAACAAGTGACAGCGTGCAAACCACTTTCAATGTAAGATCATCCATATCGGCTTTCGGAGCCGAGGGCCCCCTTGTCTATGCTTGATGACTGCACGACACAAAACTTTACGCTTCGCCTGGGTCCGTGAACACCGACATTGGACTGTTGATTACTCGAAACATGTTGCCTGGTCGGACAAGTCTCGTGTCGGGCGGATAGAGGTGTATGGGTATGGAGACAACCTCATGAATCCATGGACCCTGTATGTCAGCAGGGGACTGTTCAATCTGCTGAAGGCTCTGTAATGGTGTGGGAAGTGTCCCATTGGAGTGAGATGGGACCTCTGATACGTTCAGATAAGACTCTGGCAGGTGACACATACGTAAGCATCCTGTCTGATCACCTGCATCCATTCATTTGTTCATTCCGACGGACGTGGGCAATTCCAGCAGGACAATGCGACACCGCTCACGTCCAGAATTGCTACAGAGTGGCTCCAGGAACACCATTCTGAGTTTAAACACTTTCGCTGGCCACCGTACTCCGCAGACATTTACACTATTGAGCATATCTGGGATGCCTTGCAACGTGCTGTTCAGAAGAGATCTCCACCCCCTCGTACTCGTACGGATTTATGGACACCCCTGCAGGATTCGTGGAGTCAAAACCTTTAGCACTACTTCAGACATTAATCGAGTTCATGCCACGTCCAGTCGCGGCACTTCCGCGTGCTCGCGTGGCCCTACACGATATAGGCATGAGGACAAATTTATTTGGCTCTTCAGCGTATATTGCACCGCACAGAGTAGTTCTCATTGTACCAGCTTCTTCCTGTTGCATTCACGTATGGAGGGCGCGAAGAGTGAAATTTTTTAATGGTTCTGTGCGTGATGTGTAGTTTCCTAGAGGAGCAAGACGTAGCCGGTTTTAGTATTTTCAAAGACCCATAACTGAAAGCTAGTTTGTTAGCAGACTTCCTCCGTAGACCCGCAAACTGTCGGCAGACCATTGTCAATTCAGATTTCCGTGGCGCTCTTCCACTGCTCACACAAACAAGTGCCGATACGTGCTCCCTTCTATGTACACCTCCACTGTTGCCTATTAGTACTGCTTGGTACAGGTGCCACAAACTTGGGCAGTATTCTAGGATGAGTCGCACGAGCGATTTATAAGCAGTTTCCTTTCTATTCTGATTGACCTCTACCAATAAAGTGAAGTCTGCCACCCGATATACCCACGTCTGAGTCTGTGTGATAATTTCACTTCATAACCCTACTGAGTCTTCCATCCAGATATTTGTTTCTGTTGGCCGATTCCAGCTGTGGCTCATTGATATTGCAGCCGAAAGGTACTAAGTGTTTTCGTTTTGTCAAGTCCACAGTTTCACAATACTCATCGTCTATAGCATGTAGCCAATCTCTGCACCACTTTGAAATCGCGTGAAGAGCCGACTGAACGTGCAGAAGTATTCTTTCGGACGCTACATCATTATAGATGCACGCGTAATGTGCGAAAAGTCTAAGGGTACTGTTAATGTTGTGTTTACGGTCATTAATGTCCAAGAAGTCAAAACAAGGCCCCGGGAGTAGACAACATTCCATTAGAACTACTGACAGCCTTGGGAGAGCCAGGCCTAACAAAACTCTACCATCTGGTGAGCAAGATGTATGAGACAGGCGAAATACCCTCAGACTTCAAGAAGAATATAGTAATTCCAATTCCAAAGAAAGCAGGTGTTGACAGATGTGAAAATTACCGAATTATCATTTTAGTAAGTCACAGCTGCAAAATACTAACGCGAATTCTTTACAGACGAATGGAAAAACTGGTAGAAGTCGACCTCTGGAAAGATCAGTTTGGATTCCGTAGAAATGTTGGAACACGTGAGGCAATACTGACCCTACGACTTACCTTAGAAGAAAGATTAAGGAAAGGCAAACCTACGTTTCTAGCATTTGTAGACTTAGAGAAAGCTTTTGACAACGTTAACTGGAATACTCTCTTTCAAATTCTGAAGGTGGCAGGGGTAAAATACAGGGAGCGAAAGGCTATTTACAATTTGTACAGAAACCAGATGGCAGTTATAAGAGTCGAGGGACATGAAAGGGAAGCAGTGGTTGGGAAGGGAGTATGACAGGGTTGTAGCCTCTCCCCGATGTTATTCAATCTGTATATTGAGCAAGCAGTGAAGGAAACAAAAGAAAAATTCGGAGTAGGTATTAAAATGTCAGAGACAGCAAAGGACTTAGAAGAGCAGTTGAACGGAATGGACAGTGTCTTGAAAGGAGGATATAAGATGAACATCAACAAAAGCAAAACGAGGATAATGGAATGTAGTCAAATTAAGTCGGGTGATGCTGAGGGTATTAGATTAGGGAATGAGCCACATAAAGTAGTAAAGGAGTTTTGCTATTTGGGGAGCAAAATAACTGATGATGGTCGAAGTAGAGAGGATATAAAATGTAGACTGGCAATGGCAAGGAAAGCATTTCTGAAGAAAAGAAATTTGTTAACATCAAGTATAGATTTAAGTGTCAGGAAGTCGTTTCTGAAAGTATTTGTATGGAGTGTAGCCATGTATGGAAGTGAAACATGGATAATAAATAGTTTGGACAAGAAGAGAATAGAAGCTTTCGAAATGTGGTGCTCCAGAAGAATGCTGAAGATTAGAAGAGTAGATCACATAACTAATGAGGAGGTATTGAATAGGATTGGGGAGAAGAGGAGTTTGTGGCACAACTTGACTAGAAGAAGGGATCGGTTGGTAGGACACATTCTGAGGCATCAAGGGATCACCAATTTAGTATTGGAAGGAGCGTGGAGGGTAAAAATCGTAGAGGGAGACCAAGAGATGAATACACTAAGCAGATTCAGAAGGATGTAGGTTGCAGTAGGTACTGGGAGATGAAGAAGCTTGCACAGGATAGAGTAGCATGGAGAGCTGCATCAAACCAGTCTCAGGACTGAAGACAACAACAACAACAACAACAGTGTCCAAGATAAATGGGAAGGCTCCTGAGACTGTTCCTCGGAGCATACTTGAAGTTACTTGTTCATCTGACAACTGTCCACCCAAAGTAACATGTTGCATTATCGCTACGGAGATATTCACTGATTAGCATAGGATTGAGGATGTGCTGTGTGGCTGCGTTAAAAGCGCTGTGAACAACTATACACCTGTCCGAGCGTGTGACCCAGCCAGCGAGCCGCTGTGTTAAGGCCCCGCGGCCGCCACGTGCCGCTAATTGGCCGCTGCTCTGCTCTGCTCTGCCCCGCTAATGGCAGCCCTTCTCGTGCCCGACGCCTGCGGGTGGTACAGCGACAGCCCACCTGCAGCAAAACGCGCATCAGGTGGCGGAAGAAATTGTCACCGCCATTATTTGGCTTGGCAGGGCGAACAGAGGTGGTGACGCAAAATTCCCCGATTGGCAGTTTTCGCGCCAGTATACCGGACTGAATTATGAACTTGGCGTATTCTGTAATGAAGTGAATCCATGTGACGCTTGTAATGGTTCTTTATTTTTACATGACCATTACTGCTCTCCAACCACAGTTCTCGATACCAGTAATGTCGTACTACTGTTCTGCGAAGTAACAGACATATTTTTGTGACAATATTCACATTTGGTTTTATTAATGTATAGGTACTCCGATGTATCGATATATTACAGTGATACGGTTCTTGTGTGTATTCATTTCTGAGAGACTGTCATAATCTTTGACTTACTTGTAACCGATTTGGCGCGAATGCGCACAGAGCAGTCTTTGTTTCACTTTGCAGAAGTTAAGTTGTTATTTCGCTTTGTAAAATGTAAGATGGCAAGAACTATGCTCCTTACATGAAGTCATTAAAGATCACCTAATTCACGTTGAGCGAACAGTTGGGCTGAACAAAAATGACTGACAAGGCACAGTGCATCTTGTGGAGGCTGTAGTATGGACGTATTGGAATAATTAATGTCGGGTGATGGTTTTAAAGTAGTTCACACGACATGAAAACTTTGTGGAAACGCGTCGATTTACTGGCGGCTAGTTTATCCCAGGGAAGTATTCAGAGTTGACCGCGGCCGGGTGGGGAGCGGCGAAAGGAAGCGACAATAGGCAGCTTAGTGCATCTCAAGCTCTGAGAAAGTGGTAACAGGGCACGGCCTCCAGCTGCCTTAAGATGAGTGACAGTGAGGGAGTGGTTGACCCCATGCTGGTGTACTGGGAAGCAGACGGAGAACTTGTACGCCTGTTGATAAATGTCCGTCGTCCCGTTTTCAGTGAAACATGCCAGAAAGCCACGCAAAGCTACGGTGGAGCAGTCAACAGAGGCCAAAATATGCGTGTTCGTGACTATAGCAACTTCACACTGAATTCACGGTCCACAGAGTCTGAAATAAATCAGGTGAAGAGCGACAGAATGAAATATGCCAGCCTCCGATGGGAACGTAGGATCGAGGAATTTGAAGTACTCTCCTGGGAGTCAGAATTCCGGAAAAATTGGTGTTTTGTGCAGACGCTAACCTTGATGGGTGGTCTGGGAGGAGCTAAGTAGCAGAAGTTGAGAGGAAGGGAAATTTTGTGGGAATTTGTTCACTTCCCAGAGCAGACATTGGTCGGCGCTGGGAAGCGACGCATAATTAACGCGACTTGCGCTGCAATTGGCGTAAGTGATTTTGCTGGAGGGGAAACCAAGGCGAAGCGCGGACTGGGAGAAGTCTCCGTAAGGGTCTTCCCTTCCCAGCTTGCCTAGAGTGCGGATGTGGCGTTTTTTTACTCAGCTTGCCTGAGCGAGAGTGAGCATCTCTGCAGTTTAGGACTTAGCAAACGGAACTATTGAGCTTGGAGATAGAAAGTTTTGGTTCAGCTATGTACTGAGCAAGATAGCTAGGAGTGAATAGACGATCGCAGCCTTGCAGCACCACGAGGCCGGCGGACATCCTCACAACGACGCCGTCCCGCCACGCTGAATTCGGTGATATTGCACCCGCTCCGGCTTGAATTAGGCCACATTAATTTGTTGGATCACGTCGGCAAATTTTCCACGAGAATTTCATGGCCCGTTTATTGGGGAATTCTTCTCTCACTTCGCATTACGCCTGGGTCAGTCGATAGGAATTAATTTTGATTTATCGCGCTTTACTCCAAGTAAACGCAATTTATTACCACTGCCTGATAGTCATGTAATGTGATGATGGAAGGTCGGGAGTTAAAATAAATTTGTGCTAATCGACTGCATCTGAAACTTCCTGGCAGATTAAAACTGTGTGCCCGACCGAGACTCGAACTCGGGACCTTTGCCTTTCGCGGGCAAGTGCTCTACCAACTGAGCCACCGAAGCACGACTCACGGCCGGTACTCACAGCTTTACTTCTGCCAGTACCTCGTCTCCTACCTTCCACAAGCTGTGAGTACCGGCCGTGAGTCGTGCTTCGGTGGCTCAGTTGGTAGAGCACTTGCCCGCGAAAGGCAAAGGTCCCGAGTTCGAGTCTCGGTCGGGCACACAGTTTTAATCTGCCAGGAAGTTTCATATCAGCGCACACTCCGCTGCAGAGTGAAAATCTCATTCTGGAAACGACTGCATCTGTTTTCAATCAAGTAGTTGAATTCCCAAGTCATTTTCTTAATTAATTTTATGTTCAACATTTGCATCTGGTGTTCAATAGCTGAATATAACATCAATGTGCACCCCTTTTTAGTTAAAAGTGATCAATTCTGAATCAATTAATGTCAACACTGCCACCGCAGTTCAATCAGGAGTCACAGGGCCTTATTACTTTCTCTACGTTATCCGCTTTTGCGGCAGTTTTGCACTCTCTGTTGATCTGTTAGTCAATTAGCTGGGGTGAACACACGCCAAAACCAGATAAGTGACGGGTGGGGTATTACAAAAACAACAGTCAAGTCTTGTGTTTGGTTAAAGTGGAAATTAAATATATGAAGATTGATACAAAACTGTTTTCTTGATGATGTGACAATTAAGAAGTATATGTGAATTTACAGGAAGTTTAATAAAAATGTGGATCGTGAACACCAAGTCAAAAATTATTTCTACCATACCATTGTTCTGATCTGGGATTGTTTGATCATTAAGAATTTCCTTAAAAAACGCATTTGTTAGGTCTTCAAATATTGCTAAAATACAGATCTGGACATTCTAGCAGTCAAAGTGGAATCACCCTAGAATCAACAAGATGAGCCATACCAACTTCGTCGAAATCTACGTGGGAATCCATTCAAGATTAATTGCCAAAATTAATGACTTTTTTACAGTGACTTCATTATTTCCATACTGACGATACCATCCAGTCAATAACTCTGTTGTTGCCCGATAAAGCGAACATATGCTGCGCGAATTAATCTGATTTCTAACCTACTTTGCAAGTGGTGGTATTGTTAGACGCTGTTGACGGTGATCTGTCCGTCGAGTGCGGACGTGAAG
Organism: Schistocerca nitens; assembly: GCF_023898315.1. Taxonomy (NCBI): domain Eukaryota; kingdom Metazoa; phylum Arthropoda; class Insecta; order Orthoptera; family Acrididae; genus Schistocerca; species Schistocerca nitens. The sequence continues at coordinate 32,846 of NW_026045910.1, read as the reverse complement.
GTCGGCCGTTCCCTTTGTGCCTGCACCGCTCCCCCTCCCACCCCTACATCTACGTAATCACTCTGCTATTCACAATAAAGTGTCTGGCAGAGGGTTCAATGAGCTATCCTCAAGCGCTCTCTCTACCGTTCCACTCTCGAACGGCGCGCGGGAAAAAGGAGCTATTAAATTTTTCTGTGCGAGCCCTGATTTCTCCCTATGTAGGTGGGTGCTAAAGGAATGTTTTCGCAATCGGAGGAGAAAACTGGTGATTGAAATTTCATGAGAAGAACCCGTAGCAACGAAAAATACCTTTGTTTTCATGATCTTCACTTCAATTCACGTATCATGTCTGTGGCACTATCTCCCGTAATTTGCGATGACACAAAACGAGCTGCCCTTCTTTGTACTTTTTCGATGTCATCCGTCAGACCCACCTGATACGGATCGCACACCGCACAGTAATTCTCCAGAATAGGGCGGACAAGTGTGGTGTAAGCAGTCTCTTTAGTAGATCTGTTGGACATTCTGAGTGTTTTGCCAATGAATCGCAGTTTTTGGTTTGCTCTACCCACGACATTATCTATGTGATCGTTCCAGTTCAGGTTATTTGTAATTGTAATCCCTAAGTATTAAGTTGAATTTACAGCCTTCAGATTTGTGTGGCTTATCGCGTAATCGAAATTTAGGGGATTCCTTTTAGCACTCATGTGAATAACTTCACACTTTTCATTATTCAAGGTCAATTGCCACTCTCCGCACCATACAGATATCTTATCTAAATCATTTTGCAATTCGTTTTGGTCATCTGATGACCTAACAAGACGATAAATGACAGCATCATCTGCAAACAGTCTGAGACGGCTACTGAGATTGTCTCCTATGTCGTTAATATAGATGAGGAACAATAGAGGGCCTATAACACTTCCTTGGGGAACGCCGGATATTACTTCTGTTTTACTCTGACTTTCCGTCTATTACTACGATGTATGACCTTTCTGACAGGAAATCACGAATCCAGTCGCACAACTAAGGCGATATTCCATAGGCACGCAGTTTGGTTAGAAGACGCTTGTGACGAACGGTGTCGAAAGCCTTCTGGAAATAAAAGTATGTAATCAATTTCACATCCCCTGTCGATAGCACTCACTACTTCAAGAGTATAAAGAGCTAGTTGCGTTTCACAAGAACGAGATTTTCTGAATCCGAGCTGACTATGTGTCAACAATTCGTTTTCTTCCAGGTAATTCATAGCGTTCGAACACAGTATATGTTCCAAAACCCTACTGCAAATCGACGTTAGTGATGTGGGCCTGTAATTCACCGGATTACTCCTATTTCCCTTTTTGAGTGTTGGTGTGACTTGAAACAATTTTCCAGTCTTCGCCGTCATATAACACAAACATGAAACCACACAACACGCATACCCCCATGCAGCTCACCACTCTTCGGTGACTTTGTGTTTGGCTACCACGGGGCGGCAGCCTTTGCAGCATGTCTACACTTCCTTGCTGCATGCCTATCCTCCTGCTGTTATTCTTCCCCTCCCTTGGGGAACATGTCTGCGATACTTAAGGGAATGTGTTCTTAATTTTCAGTAGCCTGACATTAGATGAATCATTTCGATGTTTTTTCTTTATCCGTTCTGTCTCCTATCCTTCCTCCGCTTCGGCATTTGAGATTCATTTTCGTTTCTTCTTCCTCCCTGTGCGCTCTCGAAGGCCGGCCCACGCGTTTGATGCGCAAAAGGTGACTGGGTAACGCGTCATTCCCAGTCCCGGGTCGACTTGTAGGGTTCGCACGTACCCCCCGGTACCGGTCAGGTCCAGGGAGGTGTGATTGCCGGAGCTGTTACCTTCCCAAATTGTCAATTGGTCCCTCTATCAGACGTTCGGCAGGTGTGACCTGAGGTGTGAACATTCACCTGTGGGGGAGGGGCGGGGGGGGGGAGGTGGCGCTCAGTTGGAAGGAGCGTGCCATCGGAGATGCTGGCAATCGTGGGGGATTTTCTGGCAGTGTGCCAATCACCAGTCAGTCTACGTGTACTAAATGCAAACAGAATGAAGCTGAAGATTCAGTCTCCCAACTGCACCTCAGTTCCACATGGTATTGCATACTGGAGGACTCAGCTCTTGGCTACAGTTAATCCAGTTATTATTCAGGAAGGTGTTAATGCAATTGCCGACCCTGTGAAATCTTTCTCTCCTTTACCCAATGGCGCTTTGCTTTTGGAGACTAATTGTGATTCTCAGCCACAACAGCTGCTTGCAGCTTCACGCCTCCAAGGTTATCCTGTTCGTGTCGAGGCCCATTGAACTCTGAATTCTTTGTGTAGTCTTATTTACACTAGTCTGCTCCATGGTCTGACTGAGGGAGAAATCAAAACTTGTTGTCGTTGTTGCGGTATTCAGTCCTGAGACTGGTTTGATGCAGCTCTCCATGCTACTCTATCCTGTGCAAGCTTCTTCGTCTCCCAGTACCTACTGCAACCTACATCCTTCTGAATCTGCTTAGTGTATTCGTCTCTTGGTCTCCCTCTACGATTTTTACCCTCCACGCTGCCCTCCAATGCTAAATTTGTGATCCCTTGATGCCTCAGAACAGGTCCTACTAACCGGTCCCTTCTTTTTGTCAAGTTGTGCCACATGCTCCTCTTCTCTCCAATTCTATTCAATACTTCATCATTAGTTATGTGATGTAACCATCTAATCTTCATCATTCTTCTGTAGCACCACATTTCGAAAGCTTCTATTCTCTCCTTGTCCAAACTATTTATCGTCCATGTTTCACTTCCATACATGGCTACACTCTATACAAATACTTTCAGAAATTTCCTCACACTTAAATCTATACCCGATGTTAACAAATTTCTCTCCTTCAGAAATGCTTTCCTTGCCATTGCCAGTCTACATTTTATATCCTCTCTACTTCGACCATCATCAGTTATTTTGCTCCCCAGATAGCAAAACTTCTTTACTACTTTAAGTGCCTCATTTCCTAATCTAATTCCCTCAGCATCACCCGATTTAATTCGACAACATTCCATTATCGTCGTTTTGCTTTTGTTGATGTTCATCTTATACCCTCCTTTAAAGACACTGTCCATTCCGTTCAACTGCTCTTCCAAGTCCTTTGCTGTCTGATTGAATTACAATGTCATCGGCGAACCTCAAAGTTTTTATTTCTTCTCGATGGATTTTAATACCTACTCCGAATTTTTCTTTTGTTTCCTTTACTGCTTGCTCAATATACAGATTGAATAACATCGGGGAGAGGCTACAACCCTGTCTCACTCCCTTCCCAACCACTGCATCCCTTTCGTGTCCATCGATTCTTGTAACTGCCATCTGGTTTCTGTACAAATTGTAAATAGCCTTTCGCTCCCTGTATGTTACCCCTGCCACCTTTAGAATTTGAAAGAGAGTATTCCAGTCAACATTGTCAAAAGCTTTCTCTAAGTCTACAAATGCTAGAAACGTAGGTTTGCCTTTCCTTAATCTTTCTTCTAAGACAAGTCGTAAGGTCAGTATTGCCTCACGTATTCCAATATTTCTACGGAATCCAAACTGATCTTCCCCGAGGTCCGCTTCTACCAGTTTTTCCATTCGTCTGTAAAGAATTCGCGTTAGTATTTTGCAGCTGTGACTTAGTAAACTAGTTCGGTAATTTTCACGTCTGTCAACACCTGCTTTCTTTGGGATTGGAATTACTATATTCTTCTTGAAGTCTGTGGGTATTTCGCCTGTCTCATACATCTTGCTCACCAGATGGTAGAGTTTTGTCATGACTGGCTCTCCCGAGGTCATCAGTAGTTCTAATGGAATGTTGTCTACTCCCGGGGCCTTGTTTTGACTCAGGTCTTTCAGTGCTCTGTCACACTCTTCACGCAGTATCGTGTCTCCCATTTCATCTTCATCTATTCCATTTCCATAATATTGTCCTCAAGTACATCGCCCTTGTATAGACCCTCTATATACTCCTTCCACCTTTTCTGCTTTCCCTTCTTTGCTTAGAACTGGGTTTCCATCTGAGCTCTTGATATTCATACAAGTCGTTCTCTTATCTCCAAAGGTCTCTTTAATTTTCCTGTAGGCAGTATCTATCTTACCCCTAGTGAGACAAGCCTCTACATCCTTACATTTGTCCTCTAGCCGTCCCTGCTTAGCCATTTTGCACTTCCTGTCGATCTCATTTTTGAGACGTCTGTATTCCTTTTTGCCTGCTTCATTTACTTCATTTTTATATTTTCTCCTTTCGTCTATTAAGTTCAATATTTCTTCTGTTACCCAAGGATTTCTACTAGCCCTCGTCTTTTTACCTACTTGATCCTCTGCTGCCTTCACTACTTCATCCCTCAGAGCTACCCATTCTTCTTCTACTGTACTTCTTTCTCCCATTCCTGTCAATTGTTCCCTTATGCTCTCCCTGAAACTCTGCATAACCTCTGGTTTAGTCAGTTTATCCAGGTCCCATCTCCTTAAATTCCCACCTTTTGCAGTTTCTTCAGTTTTAATCTACAGTTCATAACCAATAGATTGTGGTCAGAGTCCACATCTGCCCCTGGAAATGTCTTACAATTTAAAACCTGGTTCCTAAATCTCTATCTTACTATTATATAATCTATCTGATACCTTCTAGTATCTCCAGCATTCTTCCATGTATACAACCTTCTTTTATGATTCTTGAACCAAGTGTTAGCTATGATTAAGTTGTGCTCTGTGCAAAATTCTACCAGGCGGCTTCCTCTTTCATTTCTTAGCCCCAATCCATATTCACCTACTATGTTTTCTTCTCTCTCTTTTCCTACTCTCGAATTCCAGTCACCCATGACTATTGAATTTTCGTCTCCCTTCACTACCTGAATAATTTCTTTTATCTTATCATACATTTCTTCAATTTCTTCATCTGCAGAGCTAGTTGGCATATAAACTTGTACTACTGTAGAAGGCATGGTCTTCGTTTGTATCTTGGCCACAATAATGCGTTCACTATGCTGTTTCTAGTGACTTACCCGCATTCCTATTTTTTTATTCATTATTAAACCTACTCCTGCATTACCCCTATTTGATTTTGTTTTTATAACCCTGTATTCACCTGACCAAAAGTCTTGTTCCTCCTGCCACCGAACTTCACTAATTCCCACTATATCTAACTTTAACCTATCCATTTCCCTTTTTAAATTTTGTAATCTATCTGCCCGGTTAAGGGATCTGACATTCCACGCTCCGATCCGTAGAACGCCAGTTTTCTTTCTCCTGATATCGACATCCTCTTGAGTAGTCCCCGCCCGGAGATCCGAATGGGGGACTATTTTACCTCCGGAATATTTTACCCAAGAGGACGCCATCATCATTGATCCATACAGTAAAGCTGCATGCCCTCGGGAAAAATTACGGCCGTAGTTTACCCTTGCTTTCAGCCGTTCGCAGTACCAGCACAGCAAGGCCGTTTTGGTTAATGTTGCAAGGCCAGGTCAGTCAATCATCCAGACTGTTGCCCCTGCAACTACTGAAAAGGCTGCTGCCCCTCTTCAGGAACCACACGTTTGTCTGGCCTCTCAACAGATACCCCTCCGTTGTGGTTGCACCTACGGTACGGCCATCTGTATCGCTGAGGCACGCAAGCCTCCCCACCAACGGCAAGGTCCATGGTTCAAAACTTAACGCTCTGATAAGTTTCCATCGAGTGATGAAAAATGTTGATGCGTCCTTCGTTCCTACAGGCACTCTCTTTCTCACGTTCGATAGAGTAGTGCTTCCTTCAGAGATCAAAGCCAGTTATGATCCGACTCTACATTCCAAACCCGATGTGTGCTACCAACGTCAGCGTTACAACCACACTCGAATGTCCGTTCGAAACCTGTGCAAAAGCCTTATTTGTGGTAGGGATACCAGGAGGGCAATCGCCGACATCCTTCTCCCCACTGTATCAACTGTATTGGCGATCATGCAGCCTCATCCTGAGAATGACCCGTGTATCTTGATGAGTGGGCAGTCCAGGAGATCCTGGTGAATGAAAACCGTACCTTACCCTGTCGCTCGTAATTTGTTGGCTGGTCGGAAGCCCTACACTTTACCATCTTACACTTACAGTACCGTTTATCACTACACCTCGCTGCATGAAGTACACATCCATGCATACTTGCGACCTCAAATTCAGCACCATGGTTGTAAAATCGCCCAGTGTCACGATAGCATCCCGTCTGCTTCTCCTCCAGTTGTGCAACAAGCGGCATAATCACCTGCTACCCAAGTGGTAGGCCGGAAAGGACAGAAGAAATTTTCTCGTGAAGACTTTCTATGGCTCTCCAGCCAACAATCATTTGCGAGCAGCGGAGGCTCAAAGTAACGAAACAAGGTCAAACCGTCTTCTCCTTCGCTGACTCGGTAATCCTCTTCCATGGTGTCACCGCGTTATATACCCTAACGGGCCACCCTCCGTTTCGCCGGTGCGCACTGCCAACAATTTCTCTGCCCTAGCGTCCATTGGTCAACCCAGTGAGAATGCCGACGGGTCTGTAGATCCTCCTGTCTCTGTGCCCTGTAGCACTAAGTCTTTGAAGGCTGCCACTCGGCAGCCATCGAGATGACAGTCCTTCATTTTGTTCTCCTTTCCCTGTCATTACTCTCCACCAGTGAAACGTTCGCGGCGTTACATCCAACGAGGAGGATTTACAGCTGCTCTTTCAATCGCAGCGTCCACTTGCTTTCTGACTCCAGGAAAAAAAATATGCGTCCTCACCACCTTTTTGACCTCTCGATTTTCTTTCCCGTCATCTTTGACATTCCCTCCGAGGACGGCACTCCATCTCAAGGCGGAGTCATGCTGCTCATCTGGGATGACGTTCACAGTCAAACCATCTCACAGAACATCCAGGTGCAAGCTGTTGCAGTCCGCTTTTCCCTTCCTCGCTCCACCTTTCCTCTTTGCCACATCTACATCCCCCTGTCATTCAGTGTCACTAGGGCCGGCTTCCTCCAGCTTATCAGGTAACTCCGTGACTCCTTTCTGCTGCTCAGTGACTTTAATGTGCACCATCCCCGTTGAGGCTCATCGCGAACCTGTCAGAGAGGAGCCCTCATGGCTGACCACCTCAATCAACTCTAACTCATCTACCTTAATACTGGAGCACCCATGTTCCTTTCAGACTCCATACAAACCTTTACCCATTTGAACCTCTCGTTCTGCACGGCCATTTTACCCATCGTCTGGAGTCTTCTGTTCTATGTGACACGTACTCGAGCGACCATTTCCCGTGTGCTATCCCTTTCGCTGACTCCTACCCCATCTATTCGTAACCCAAATAGGCAGCTTTCAAAGGCCGACCGCAGGCTCCCTGGCGACCTTTGACGAACATTTCCCCAGCTGTGATGACCAGGTGGTCAACCTAACAAACGTTATCCTGACCGCTGCAGAACGTTCCATTCTTCGCACTTCACCTTTACTGTACCATGTTCCCGTCCCTTGGTGGACTGAGGCGTGCCGCGACGCAATTCGCGCGCGGAGACGTGCTCTCCGCGTTTTTCGCCGTCACCCTACGATGGGCAACTGAACAGTTGCGTGTGCAGTGTCGCTGCATTCTTCAGGATAGCAAAAAAGCTAGCTGGATTTCATTTACTAGTTCTGTTAACGGTTCCACCCCTCTTCCGTCGTGTGGGCCAACCTCCGATGACTCTCTGGAACCAAGGTTCATTCCTCAATTTCCAGTCTGACCATAGCAGATGACGTAATTGTGGACCATACTGCTGTCTTCAACACCTTGGGCCTCTATTTTACGGAATTTCGAGCTCCACCCAATGTCACCCTGCTTTCATCCGTCGGAAAACGAGTGGAGGAGGCTCGGGTGATACCCTTCTTATCTCAGAATCGTGAATGTTACAATGCCTTCTTTACTATGAGGGAGCTAGATCATGCTCTCTCTTCATCCCGATCCCCCGCCGCAGGGCCAGACGCCATCCACATTCATATGTTGCAGCACCTTCCTCTTGTAGGCAAAAACTTTCTGCTTCATACGTACAACCACATCTGGACAGAGGGCACGTTTCCCAGACGCTGGCGTAAAGCCGCCTTGCAAGGTGATGGAACATATGATCCATGTCCGGGTGATATGGAATCAGCGATCATAAAGCGGTTACTCCATCGATGATTTCAGCCGTAAATAGAAATATTAAAAAGGTAGGAAGATTTTTCTGTTTAGCAAAAGTGACAAAAAGCAGATTTCAAAGTACCTGATGGCTCAACACAAAAGTTTTGCCTCAATTACAGATAGTGTTAAGGATCAGTGGACAAAGTTCAAAACCATCGTACAATATGCGATAGATGAGTATGTGCCAAGCAAGATCGTGAGAGATGGAAGAGAGCCGCCGTGATACAACAACCGAGTTAGAAAACTGCTGCGGAAGCAAAGGGAACTTCACAGCAAACATAAACATAGCCAAAGCCTTGCAGACAAACAAAAATTACGCGAAGCGAAATGTAGTGTGAGGAGGGCTATGCGAGAGGCGTTCAATGAATTCAAAAGTAAAGTTCTATGTACTGACTTGGCAGAAAATCATAAGAAATTTTGGTCTTACGTCAAAGCGGTAGGTGGATCAAAACAAAATGTCCAGACACCTTGTGACCAAAATGGTACTGAAACAGAGGATGACAGACTAAAAGCTGAAATATTAAATGTCTTTTTCCAAAGCTGTTTCACAGAGGAAGACTGCACTGTAGTTCCTTCTCTAGATTGTCGCACAGATGACAAAATGGTAGATATCGAAATAGACGACAGAGGGATAGAGAAACAATTAAAATCGCTCAAAAGAGGAAAGGCCGCTGGACCTGATGGGATACCAGTTCGATTTTACGCAGAGTACGCGAAGGAACTTGCCCCCTCCTTGCAGCGGTGTACCGTAGGTCTCTAGAAGAGCGTAGCGTTCCAAAGGATTGGAAAAGGGCACAGGTCATCCCCGTTTTCAAGAAGGGACGTCGAACAGATGTGCAGACCTATAGACCTATATCTCTAACGTCTATTAGTTGTAGAATTTTGGAACACGTATTATGTTCGAGTATAATGACTTTCCTGGAGACTAGAAATCTACTCTGTAGGAATCAGCATGGGTTTCGAAAAAGACGGTCGTGTGAAACCCAGCTCGCGCTATTCATCCACGAGACTCAGAGGGCCATAGACACGGGTTCACAGGTAGATGCCGTGTTTCTTGACTTCCGCAAGGCGTTCGATACAGTTCCCCACAGTCGTTTAATGAACAAAGTAAGAGCATATGGACTATCAGACCAATTGTGTGATTGGAGTGAAGAGTTCCTAGATAACAGAACGCAGCATGTCATTCTCAATGGAGAGAAGTCTTCCGAAGTAAGAGTGAATTCAGATGTGCCGCAGGGGAGTGTCATAGGACCGTTGCTGTTCACAATATACGTAAATGACCTTGTGGGTGACATGATAAGTTCACTGAGGCTTTTTGCGGATGATGCTGTGGTATATCGAGAGGTTGTAACAATGGAAAATTGTACTGAAATGCAGGAGGATCTGCAGCGAATTGACGCATGGTGCAGGGAAAGGCAATTGAATCTCAATGTAGAAAAGTGTAATGTGCTGCGAATACATAGAAAGATAGATCCCTTATCATTTAGCTACAAAATAGCAGGTCAGCAACTGGAAGCAGTTAATTCCATAAATTATCTGGGAGTACGCATTAGGAGTGATTTAAAATGGAATGATCATATAAAGTTGATCGTCGGTAAGGCAGATGCCAGACTGAGATTCATTGGAAGAATCCTAAGGAAATGCAATCCGAAAACAGAGGAAGTAGGTTGCAGTACGCTTGTTCTCCCACTGCTTGAATACTGCTCAGCAGTGTGGGATCCGTACCAGATAGGGTTGATAGAAGAGAGAGAGAAGATCCAACGGAGAGCAGCACGCTTCGTTACAGGATCATTTAGTAATCGCGAAAGCGTTACGGAGATGATAGATAAACTCCAGTGGAAGACTCTGCAGGAGAGACGCTCAGTAGCTCGGTACGGGCTTTTGTTGAAGTTTCGAGAACATACCTTCACCGAGGAGTCAAGCAGTATATTGCTCCCTCCTACGTATATCTCGCGAAGAGACCATGAGGATAAAATCAGAGCCGGCCGAAGTGGCCGTGCGGTTAAAGGCGCTGCAGTCTGGAACCGCAAGACCGCTACGGTCGCAGGTTCGAATCCTGCCTCGGGCATGGATGTTTGTGATGTCCTTAGGTTAGTTAGGTTTAATAGTTCTAAGTTCTAGGGGACTAATGACCTCAGCAGTTGAGTCCCATAGTGCTCAGAGCCATTTGAACCATTTGATAAAATCAGAGAGATTAGAGCCCACACAGAGGCATACCTACAATCTTTCTTTCCACGAACAATACGAGACTGGAATAGAAGGGAGAACCGATAGAGCTACTCAAGATACCTCTCGCCACGCACCGTCACGTGGCTTGCGGAGTATGGATGTAGATGTAGATGATGGCTCGAGTCGCGCAATTTACTAAGGATTGCACAGTGTGGATTTCGAGTGCGGCGTTCAGCAGTTGACCATCTCGTTACTTTGTCCACCCATGTCATGAATGGTTTTCTGCGGAAATCCCAGACTCAGGTCGTGTTTTTCGATTTTGAGAAGACCTGCGACACCTGCAGGAGAACTGGTATCCTCCGTACTCCTTACACGTGGGGCTTCCGTGGCCTTCTGCTTTGTTTCCGTCGGGTCATTTTTAAAAGGTCGTGTTTTCAAGGTGAGTGTGGATTCTGTCTTGTCGTAAACCTCAATCCAGGAAAACGGTATGCCTCAAGATTCCGTTTTGAGCGTCGTCCTCTTTCCTATCGCCATTAACCCTGTAATAGCCTGTTTCCCGTCGGGCACCTCAGGCTCCCTTTTCGTTGAGATTTTGCCATTTATTGCAGTTCTTCACGGACCTGTCTCACTGAGCGACGTCTTCAGCGGTGTCTTGATCGTCTTTACTCCTGGAGCATCGACAGTGGCTTTCGCTTTTCCACTGACAAAACCGTCTGTATGGATTTCTAGCAGCGCAGGTCCGCCCCAGTAGTTGAATGGTCAGCGCGTTGGAATGCCACGCACGGGGACCCGGGTTCGATTCCCGGCTGGGATGGGAGATTTTCTCCCCTCAGGGACAGGGTATTGTGCTGTCCTTATCATTTCATTCATTCCCATTGTCGACGCGCAAGTCGGCCAATGTGGCGTCGCACTCAATAAAACTCGCACTTGGCGGTCGAAATTCCCATCTGGGAACTCCGGGCCACTGGCGCCATATGCTCTTTTTTTTCTGGCAGCGCATGGATTTCTTCCACCATCTTTAAATCTTGGGCCTGTTGCCCTTCCGCTCATTCAGACTACGAAATTCCTGGGGCTCATGCTCGATAGGATACTTCTTTGGTCCTCCCACGTGCGTTATCTAGCTGCCTGCTATACTCTGTCCTTCTGTGTCCTACGTGTCCTCAGTGATACTTCCTGGGGTGCAGATCGAGCCACACTCCTCCGTTTGTACCGGTCCCTTGTCCGTTCTAAACTAGACTGAGGGTGTTCCGTATATGCATCTGCACTTCCTTCCCTCTTACGCCGTCTCAACACTATCCACCATCGTGGCATTCGTTTGGCCACTGGCGCCATTTACACTAGCCCGGTGGAGAGTCTGTATGCTGAAGCTGCTGAACTACCACTGTTGTACCGCCTTGACTTTTTCCTCAGCAGGTATGCATGCCATTTGTCTGCCATGCGTGTCCACCCATCCTATGTCTCCTTCTGCGATACCTCCTTTGATCGCCGGCATGGGGCGCGTCCCTCTTCTCTATTACATCCTGGAGTTCGCTTTGTACTCTTTTTCCGGCAGCTTATCTTCACACAGCCTGCAAATTTCCCGGTGGGTGCGAACCCTTCACCACCTTGGCTTCGTGCGGTGGCCTGTGTTCACTTCACAAGGACACCATTCCAGATTCACCCTATAGCCGTAAGTTCCTAGACCTTCGCATAGAACGTCGCAGTGGTATCTTTGTGTACACTGGTGGCTTTCGGTCGGATCTTGGTGTCGGGTGTGCCTTCGTCATTGGCGCCGACGTTCTTCGGTATCGGCTTCCGGCTCACTGCTCAGTACTTATAGCCGAGCTCTTCGCTCTGCATCAGGCCACGGAGTACATTCGGCGACACAGGCTTTTCAATTGCGTCATCTGCTCCTACTCTCTGTGCCCTGCAGAGCCTGTGTGTTGGGTACACCGTCCGCCCCTTAGTGCAGCGGGTCCAGGAAAACTTTCACTTGCTCACTCGTGATGTTTATGTGGGTTCTGGTCACGTCGGTTTGACGGGGACCGAGGCCTCTGACGCTGCTGCCAAAGCTGTATTCGTCCTACTCCGGACCGCTAGTTCTTCCACTCCATCCGATGATATCTTTGTTGCCGTCTGTCAGCAGGTGGTGTCACTTTGGCATCACCAATGGTCCTTCATTCATGGGAACAAGCTCCAGGCCATTAAGCCTCATCCAGGAGCTGGGACGACCTCCCTCCGGCACTTACATTTTGATGTATGTTTACCGTCTTGAGTTATCGACCGTTTTAGCGAAAGACGCGCGGACTGTCACTTCTTATCCATCGTAGCAATATGGTGAAGGCTATTTAATTTTTAGTTCAGGACCTCCGTTTCTATATGGCGAATCTTATGGACCCTTCTCCGAGTCCGTGTTTTTAGCTGTCTTCTCTTCTGTCTGTCGGGATTAACGTGTAGTCGTTTTCAACTCCTTTTTCGTCTTCGTGTTCTAAGGTTCTGACATGGGCGCGCATGGCCCTTGTTGTTCTAGCGCCCTAAAATAAAACAAAACAAACACCGCACGGTTATGCATTACACACACCTGCACTCATCGAATACTTCTGACACACGATTCTCATTTACCCTCCAGGAAAGGGGACCATTGCGCACGGGCGGAGGAAGCTTATTACCAGGGGGCTGTACCTATTCCTGGGATTGCCACAGTCATCAATGTCGTACCATCGGTTCTCTCTCCCCATCCATGTAATACAAAACTGTTCTGATAGTACGGTTTCAACCCTATCTGCGCAGGACTTAAACAAGAACTGCCACTTGTGTAGTCACTCGGAAGAAAATTCTCAGCTCTTCAACTGAAAAAAAAAGTAGAACACCCCACGCCTGTCGTGGACAGTATTTTGGATTTTGAACTGTAGTAATTAGCAGGTCATTTCTGTACACTGTGAATTGATTAGAGTGTCACGTAACTACCTGCCTAGTACTGTGGTGGATATTGCAATTACGATAATGTACTTAGTAGTTATTATAACGCATCGTGACGTGTCAGACGGGGTTATACATTACCCTCACGGCAGGAAAACAAAGGCGGGACGTGATCGTTCATTGGGATGCAAGTTCTAGGGCGCATTTCTGTTGTGGACGGCAAGTACCGCGGGGCAGAGGAACCGCTGCGTTTCCAGGCAATACACACAGCGTGTACTGACGACACAAGCACTGTTGTCAAGTCATTTTTTCAAGGCCCTACAGAAAGAAAAATAATTCGGGGTAAGAAGGCAAATGAAATGCAGTTACACTAACGAGTGGCCACAGTGCATTAGACCAAAACGCTCAGAAAATGTACACCAGTGAACACCGAAATTTTGCCGCTGGAGTTGGAGTTCACATTCTTTATAGACCGCAAGCGACTGTTGAAATATGTAGAGGGCGACGAGGGCTTTAATAGAGTGCGCAGATTCAGTGGATTTAAATTGCAGTAGTTACGGAGACTTGAGAGTAGGCTTGCCCAGGACAGAGCAGCGTGGGGAGCTGCATCAAGCCAGCTTTCGAACTTACGATTACATTAACAATGCTATCCTTCAAACGGAATAGTTCGAATGGTAGGTGTGATATATATATATATATATATATATATATATATATATATATATATATATATATATATATATATATTTGAACATAGGATTCAATATACATTTGCATGTAGGATTAGAGTAATTCCGTTTGAAGGAAAGTATACACAATATATAATTTCTGGAACACTTCAGTAACTTTAATCAATTGTACACTTACTGTTTAGTGCCAGGAAACAAGTACGGTCGGGCGTTAACGCAACTATTTGTAAGGGGGGAGTTGCTGTTATGCAAGCATAATTTTGGACGGTTGGAGCTATTGCAAACTAAATTGTTACGGAAATGAGTTAACATGTGAAAAAGAACAGAAACTTGGGGGGGGGGGGGGGGGATGGTGCCGGCTAAATAAAGCACCCTTTACTTGTCAAGAGTGGCCGTGTGCGTTGGAAGGAGATCACACGTGAAAATAACCGAAAACAACCGATAGATGTTGCTATGGTGATTGCTGTCAGTTCTGACTGCTTGACAGCCCCTAGTGTGTATGGGAAGGGGATAAAATAGGTCGAAAAGGACGAGTACATAGTGCTGCGGGTTGCTAAGGCCTGTCGGTAACAGTTCTCGTGAGGATTGGCTCGTAAGGGTGGATATCAACTTGGGGATGGAAACAGGGTGACAGGTAAGGCATGAGTGCGGAATGTGAAGAGCTCTTGCCACTGGTTTCGATAGACGTATCACTTGCTGTCTAGGAAACACTGGGTGACGAGACTCGTGGCAGCCTTGTGTGTGTGTGTGTGTGTGTGTGTGTGTGTGTGTGTGTGTGTGTGTGTGTGTTTTAAAAATACCTGATATTAGTGTTGGTATCCAAAGGCCTTCTTGGTATGTACAGAGGGGGTGTCCTTGGCTGATGGGTGGCTGTCCCCATTGCACGTCAGACCTGTTAGTGGACGTGGGGTGGGGAGGGGAATGTTCTGACATAAAATTAAGTAACCGCGCAACGCCGGGTAACGAGCCAGTGAATTTATGAGACTGTGTGGTCGCGTAACAGTAGACTTGTTGTGGCTGCGAGGGAATGGACAGAGAGAGAGGGTTCTGTGTGTGTGCGTGCGTGCGTTTGGCCCCCGGCCAGCGGTGGCGGCCGGCCCCATCCCCTGCAATTAGCGGGGCTGATTCACCGCGCGTGGGCCCGTCTGGCACGACACGACACGTCAGAGGCCGCGCCACGCGCTAAAAGAGCGGCGAGGCGGTAAGCGCACACACAGACAGTCGCACGGTGACGTACTCGCCCCAGTCACTACTCCGTACCCTGCCCTCACTCTCCTCACACTGCACGAAGCAGCTCAAGTGGGCGCGGGCGCTGAGACCACGGGGCAGGGCCAGCGCATCAATTGCGAAGTGACCGTGCTCCTCACCGTGATTCGCGACCGCAGCGCCCGTCAGCTGTATCTGGCACGCAGCTAACACAATTTGTTGACGGAAATGGCCGGACGTAAAATTCCTGCGTCATCGGGATTAAAACTCGCATTTCATCTCTCAAGTTTTCTCCGCACGATTTATTAATGGCGTGTTTCTGGCTGTTGTGGAGAGTTGTTCTTAACACTTTATGCACAGAAGTAGAAACCGGGTGGAACACCCTGAAGCGCACAATTGAAACGTACACTTCCTCGCTCGGCCATATGCTATTCATTTGTTCTGTTTGTAATAAACATTAATGAGAACTTTGTAATCCATGGAAATGTTATAAGGGAAAATAATCCCATGTTCTGTCAGTCAGATCACCTCGAAAGTTCCTTTACAAACTGTGCAATACACATTTCCAATAGTCTTCCATGTAAGGTAAAAGGTTCAAAATGGTTCAAATGGCTTTGAGCACTATGGGACTTGTGAGGTCATCAGTCGCCTAGAACTTAGAACTACTTAAACCTAACTAACCTAAGGACATCACACACATCCATGCCCGAGGCAGGATTCGAACCTGCGACCGTAGCGTCGCGCGGTTCCAGACTGTAGTGCATAGAACCGCTCGGCCACTCCGGCCGGCGGTAAAAGGTGTCTCATCATTCTCACTCTGTAGGAGAATCCTAAAATCATGCCTACTTGATCACTGTTTCTGTTCAGCAGGTGAATTTTTAGAACAAGTGAAATAAAAGATTTCAAACAAGGAAGTGCAAAAATATCCTATTGCAAGCAGTGCAAACTCTGTTGTAGATATACCGAGCGAGGTGGCGCAGTGGCTAGCACACTGGACTCGCATTCGGGAGGACGACGGTTCAATCCCGCGTCCAGCCATCCTGATTTAGGTTTTCCGTGATTTCCCTAAATCGCTCCAGGCAAATGCCGGGATGGTTCCTTTGAAAGGGCACGGCCGACTTGCTTCCATAATCCGATGAGACCGATGACCTCGCTGTTTGGTCTCCTCCCTCAAACAACCGAACCGAATCTGTTGTAGATCAAGCAAGAAACTTCGAAATGGTCGCCTCCAATATGTAGATCGATATCGTTTCCCAGGAAAAGACGCCTTCCAGTAATCTCTCCAGTTTAGTGCTGATCCTACTGGTGCTACCGTACCTAAGCAACGTTGGTAGGATTTCCCTACTTTCGCTGCAACAGCCAACGTGTGATTTGACACTGGTTTGAGTTTTATGCACGTGCGACACCGCAGAACTTTCTGCTGTCAGAAGTAACCTTGTGAACAGTGTTCCTGACATTTCCTTTACAATCAGCACCAATGCTGTTTTCACAGTTGGTATTACAGTCTTTTTGAGGTTTTGGAAGGAGAATTGGTAGACAAAATTTTCGCAAGGAAACTGTCTCCGAAAATGTACAGTTTTCATGTAATAGGGGCTTAAAGATGGGATCGCACACGGCGAAGACAAGATCTATCTCTGTCTCTCTATCTCTGTCTCTCTATCTCTGTCTCTCTCTATCTCTGTCTCTCTCTATCTCTCTATCTCTGTCTCTCTCTATCTCTGTCTCTCTCTATCTCTGTCTCTCTCTATCTCTGTCTCTCTCTATCTCTGTCTCTCTCTATCTCTGTCTCTCTCTATCTCTGTCTCTCTCTCTATCTCTGTCTCTCTCTCTCTATCTCTGTCTCTCTCTCTCTATCTCTGTCTCTCTCTCTATCTCTGTCTCTCTCTCTATCTCTGTCTCTCTCTCTATCTCTGTCTCTCTCTCTCTCTCTCTCTGTCTCTCTCTCTGTCTCTCTCTCTCTCTCTCTCTCTCTCTCTCTCTCTCTCTCTCTATCTCTATCTATCTCTCTCTATCTCTATCTATCTCTCTCTATCTCTATCTATCTCTCTCTATCTCTATCTATCTCTCTCTATCTCTATCTATCTCTCTCTATCTCTATCTATCTCTCTCTATCTCTATCTATCTCTCTCTATCTCTATCTATCTCTCTCTATCTCTATCTATCTCTCTCTATCTCTATCTATCTCTCTCTATCTCTCTCTCTCTCTCTCTCTATCTCTGTCTCTCTGTCTCTGTCTCTCTGTCTGTCTGTCTGTCTCCCAGTCTCTATCCTGTGTGCTCTGCAGGTGGCAACCCAGCTGTTCGTTGCGCAAGGGGTGTATCCGTGACCCCCCTGCCCTCATACACAGAGTCCACAAACCACGGTGGGCTTCCTTGGAACACTGTAGTCGGTCTTCCAAGTTGCCAGTGGTCCATTTCCTTGCAGCGGTTTTTCGGTTTTTGTAGTCGGACGAACATAATAGGTGCTGGGACTGAGGCGATCCGGAAAACGCTCTCTACACGTCGTCGTGCAGCCTTTTCCCTGTCTACCGTCTCGTGAAGCGGGAGACGTGAAAGTGATGCGATCTTCAGACTGATTTTAGATCCAAACTGTACATTTACGGATATGAGTTCCTTATCAAAAGTTCATCTACGCACTAAGTCCAGTCTGTAACCGGTACAAGCTTGTAATAGGAATTACGAAGCACACCGTTCGTAGTCCATAATCCGTATTTCCATCATTTTTGTCGTGTTGATAATCTTAAATATCATACAGTCTTTTGTAACTGAATTTTTATTATTGCATTTACCAAACATGTTTCACCTTGTCACATCAGGTACCTTCAATGGCCTACAAACAAATAAGAATCGTCTAATCGTAAATATTTTGGTGCGAGAGATGTAGAGCTTCCGGGTATCATATTTACCTATACTTGTATTAATACAAAATAACTGTTTACAATTATGGGATGACGATTTAACTTTCCGATCAACTTCTTGTCACAGTTATGCAGTTCAATGAATACAACCTTCCATGTTGTGTCTGTGTGCGGCGTTTTTCTTTTTATTTACATTTTTATTTTTCTGTGCGAATCTCGGAAAGAAAGCTTCAGTTACAGGGTTTAAAAAATTCAGTCGAGTCTTTTCAACGTGGCTTGGTGAAGTAGCCGCACGTGAATAGTGCAGTAATACGCTGTTTCAACTGAAATACAGTTGAAGCACTTTCATTCATAAAAAAGGAAGTAAAAGTCCGGCCGCTACGCAATATGTATTGTTATTTTACATGTTACCCCCGTGAAAAAATGTAGGCTTGTGCCTGAACCGTGAGGCGTTCCTGAAGATGCCGTTAGGTCCGAAACTACTTAAAGCTTAATAAACCATTTTTCTCTACGAAATTGTGTGATACGTATAACGGTGCAGTTAAGAAACAGATCATAGTGCCGGGCATCGGAAATTCCCTAATCACAATTTGGGCGAAAATCAGACAATACTGCGAACGGCACTGTTCACCAAGACCCGTAACACCACTGGCAGGCCTGCGCTTGCCGGTTTAAGATACGAGCGCCACAGCAGAATAAGAGGCTATCGCTGCAACCGAGGGAACTGAAATGAAATGATCGTGTGGCGTTATTGGCCGGGGGGCCCCATCCGGGGAAGTTCTGCCGCCGAGTGCGAGTCTTATTGCAGTCGACGCCACATCGGGTGACTCGCGTGCCGGTGATGATGATGATGATAGAACAACACCCAGTCGACGAGCGGACCCGGCCGGGAATCGAACCCGGGTCCGCTGCATGGGAGGCAAGCACTTAAGCACTCAGCTAAGCAGGCGGACACCGAGGGAACTGCGAGAGACAGTCTGTGTTTGCCGGGCGAGTGCAACTGTGGAGAGTCTGCCGCAGCTTCAGCAGACTGGCGCAGCCATTTGTCTTGCGACGTAGCTCCAATGTCGCACACAGTGGGCAGGATACGCGTCGCTGGTGACACTGCCAGTAAGGCAGGGCAGGACGTACTGGTGTGCCCCAGAGATGATATCCAAACGAGTTCCTCTCACATTCTTAAACTAAACTGTGCTCTCTGACATTCATTGCTAGAGTAAATAATTACTCATTTCTTTTGTCGGACTTTACATTCGGACAGTAATTACGTTATTTCCCCACGTGCTAGGTTTCTCAGAATCCTGTTATTGAAACAGCCTTTTTACTAAAAAGCTTGATATTTATTTTTGATTCTACCGTTTGCTATAAAATTCGGCATCGCACTACAGGCTAATGTATTAACGTACTAAGACTCCTGTTAATAGTCCAACGTTTTTATCCAATATTCAACAATTTTGGTACTTACAGAATGTAAAAGTAGAACCTGATTAACAAATATTTCAAGTGGCGTATTAATTACTGAAAAGTATAAGCAAATATTTGTTTTCTACATTATATTAGTAACTGAATTTGTGTTCGATTAACTGTATGAAAAAAGCCTATTTAAATAAATTATGAAATGATGGTGTAAATGTGCAGCAACATGGACCATATACAGAAGCGTCAAACATTGCGGCGTGTTACTTGATACATTGCTGTTAGTTGTAGCAAGTAGTGTTCGATATGTCATTCCGACACGGGAGTTTGCACCCTGAACAGCAGTCGGCACCTAGTGTACTTTAATGTGATTCTACTGGTTCAAATGTCTCTGAGCATTATGGGACTCAACATCTGAGGTCATCAGTCCCCTAGACTTAGATCTACGTAAACCTAACTAACCTAAGGACGTCACACACATCCATGCCCGAGGCAGGATTCGAACCTGCGACCGTAGCAGTCGCGCGGTTCCGGACTGAAGCGCCTAGAACCGTTCGGCCACCGCGGCCGGCGTGATTGTACTGGTTAAAGCCTTTGTAATGTCTGTGTCCAGCATTCTGCATAAGAACTGTGACAGTCAATTAATACTTCTGCATGAACTATGGATGTTCCAATGTTTGCACGTTAAAAACGTGTGTTTCATCATTGTAAACATAAACATGACGAAACTATTATTAAAATTAGCTATCATGAAAATAAAAAGGAAGACAGCTTTCGGCCGTCTCAAATAGGCATCTTCAGATCCAGTCGCTGCACAAGAGGAAAAAATAATAAAAATTTAATAAAACATGCGATCTACACTAACGTGATAAGTTATGGGATAGTGATATGCACATATACATATAGTGGTAGTATCACGTACACGAGGGTATAAAAGGGTAGTGCATTGGCGGAGATGTCATTTGTACTCAGGTGATCCACGTTAGAAGATTTCCAACGTGATAATGGCCGCACGTCGGCAATTAACAGACTTTAAACGCGGAATGGGAATTTGAGCTAGACACATGGGACATTCCATTTCGGAAATCGTTCGGAGAACGCAGTGGCCGATGGCCTCCACTTAACGAACGACAGCAGCGACGTTTGCGTAGAGTTGTCAGTGCTGACAGACAAGCAACACTGCGTGAAATAACCACAGAGATCAATGTGCGACGTACGCCTTAGGACAGTACGACGAAATTTGGCGTTAATGGGTTATGGTAGCAAAAGACCGACACGAGTGCCCTCCCTAACAGCACAACATGGTCTGCAGCGCCTCCCCTGGGCTCGTGATCATTTTAATTGGAACCCAGACGACTGAAAAACCGTGGCCTGGTCAGATGAGTTCCGATTCCAGTTGGCAAGAGCTGATGCTAGCGTTCGAGAGTGGCGCAGACCCCAAGAAGCCACTGTCCAAGCTGGTAATGGCACCATAATGGTGTGGGCTGCATTAACATGGAATGGACTACGTCCTCCGATCATTCCCTGGAAATATGTTCCGCTACTTGGAGACCATTTCCAGCGATTCGTGGATATGATGTATCCAGACAACGTTGCAATTTTTGTGGGTGACTACGCGCCTTGTCACCGGTCTGAACATTGTGGGCAATGTCGAGCGAATGCTTTGACTACCGAGATCGCCCGACAAGAATGGCGTCCCGCGTTTGTGGGATATAATCGAGAGGTCAGTTCACGCACACAAAAAAACGGCAACACTTCCGCAATTATGGACGGCTTTAGAGACAGTATGGGCCGGCCGGAGTGGCCGAGCGGTTCTGGGCGCTACAGTCTGGAACCGCGCGACCGCTACGGTCGCAGGTTCGAATCCTGCCTCGGGCATGGATGTGTGTGATGTCCTTCGGTTAGTTAGGTTTAATTAGTTCTAAGTTCTAGGCGACTGATGACCTCAGAAGTTAAGTCGCATAGTGCTCAGAACCATTTGACCCAATTTTAGAGACAGTATGGCTCAGTATTTCTGCAGGTGACACAGTTGAGTCCATGCCACGCCGAGTTGCTAAACTACACCGAGCGAAAAGAGGTCCAAACCGATATTAGGAGGTATCCTACAACTTTTGTCACCCCAGTATATTTTAACGACCACGGTCGTCCCTTGGAACACTGATTGTGAATACTGTGATGTCTCTCGGCCATGAACAGGAATGCGTCTGTGTCCGTGTGCGCCAGTAGCGGGACATTGATAGCATCTCTGTGCAGTCAGCGGGCGTGAAGAGCGCTCCGCCGTGACTCGGACCGTACCGCTACACACAGGCGGAGAGCGGGAAGTGTGCAGGCCAGAGCGCAAGCAGGGAAGCGGCGGTCCGGCGCGGCGCAGATTTCTCCCGCGTGCCCGGCGGGCTCACCGTGTGACGTAAGCCGCTTCCGGCACGGAGGGCTCTCGCCGCGGCAGCCGACTCGCTGCCACCCTGCTCTCAGCTCCACTGCTCGTTTCAGCGGGGATTGCGAGTACTGGAGGAGAAGCTTTACGTGTAGACAGTGAAACGTTAATTGCGTGGCGAGGGGGGGGGGGGCTGGGATAGGTAAATCTGCATTATTGTGACACTAGACATTTATATAATGTGATAGGCGTAGCTGGGCAATGAATCCACCTTCTTCAGTTCGGATGCACAAGTACGTCCGACCTGTGGACATGGACAGGGGCAGGGACTGCGGGTAGGTGGCGCTCGGTGAGGTTTCGGATCGGCCTTGGGGCGAGCCGAGGTAGTCCGTGCAGTTGCTATAACGCTGTGTCCCGGACTGCGGCGCACGGTTACCGTACCTGCCCAGTAAGCAGGAGAGTCCGGGTTCTGATCCCGGTCCGGTACACATTTTCACTCATCTCCGCCATTTCCGCGTAATGTCACGGTGCAGCTGACAGCAGTGATCCGCTCCCCTGCCCTTTCCTTTGTTCCTCTCTCCACTTTCAATTTACATATAGTTGGTAGAGCACTTGCCCACGAAAGGCAAAGATCCCGAGTTCGACTCTGGGTCCGGCACAGTTTTAATCTGCTAGGAATTTTATACTGTAATAGCGGATACCAATGGTTACAATAGCTCTCGGTACTAATGTCCGAATCGAAGCACTAGGCGCGATCACATGTAAGTATTTATTCGACACAGCGTGTGTTGCAACTAATAAAAAAATTTCTTTTGAACTACGATCAAGTACAACACGTGTGATTAACATATAGCGATAAACGCTCTTCGTCACTTCGTTTATTTTAAAATAAATGAAGTAATTAAACACACAAGACGAAAATAATGAAGCCAGTAACAATTAATTACTTTCATGCTGTCTATTCCGCATATAATGTGTGATTGATATGCTGCAGGCATTGACGAAATTTTATGAAAGATATTCCGCATTACATTTCATCGTTCACTATTTGGGCATCTGTTTGCAACAGAGCAGTCAGTTTTAATAAAAGAATTTTGTTTGAAGAAGTTAGATAAAGTTACTTGTATTACTCTAGTCTACACATACCTCAGTTGAAATTACCTTTTCTCCACTTTTAAAACAACGAGCTACTTTTTCCAAAAAGAAATTAGTTTGAAACGTTGTTGTAGATAAAATTTAATAAGATTTGACTAAGCAACAGTACATTCTTGTACCACAAACTCCCGGGTTTGTAAACATTTCTACTTTTGTCGAAATCACTGTAATTGTTGAAGACTTGTCGCGAAAAGTTGTAAATATAATATTTGGTCAGAATATCCGGACAGCCCTATGTGATGCCGAATCGGCCTCAGGTTGTCACGAGAGGCTGAGAGGAGGCGGGGCGTACTGTGTTGTCAAAGCAGTAAGAGCAGAATGGGTCGTTGAGAAGAGCTCAGAGGCTTCGAACATAGACTGTGGTCACCGAATGTCACCTCAGTAAGAAATCCATAAGGGACATTTGAGCCCTTGTAAAGCCGCCCAGGTCGACGGTTGGTGAAGCGACAGTGAAGTGCAAACGCGAAGGGAAAACCACAGATAATACAAGATCAGGCAAACTTCACGTGCTGACTCAAACGAACCGTCCAGCAGTGCGTAGCTGATTGTGGAAGAAACGCATGAAATGAGCAGAAGGAATCAGAACTTGCTGACAACGCAACCGTTAAAGTTCTAGACACTGATCATCCTAGAGAGGTGTGCGTACAGCTCAATAGATTCGGACTGGAAAATTTATACGCAAATACAACAGGGACTGTAACTGGGCTTTTGCACTGACAGTGTGTCTGAATGCGGCGATATTCAGACAATGAGCCATGTCTTGAGTGAGTGCCATAATACACGTTTCCCTGGTGCTGTCAAGAGCCTACATGAAGCACGCAATAGGCGTTGCACTGGACTGAGTCTTCAGACATTCGTGTGTTGTCTGGGCTGTTGAAAGTTTGTGTAGTGTAGGCCTACGTATTTTTTGGTTAACCATTGTAAAACATCTTGTTTTTTAAACTTATGCATACAACAATATTAATAATAATAATAATAAAGATAACACACACATTAAAATAGACAACCCACCACACATAACAGACATGGAACACTTCTGGAGCAACATATGGTCAAACCCGGTACAACATAACAGGCATGCACGGTGGATACAAGCAGAAACAGACACATACAAGATGATACCACAAATGCCTGAAGTGATAATTTTGCAACATGAAGTCACCCAAGTAATTAATTCTACTCACAATTGGAAAGCCCCTGGAAAAGATAAAATAGCAAATTTCTGGCTAAAGAAGTTCACCTCAACACATTCACATCTAAATTATTTAACAGTTACATTGCAGACCCATACACATTCCCTGATACACTTACACATGGAATAACTTATCTGAAACCTAAAGATCAAGCAGACACAGCAAACCCAGCTAAATATCGCCCCATAACATGCCTACCAACAATATACAAAATATTAACTTCAGTCATTACACAGAAATTAATGACACATACGACACAGAACAAAATTATAAATGAAGAACAAAAAGGCTGTTGCAGAGGAGCACGAGGATGTAAAGAGCAACTGATAATAGATGCAGAGGTGACATATCAAGCTAAAACTAAACAAAGGTCGCTACACTACGCATACATTGATTACCAAAAAGCTTTTGATAGTGTACCCCACTCATGGTTACTACAAATATTGGAAATATACAGAGTAGATCCTAAATTGATACAGTTCCTAAAGACAGTAATGAAAAATTGGAAAACCACACTTAACATCCAAACAAATTCAAATAATATCACATCACAGCCAATACAGATTAAGCGTGGAATATACCAAGGAGACTCATTAAGTCCTTTCTGGTTCTGCCTTGCTCTGAACCCACTGTCCAACATGCTAAATAATACAAATTATGGATACAATATTACTGGAATATACCAACACAAAATCACACATTTGCTATACATGGATGATCTAAAACTACTGGCAGCAACAAATCAACAACTCAACCAATTACTAAAGATAACAGAAGTATTCAGCAATGATATAAATATGGCTTTTGGAACAGACAAATGTAAGAAAAATAGCATAGTCAAGGGAAAACACACTAAACAAGAAGATTACATATTGAATAACCACCGTGACTCCATAGAAACGATGGAAAAAACAGATGCCTATAAATATCTAGGATACAGACAAAAAATAGGAATAGATAATACAAATATTAAAGAAGAACTAAAAGAAAAATATAGACAAAGACTAACAAAAATACTGAAAACAGAATTGACAGCAAGAAACAAGACAAAAGCTATAAATACTTATGCTATACCAATATTGACCTACTCATTTGGAGTAGTGAAATGGAGTAACACAGACCTAGAAGCACTAAATACACTTACACGTTCACAATGCCACAAATATAGAATACATCACATACATTCAGCAACTGAAAGATTCACATTAAACAGAAAGGAAGGAGGAAGGGGATTCATCGACATAAAAAACCTACATTATGGACAGGTAGACAGTTTAAGAAAATTCTTTATAGAACGAGCAGAAACTAGCAAAATACACAAAGCAATCACTCATATAAATACATCGGCTACACCACTGCATTTTCATAACCACTTCTACAACCCTTTGGATCACATAACATCAACAGAACGAAGAAAGTAAATTGGAAAAAGAAAACACTACATGGCAAGCACCCGTATCATCAAACACAGCCACACATCGATCAAGACGCATCCAGCTCATGGCTAAGAAAAGGCAATATATACAGTGAGACGGAAGGATTCATGATTGCAATACAGGATCAAACAATAAACACCAGATATTACAGCAAGCATATTATTAAAGATCCCAATACCACAACAGATAAATGCAGACTTCGCAAACAACAAATAGAAACAGTAGATCACATCACAAGCGGATGTACAATACTAGCAAATGCACAATACACCAGAAGACATGACAATGTAGCAAAAATGATACATCAACAACTTGCCATACAACATAAACTAATAAAACATGTTCCCACATACAAGTATGCACCACAAAATGTACTGGAGAATGATGAATACAAATTATACTGGAATAGAACCATTATAACAGATAAAACAACGCCACATAACAAACCTGACATCATACTCACCAATAAAAAGAAGAAATTAACACAACTAATCGAAATATCCATACCCAATACAACAAATATACAGAAGAAAACAGGAGAAAAAATTGAAAAATACATCCAACTGGCTGAGGAAGTCAAGGACATGTGGCATCAGGATAAAGTTGACATTGTACCGATTATACTGCCGGCCCTGGGAGTCACTGCAAAGCACCTGAAGCCTTAAAACCATCGTCCCAACTCTTCCATATTTTTTATGAAGCCATTCAGGAAACATAGGTGTCACAAAAGGGTAGATTGTTATGGCGCCAGGCATAGAGTAACTCGGAAATCGCGAAACTGGCTGGCTGTTCGCGTGCTAATGTCGTCAGCATTCGTGAAAAGTGGTTGAAGCATGATGAAACTAAGAGTAGATGACGTTGAACGTCCACGTATCACAGAACGTGGAGTTCGTAGGCTTGCCCCCTCGGTAAAACAGAATAGACGGCGGTCTGTGCTAGATCTGACGGCAGAGTACACTGTCTGTGCAGGCGCAAGTGCCACCGAGCACACCGTTCAGTGCACATTGTTGAACATGGGGCTCCGCAGCCGACGACACCTGCTGTTCCAGTCTTGACTCAACGACGTCATCATCTCAGATTGCGGTTGTCACGGAATCGTAAAGATTCTATTGTCACGGAATCGTGAAGATTCGACCGTCAGTGGAGACGTGTCGCCCAGTCGGATGAAGCTCATTTCTCGATACACCTCGCTCTGTTGGCGTCCAGATGCGTTGTCATCAAGGTGTGCGGCTGCTCGAAACACGGAACACCCCATGGACGCAGATCTGTGGAGACAGTATTATAGTAGGGGAGACATTCACCTGGGCTTCCACGGAACCTGTGGTAGTGATGGAAAGTACCATTTAGAGGGGTGGACTTGGTGAACGTCATTGCGAACCACCTGCATCCCTTCGTGCTTGATATCTTCCCCAATGCCTAACTCATCTTCCAGCAGGATAACTGCCCAAGTCACGAGGTTAGAATCTTGCGACAGCGGTTTGGGGAGACTCACTGCGAACAACATGTTCTTTGGTGTTTGTTTTTGCTCGGTTTGCGTAGGGCCACAGAACTGTGCGAGGTGCTCCTCTGATGGGCACACGCCGTGTGAGTCGAAGTGGCCATGCCGCGTCCACTTGTTTGACCGCCACTCTACCGCTCTCCGATTTCAAGACACGGTCACAGAAATTGGTCGACAGTAGAAGAGTGGAGAAATCGCCCCGTTCCATCTGCCACAAAAGCCAATACTTAGTTTCTAGTTCCGAATTTTATAGCAGACATCTCCGGTTTCCGAAATTCTTGAACAGCTGGCTAACTACTTCATTTTGTTTCCTTTTATCACCCAAAAACTGTGTGAACTGCGATTTGTAGATTACCGTAAACTGGGTATTCTTTGACCGATTTTGAGATTCAAACGTGATTATTATGACCGTTTTTTTATCTTCCGTTATATTTACGTTAATTAACATAGGAGCTTGCGTGAAAAGATTACATAGTAATTAGTGAAATATATTCTCTCAAATTCAGAAGAAGTAATGGACAAAAGTGCTGGTGGTGGAAGGTAGCGTGGATTTTGGGGATACACTTACCCGCCAGTACTTGTAGCACAACTGTCACCTACCTTCAATTTGTGGTCACTGTATCAGAAACATAATGAAACACTGACCAGCCGGGAATAAATACATGATTTAAAGTTTTCTTAGGTGCCTTATTAAGCCTCGCAAAAAAAGAAAAAAACGTAGTATGGTACATAAATCAAACACTGTGGTCCATCATCAGAATTATAAATATAGTGAAACATACTGAGACAGAGTACGGTGCATATGGCGCCAAATGTATCATCCATGTTACACCTGAATCCTCGATTCAAAACATCCATTGCAATTAGAATTCCGTTATCTGTTCTTCATTTATCGAAACAATATCTGGCGCTTGTGGCCAAACAAACATCAATCCTAATTTAAAGAGATGTTTGACATCACTTGTTGTACCTGAAACACTTCTTTAACCACAACAGCTTGCAGTTTGAGAGCAATATATGACTGAGAAATTTTTTCCCTTAGTTTTAGGCACATTAAGTTCCAAAAGAACCTTCGTCTATATACCGATGGTTAAGATATGTATTCCTTAGTTCCGCACTGTCATTGGCATCAGTACTTTTTCATAAATTCTGTATCTGTATCTGTAATCGTGGGATAAAACGATGACCACTGGTCAAAGTAACCCTGAAACATAGGAATCATGCATGTGACCCTAGAAATCGTAATATAGTGGCAGATATATACACGTGAACAAAAAACAAATCAGTGGCCTCTTTTTAGAATTAATCGAGTAACATAGCTAAAAACATCCATCGCTTTGCAGTTAAATGATATCAGCGGATTAGGCGCAACAGGTTCGCCAACTGTCGCACAAGAAAATCGGCGCTACATGGCGACATGTACCTTCTATTGGTGGAACTTGAACACCAAGCGATGTACACTGAATACCCAACTGAGAACCAGCACAAAGCTATAAAACTTTCGGTGTGTGAGTGATGAAAGCAACTACGGCGATACCTGAACAGAACGCCAAATCCTTCCGAAACCATGGATCTTAGGTACCAACACCATGAACGGAAAAAATAGTTTGGAGAATTGTTTTCAACACACAAAGTCAATTTTAAAGTGCTACATTCTGAGAAATATCAGTGATTCACGCCAAACCGTTTTTCTTTCATTGTTTTTGTTAAAACTTGAAAATCACCTCTAATAAGGTTAATATTAAGTCACTTTGAATCATCTCTACTTAATCATTCATACCGCAGTTTTGTCAGATCATTATTAACTAATTTACCTTCATTTCTGCACGTCCCTGATTTACTGATCTATTATTTCTCATGTAATTTTTCTCATATTTCACATCAATAACTGCTTCTTGCTGATTATCACGTATCTGCACTGCTGAACTCTAACCCGTAACTCATAGACTCCAAAACTCTTTATCTCCCCCGGACTCAAACTGAGTTGATGAACTCAAATACGCACGAGCGCACGGACGAAAACCACACGTTGTCAGAACTACAACGTCAAACGAATGTCTGGCTGCGGAATTACTACGTCCGATGGAGGTCCGCCCCAAATACAATTATTTTCCATTAATTTTCCCCTTCATGCCAAGTACCTCCCAATATTGTAACATTTCGATCTTCAGTTCTGTCGTGTTTGTGTACGTAGCCAGTATTCTGCTTCTCACTGCGTCTTTTTTGGATAATGATCGGCTGATTTCTGGTTGTTAAGAAGTCTCTAGACTTTCCGTTTAATCGTTCGTTCTTAGCAATTTTCTGAACTTTCACGATCTTCAAAGTGTTTCGAATGCTTTTGTCATTTCATACTCTGGAAGTCTTAGAATGTCTTGTAAAACTTAAACTGAACTGCCGCTTGTATCAGGATTGTTCGTTGCAGCAACAAGACGGCGTTTCTTCATTAACTTGCAACGCCCGTAGAAGTTGTTCTTTGCAAACGACTTTCACCCGACACCGACAAATGCCGCCATCGTCGTTCCGTAGCTAATTAGCGAAGAGTTGCCCGTTAAGCTCCGGTAGCGAACCACGAGTAATTCTCCTGTCCGCTGACTAACTCATCGTTACAGAACATCGTGTTACGGCACATCCAGGCGCCGCTCCTAGAAAGTTTACTTAATTCCCTCTAATTGGAAATACTCCGTAGCAGTCCTCCACTGTGGGTGTTGCAGAGTTTGGTGGGGGAGATACGTGTCACTAGTGACTACACGAAGCTGTATACGTATGCCATCGATACAGCACTGGCGGCCCAGGGCTACAAATGCGAAGAGGCCGAAGACAAATTGACTACAAGACTGGAAGAACTTTCGACGTACTGTGATTCAATCAGCTGAAGGCGAACCACACAGATATGGGTGAAGGCAGCTATGGATAAAATGGAGAATCCAAGATCTTGATAACTGGTATAATGTGTGAAACAAAAAGTACTAGCAAGACCTGACATACCAAAAATGCGAAAGACTTTTTTTTTCGTCTCCATATAGACCCGAACACGTTTCATCGCCTTTGTGCCATCGTCAGTTGATTTTTGTTATTAAAATATGTTAAATGTGAAGAGGTTTTTACTGATGATCTAAGAAAATTAGGCCCAAATACAGTTATCTTTATTGTCATTACCTTAATTTTACATTATAGGCTTTTGCATGACCCTCTGTGCATTATCGAATGCTGGTAGCTTCTCACCTGCAACTAAATGATGTTAATGTGTATTGGGTTGGCGACTTAACACAAAACTTTGTCTAAACGTAACTGAAAAACGTAATGAGTTATTTCCCCGTCCCTTCATTTGTTTTGTACGTTATAAAAAGGCGTTTGATTCTGTTACGTGGGACATGTTATGGCGTGTACTCTAAGAGTTTGGGGTTCCGAAACACCTTGTATCATTACTAAAAGGTCTTTATAAAAGTCATACTGCAATCGTGAAAGTGGATGCTGCTTACTCGGAGTTTTTCAGCTAACAAATGGAGTCAGAGTGTTGTATACCTATCAACCCCGCTATACAACATCTATGCACAGTAGGTCTTAAATGGGCCGACTATATGGCTGCCATGGAGTAATTTCAATTGTCGGCAGGAATATCAACACCTGCGCTTTGCAGTTGATGCTAACCACATTGGATTAAACGATAAAGAACTTGGTGATCTGGTCTCCAGTTTAAATTTCGGTCTAGAGAGAAAAAAAGATCAAAGTAATCGTTATTAATTGCCAAGACATAAATCAAATCCAACTTACAGGTTACTTAAAAGATGCGGAGGAAGTGAATAGTTCAGTATATATGGGATCTGATCCGTGACACAGGACATGCCGACAAAAAATGAAACGACAAATGTTCCTTGGCCGAGCTGCAATTTACCCAGTCAACGAAGATCAAGAAAGAACGAATAGAAGAAAAAATTCGTGTAATCGCAAATTTTTGAGTAGTTGTAGGAAGAAAGACCGTTAACGACGTACTAAAAATCTCGATGGGTGTGGTGCTAGCGAAGGGGAGGGGGTGGTGGTGGGGCATTTAAAGGTCACTGAGCTCGTGTTTATATCGTGGGGCTATTTTCAGCTTATTACGAATAACTTAAATTGGAACGATCACGTACATAATGTTGTGTGGAAAGCGAACCAAAGGCTACGATTAACTGACAGAAAGGAAAGTGGAACAGGTGCACTAAAGAGACTGCCTGTACTACGCTTATCCGTTTCCTGCTGGAGTGTGCGTTATGGATCCGCATCAGAGTTGGCGGAGGACATCGGTAAAGTCCACAGAAGGGCAGCTAGAATTGCGTTATCGTGAAATAGGGGAGGCAGTGCCACAGGTATGATAGTGCGTTTAGGTGGCAATCATTAAAACAAAGCCGTTTTTCTATGCTGCAGGACTTTCTCATGAAATTTCAATCACCAACTTTCTCCTCAGAGTGTGAAAACTTTTGTCGGTGCCCACCTACACAGGGAGAAATGATCATCATAATAAAATACGAGAAAACCGAGGTCACGTAGATAGATTTAAGTGTTCTTTCTCCCGCGCATTGTTCGAGAGTGGAACGGTAGAGATATAATTCGAATGCGGTTCGATGAACACTCTGCTTACCACTTGGTTGTGAATCGCAGAGTAATCATGTAAATATCGATGTCTGCCGTACAGTGGCACCGATGGCAGTGACGGAGGTAGCCATCGAAACCTTGTGTTTTATCGTAATTTGACGCGGTAGGTTTACCGAGCTCTATGTAATGGCGAGTGTGTGACTCGCCGCAGGTATAAAGTTTCGGCGTGGTGAGAGCTGAGGCCTTTGCCCCTAGACGTGTTGCAACACGCACAGCGGTAGAGCGTTGTACAGTCCGGCGCGTGCTCCAGATGTTCAGCGGGTCGCTTCTGCACGGCACGCGAGGCGCGTACGCAGCGCAACGCCCCCTTCTGCCCCGCCGCTAGCGTCTCTTCACGCCTGCGCCTTCCCCGATATTTCCGGGACGCCTGCCGGTGCCTGGCGGGCTGGCTGGATAGCGCGTTTCAACGGCCTCCGCTCCCCGGCCTTCTGCGGAACGTTGCTGGGCGCCTCTCTAGTTGCGTCCACCGTGGCGGCGACGACGGTCGGGTCGCTAGACACAATTGGCCGATGACATCAACCGACAGCTCGGTCACACTGCGTCCTCCGTCAGTACCTAGCGGGATGAAGCCAAGACTGCATTGGGAATTTTGCTATTAAAACGACGGCGAATGTGGGTGGATGAGTCTTTAAAAGAACGTGGCGAGTACTGTATGCTCTTTGCTCAGTTACTGTGATAACCAGACAAGTTTTACGAATATATGACATGAACAGAGGAACGTTCTATAATGCATACATACTAGACATGATTCGTGATGACATTGCTAAGCACGATTACAAACACAGTTTTAAATAAATTCAGCGAAACAGTTATCTGTCAGTCAACATGCAATGATTGTCATTCAGCACATGTGTCAATGACAAACCTAAATTTTAGAATGAAATACTCTGAATACCTAAACTATTGCCAAGTAGAAACATAGTCCACATTTGCAAACCACCTTATCTAACACAGTCACCACCCTAATTCGTAGACAGCCAATATCCACCACAGTAACTTAAAACACAAATATTGACAAACGGTACATTTATCACTTGAACACACAATTTCTTGAGGTTATAATCCAGGTTTAAATTTGTGCTACAGATTATGCCTGTGTGGTGGATGATATGCTGGATTAATTACAGACACCAGACTGAAATGTCTAGACAGCCTTGCATAATCAATTATATAGTAATGTTCAATTAATTACCTGTCAACTTGT